>NC_044560.1:32655013-32961975 GCF_007565055.1 Rhinopithecus roxellana
CGCGCCTGTTCACGACGGACCAGCCATCTCCTGGGGAACTCCGGTGGCTGGCGTGTTCCTGCGGCTGTTGAATAAGTCGCTGTTAGGAGCTGGCACGGCAGGTTCCCGTTTCCGCATTCCAGACACCCACAGCGGGCTGGGGGCGGGCACCACCGAGGTCGGCCTGGAGAGCCCAGGCAGGTGGCCTGGTCCTGGGAGGACCCGGGACAGGAGCAGCCCACCTGCGGGGGCTCCCCTGACGGCCACCTGCCCACTTTGTGATGAGAGCCGTGTTCGGGGAGTCTTTCAGGTGAGCGATGTTAGTTAAATGTGGCAGTGACTTGCCAAGAAAGTTAATCATGTTTCTTCCTCTCCGGAGTTAGACAGTTGTTTTTTTTTTTTTTTGGTTTTCTTTTTTTTCCCCCCTTTTCTCCCTGAAATGTTTACCTGTCTGCTCCTAACTGTGAAGAAAGAGTGGGCCGGGTGTTGAGGGACTGAGAAAAATGGAGGACATTTCTCCCAAGAGAAGGAATCGGTGACTCTTTTAGTGAGCTGAGCTCCTGCTGGATGCAGACTTCTGTGCCCGGGGGCTGGGGGCGATCCCAGCCTGGTGTAGACGAGCTCCGTGGTCTCGCCTGAGTCCCCTTTCCTCTCTGGGCCTCAGTTTCCTCTTCTTGTGAAATGAGAACTAGCAGCAGTGCCCAGTGAGTCATCTATGTAAAGTGCTTCAAGCCTGGTCACTGAGCGGTGCTCAAGTGTCGCCACCCCAACCCCAGGCCCCCATTTTCCCTGTGTGACCTTATCTCTGACCTCTCAGCTGCTTGCTTGCTGTACCCTAGCTACACTGGCCTCCCACTGTCCTCCCTCAGAGACTTTGCCCTGGCTGTTCCCTCTGCCTGGAACACTTCCCCTAGAATCCCCAGTGCCGCCTCCCTCTTTCAAGTCTCTGTTCTGATGTCACCTTCTCCACGAGGCCTCTCTCCTTATTAAATTGCACCTTCTCCCTCACCCTCGCCCTTACTCTTTGCTTTACTTTTCTTCATAGCATTTATTTCCACTCGACATGTTTTGTGTATGCTCTGCTTCCCAGCTCTAGGCTCCGTAGAAGCACAGGCACGTTTGTGTCCATCCTTGTAGAACCGTTCCTGGCACATGGTAGATGTGGGCTAAATTATGATATGAATGAATTTTTATCAGGTGCAACATGGTTGAAGGATGGGTGGCCAGCCTCGTTTGGGGTTTGAGGAGGGTGTCAGCTTTTCCAGGAACCTGTGGCCGTGGGTGAGGCGGCATGCGCAGATGCCTCCCTCTGGTCACCCAGCGGCTCCCTGGCACCTGCCTGCAGCATCCAGCCCTCTGGCTTCCTGTCCCACAACCCCTGCAGTTTGTGCAGCGCAGGCCTGGTAGTGACTCATCCGGGCAGCCTGGGTGCCTGTGGCATGGAACAGGAAAGCTTGGCCTAGTAAGTGGAGAGGATGTCAGATTCATTTAGGTGGAAAAGGCTGTGTGGAAGACACCACCCATATACACACATCCCATATATATCTCCAGCTCCTGCTTGCTGTTCCTGCAGGGGGAGGCCAGGGAATGCCTGGGAAGTAGCAATTAACCAGCCAGGCACAGTTGAGCCATCTCCCCTGCTTTAATGGGCAATAATTCTTGCTCTGGGGCTGAACAAGTTTTAATTAAATGGTGAGCCCGAAGAATCTGACCGTGTAATAGCTCACACATCCTCATCTATTTTCTAGCTCCTGGTGTCAGCAATTGATTCTGTAAAAATATCCTGGGCAGGGCTTCCCTGAGCTCCGTGGAGTGAGGTCAGTGGCCCTCTTGGATTTCTCCCCGCATGAGGCACCAGGGAACCGAGGTGCTGATGGACTTCGTGCCGCTGTAGCATACATCATCACACGTCAGGACCTGCTGCTATTTTAAGAATGTGCAGAGCAGGAGGGAAGCTCTTCTACAACATTTAACACGTATGTCCCTTGAGCTCCCAGTGCGGGAGTTTGGGGTTGAGTTGGGGACCCTCCTATTACACTTATTTCATATAATACCTGAGCCCCAACCCTATGGGTACACTACTTCTCTGGGCCACAGGTTCCTTATCTGGAAAATGGGGATAATTAATAGATGATTAAACGAGAAGTCAAAGTGAGATCAGGTGACTCAGCACTGTGCCTGGCGCATAAGATAGCACCCAGCAAATTAGATTTTAAAAAGATAATTCTTTATATGAATTATTTTCAAGCCCCTTTTTAATATTCACGGTCTGTCCCTTTTTTGTGCCACCCCCCACTCCACCCCATGTCAGCATCCTCCCGCAATCCTTCACCCATGGTAACAATCAAGGACTGTATGTATCTTTCGACATTCTTCTCCGTGGTTATATAATCCTATAGGAGATAATATTACACTTATTTTCTTGCATTTTGCGCTTCTCACGTAGCAGTGCCATGTGGAAATGCCTCCGAGTCCTTGCGTAGTGCTCAGATTTATTCTTTTTAGTGGCTACATAACACACAGTGGTGTGGATGCAACATAATTGATTTGGCCAAGACATCACTGATGGGCATTCCCTTTGCTTCTAGAGTTTTTTCTCCCCTCAAATTATTATTATTATTATTTTTTCTCAGTTATGTTAACTTTATTAATAGGCTGCGGTCTCAAAAATCTTTCTCTTCATCATCAGATGTTTGCAGAACTTTTGGCCTTTTAGCTTGAACCTGGACCTTTGCTCCATCTATAATATGATATTCCTGTTGTAGTGCATTCTGAAGTTCTTCTTCTGAAGAAAACTGAACCCAACCCAAACCTCTGTGAAAGCCAGTCTCCTTGTCAAAAGGTACAATACACTTTTTTACATGGCCAAACTGTGCAAAGTATTCTTTCAGCTGACTTGACGCCGCAGTCCAAGGAATTTTTCTCACAAAAGCAACCGACCGATCGATATTTTTACGCAGCGCCACAGCACCCCTCGCTGCTGAGGCCGCCATCTTTAGACTCCAAATTATTATTTTTATTGATAGCCTTCTTTAATTAGATTGCAGGCGTCTGACCTGTTTGGCCACCTTTTTAAGCTCTAGGCCTTTGAGAATGAATATGAAATAACAGTAGTATAATGATGCCTCTCGTCCAGATAGAAGATGTATTTTTGAAGGGTTCTCACCAAAAAAAAAAAAAAAAGATCCAGCACTGTGTTGAACCAAAAAGCAATTTAAATGCTTTTTCATTTTTAGGATAATTAATAGATTCATTGCACTTAGCCAGATTAGTTGTGTTTAATGTACTTATTATGAAATAAGAGTGAAAGGACAGTTCATGTTTTTTCGTATTAACAGTCTTGGTTGGAAATCAGAATGTGCAAGAGATTTTTGTTGGAATTTGTGATCGATTGTGTGTTTCTTTTTCAGGTGGCACTTTAGTTAGGGACTGTGCTTGTCTTCTGGAAACTTGTACAGTGTTGTACTCAGATAGAGGTTTGTTCTAGTTATCTATTGCTGCACCACAAACCACCCCCAAACTTAAGGCCTTAAAATGGCAGCAGTTTCTTATTTCTTGTGAACCTGCATTTGACTGGGGTCAGCAGGATGGTTCTTCTGCTTGTCTTGCTTGGGGTCTGTTATGTGTCTACAGTCAGAGGGTGGATGGGGCTGGAACATTCAAAATTGCTTTACTGAAATGGCACCTTGGGAATGACTGGGTCCATTTCTGTCCATAGTCTTGGGACCTCTTCTTTCATGTGGCCTGGCCAGCCTGTAGCTGGACTTATAACACGGCAGCCAAGGACTTTGGGAGCCTTCTTAAGGCATAGATTTAAGAACTGACCCCACATCACTTCTACTTCATTCTGTTAGTTAATGTGAGTTGAAGAGTCAGCCCAGATTCAGTATGGGAGGAGTATCACAAAACAAGTTCCAGGAGGTGTGGTCCATTGGGGGCATCTTTCTATCCAGGCTACCACAGGGTTTATTTTCTCAAGTAAGAAGTACAGAGTTCAGCAGGCTAAGGTGGTGCTCACCCTCTCTCTGCTGCTCCAGGTCCCTCCTTATCTGTGTCACCATCCCTAGCCTCTTATTCATAAAATGGTTGCTCCACCTCCAGCCTGATATCCTTGTGATGGGCAGGCAGAAGCAGGGCTCTAAGGAAAGGAGACAGCACCTGTATCAGGAAACCAAAGCCTTGCCTGAAATCCTTGGCAGACTTCTGCTTGTGACTGTTTGGCTAGAACTTTGTGACATAGCCACTCCTTGCTGCAAGGACATCTGCAGTTTTTCAGTTGGGCTCATTGCCACCCTGAGCAAAGGGTCAATAAGGAAGAAGATGGAGAGTGGACATGTTGGGCACGTACCTGCCAATGCTTTATCCAGACAGCCACAGAAGTGGTGGGTAAACGGAGTCAGCATACATTCATTTATCAACTGTTTAGTAAATTCCTGGCATGGGCAGGGCACTGAGCTTCTCCCAGAGACTAAGAGTGTGCAGGGTTTTTTGCAGACCTTGACCAGATCATTGCTGAGCTCACCTCTCTCATATCAGTGTTTGAAGTTAGTCTAATAATAAGAATAGTAGCCAGTCTCTTTAAGGGCTTACCTTGTGTAGAGGAACTGTTATGAATACTTTTCGTAAGCTAACTCAGTGAATCTTCACAGTGGCCTTATGAAGTGGGCACTGCTATCACCCCCTCTTCTCAGAGGCAGAAACAGGCACAGAGAGGTTCAGTAGCTTGCCATATTTCCTCTGACGAGGGCATGGTGGAGTTGAGATGCAGTCTCTCCTGGTCTGGCTCTGGAGGCGTGTACTGAACCATTTGACTATACTGCTTTGGTTGATTACAGGAAACATTTCTTGTTGAAATGAATATGTAATTGACAGCAGAATAAAACATGAAACAAAAACCACTTACTACTCCATCCTCTCCACTCCTACTTCCTGCCTCATTGGTCTTATCTGTCAGTAACCTAGTAGAGATTCTTCCTCACCTCTTTCTAAATGCATTAATTTAAAAAATCTTTTTAGAGTCTGGGTCTCACTGTGACGCTTAGGCTGGAATAGAATGGTTGTTTGGCTACTTTTTTTCATTTTGTAGAGATGGGATCCTGCTGTGTTGCCCAGACTGGTTTCAGACTCCTGGGCTCAAGTGATTCTCCTGTGTTGGCCTCCCGAAGCATTGGCATTACAGGCATGAGCCACCATACCTAGCCTGTATTCACTTTTTAAAGATGGCCTTTGGACACACAGAATTGGATTAATTATAATGCGTGGTGCATGATACACTGGCATTTTTGGTCTGTGAAATAATATTTGTCTATCGTAATGAACAGCCATTAGCCCACTGTTTGCCCAAGAACTTGAATATTACCAGTAACTTACATGTACCTATGTGGTACTTCCCATTCACTTTCTTGCCTACTCTCAGAAGTGACTACCATCTTGAATTTTTTATTATTCTTTGTCTTTAAAAGAATGATTTTTGAACTTTATCAAAATATGGCTGAGTGTGGTGGCTCGTGCATGTAATCCCAGCACTTTGGGAGGCAGAGGCAGCAGGATTTCTTGAGCCAAGGAGTTTGAGACCAGCCTGGGCAACATGGCAAGACCTCATTGCTACAAAAAATTTTTAAAAATTAGCCAGGTATGGTGGCATGCACTTGTGGTGCCAGCTACTTGGGGGCCTTAGGAGGAAGGATTGCTTGAGCTCAGGAGGTTGAGGCTGCAGTGAGTCTTGTTCGTGCCCCTGCACTGTAGCCGAGGTGACAGAGTGAAACCCTGTCTCAAAAAAATAAAAATAAAATAAAAAAGGCTGGGCGCAGTGGCTCACGCCTGTAATCCTAGCACTTTGGGAGGCTAAAGTGGGTGGATCACGAGGTTAAGAGATTGAGACCATCTGGCCAACATGGTGAAACCCCGTCTCTGTTAAAAATAAGACAAAATTAGCTAGGCATGGTGGTGCGCACCTGTAGTCCCAGCTACTCAGGAGGCTGAGGCAGGAGAATCGCTTGAACGCAGGAGGTGGAGGTTGCACTGAGCTGAGATCATGCCACTGCACTCCAGCCTGGGCGACAGAGCGAGACTCCACCTCAAAAAAAAAAAAAAAGATATACTGTGCATAGTCTTCTGAGTCTTGCACTTTTCACCTAATATTATGATTCTGACATTGATTTAGATTGGTACCGCTGTGACTCATGCATTTTTATTTACTGCCATGTGAGTATTCCACTGGCTGGGTATACCATGTTTTTGTTTTAGGCATTTCCATACCAATGGACATTTTGTTTTCAGATATTTTGCTGTTCACAGGCTGCTGTGAATGTTGTTACACTTACTTCCTGGTGCACATGGGCAGGCATTTCTTTTAGGTATGTACTGGACATGAAATTTCTGGATTGTAGGTTGTGATCATCTTTAACTTTGCCAGATATTATTGAGCTGCTTGTTAAACATCCCACCAAGGATGAGTTTCTTTTATTCAGTGTCCTTGTCACATTTGGTTTTGTAAAGCTTTTTTACTTTTGCCAGCCTAATGCATAGGAAATGAAATCTTGTTGTGGTTAATTTACCCCTGAAGACTAGTAAGGCAGAATATCTTTTCATTCATGTTTCTCCTTCTGGATATTGCTTGCTCATCACTTCTGCTTCTTTTCCTTTTTCTTTTTCTTCTTTTTTAGATGGAATTTTACTCTTGTCGCCCAGGCTGGGGTGCAGTAGTGCGATTTTGGCTCACCACAACCTGCACCTGCTGGGTTCAAGCAATTCTCCTGCCTCAGCCTCACGAGTAGTTGGATTACAGGCACCTACCACCACACCCAGCTAATTTTTGTATTTTTAGTAGAGATAGGATTTCATCATGTTGGCCAGGCTGGTCTCAAACTCCTGAGCACAGGTGATCCGCCTGCCTTAGCCTTCCACAGTTCTGGGATTACAGGCGTGAGCCATAGTGCCTGGCCACTTTTGCTTTTTTCCTATTGAATTGTAGGTGTTCTTTATGTACTGTGGCTGCTAATCCTGGGGTGGCAGCCTATTTAACGTAATGAAAGTTTATGATCCTCAGGTCATCCTTTCTATGGTTGTTTTCTCTCCCCTGCTATTCTCCCCCGAATTCCATGATACCTTTTTGTGTACCCCCAGCTCACAGTGATTCACTCTTTGAAACAGTCCTCAACTTCTGGGCATTTGTGTATGTTAGTACAGATATATGACTATATCTGTTCCACCCACTGTGCTGTGGCATTTTGGTCTCAGATATATCTGTTAGGATTAGTTTCAACTGCAGGCTGGCTATGGTGGCGCACACCTGTAATCCCAGCTACTCAAGAGGCTGAGGTAGGAGAATTGCTTGAATCCAGGAGTGGAGGCTGCAGTGAACTGAGATCCCACCATGCACTAGGCAACAGAGCGAGACTCCATCTCAAAAAATAAAAATAAAAAAATAAAAGAAAAAAAAGATTAGTTTCAACTGCATGTAATTTAGTTTCAACAAAGTGACAGTGGCCTAAGCAAAATAACTTATTGCTCTCTCATATGAAGGAGCCCCGTAATAGACAGGCAAGGCCTATGTTCTCATCAGGGACCCAGGCTGCTCCCACCTTCTGGCTCCACCACCCTTATCCTGCCACCTCATGGTATGAGACGGCTGCCCAAGCTCCAGCCATTATGCCCAGGAGGCAAGAAAGATGAAAGGAGACTTAAGTTGTACACGGCAAGTCTCCTTACACCTTTGCCCAGAATTTAATCTCACTACTATATGTAGCTGCAGGGGAACCTGGGAAAGGTAGTTTTATTTCCCATGGCCTTATTCTTAGCTAAAATTTAGATTTGATTGCTAAGTTAAAAGGGGAGACTCAGTATTGGAGTAGGCAGCCGGTAATGTTACTAGTTCTGAGGTGTTCCCTGATAGCGGAGCTGAAAGGAGCCATCAGACACCAGAATGGTACTGTAGATGATGGGCCCCCCCCCCCCCACTTTTGGTTCTTTGATTAATTACACAGATACTTATGGAGTACCTGTTTTGTACAGGCACTATTCTGGGAGCTGGGAAGAGAGTAATAGAAAAGCAAACGAGGTCTCCACCCTCGCAGAGCTTGTATTTTAAAACAGCAGCTAGATAGTAAGCAAGTCAGTTACTTAGTGAGTCAGAGATAAAGAGGTGTGAAGAAAAAATAAAGGAGGGCTGGGCCTAGAGGCTCTCAACTGCAATCCCAGCACTTTGGGAGGCTGAGGCAGGAAGATTGCTTGAGCCCAGGAGGTCAGGGCTGCAGTGAGCCGTGATTGCACCGCTGCATTCCAGCCTGGGTGGCGGGGCAAGACCCTGCCTTAAAAAAAAAAAAAAAAAAAAAATTGCTTTACCTCTTACTAACTCACAACCACTCTGTTTTCTTCTATATCCACCACCATCCACCCCCTACTGTATTATTTTAAAGCTAAATAGTTGAGTATCTGCAAGATAAGTATTCTTTAAAGACATATGGCAAGACCATTTTAATCATGACAATAATTAACATTAATTGCTTATATCATCTGGTATCCACACAGTGTTAACATCTCAGATCATCTCATAAATATATTTCTAGAATTGGTTTGTTCCAATCGGGACCCAACCGGGTTCACCATTGGATTTGGTTCATCTGCTCGTGAAGCCTCATTTAATCTATGGCTTCTCCCTCCCTCCAGCTCACTGCAACATCGGTCTCCCAGGTTCAGGCAATTCTCCACCTCAGCCTCCCTAGTAGCTGGGATTGTAGGCATGTACCACCACGCCCAGCTAATTTTTTTGTATTTTTAGTAGAGATGGGGTTTCACCGTGTTGGCCAGGCTGGTCTCAAACTCCTGATCTCAAATGATCCTCCCACTTCAGCTTCCTAAAGTGCTGGGATTGCAGGAGTGAGCCACCACACCTGGCTTGTTTTTTCTTTGTTTTCTCTTGCAGTTTGTTTGTTGAGAAAAGCCATGTCATTTGTCCTGTATATGATCAGGCCTGGATCTGACTGATCATATCCCTGTTGCAGTGTTTAACTTATTCTTCTATCTCTTTGTTTCCTATAAATGAATCATTGGATTTGCAGAGTAGGTGAGTTTCATGTTTGAGATGCACACACACACACACGCACACACGCACACACTCTCTCTCTCTTTTTTGGCAGGGAGGGCTAGCCATCCTCCTAGGTGTTGCTGTGTATGTCCATTAGGTATGGAAAACTGGTGGCCCCTTTCTGTGTTCTGTGGCATTAGTGACTGTGGATGACCATTGCTCAGAGCCATTACTTCATTTGGGGTGTACAAAAATTATGCCGTTGTAATTCTGTTCACCTCTTCATTTATTAGACTATTCCTCTAGAGAGAACCTGCCCCTCATCTATTATTCAGTTATCCCGAGGGTACTGGCTCTTTTGAACTTTTGTTTGCCTTAGAAATGACAATTGAACAGTTGGGCTGGTGGTTTCTAATCTGTTGTGTTTTTTTTTTCCCCTGCAGAGATTAAAATCTTCTTTGTTTTTATGTTTTTATTCATTTGACATTTGCCGGTCTCCACCGCTGCTCATACCCTGTCCTGAGCTTGCCAATAAACAGATGAACCAGTCCAGTCGTCTCATTGTGTGGGCACGGCTGCTGCAGGCCTTACCTTTGACCAGGTGGGGCCTTGTGGGTGTTTGTCAGAGTAATGAGACTGTTGACATTCCCATCTTTCTCTCTCTTTCCCCTGTCAGGCATTGTCAGACCTTTAGTCTTTGGTGACTTCCTGCTCTGCGCCAAGAAATTAGTCCTTTATGCTTAGGGCAAGAGGTTTTTGAGTATTTGGATTTCTTCTGATCTGAAACTCCATTCCTAGACAAAAGAACAATAAAGGGCTCTGCTCCATTGCAGAGGCAAGCCCTGGTAACCTGGCCAGGGGCGAGCTCTGACCCCAGCCATTGTTGTCTGAGTCATAAATTCTTGAGAGCAGTAGCACGCTTGAAATCATTTAGATGCTTTGGGATCAGTTATTCATTATATTGCACGATATCTAAGGGCCTCTTTGCTGCTAGAGATTACAGCACATTCCTTCTGGGGGCAGAGGATTTATTGTTCAGTGATGTGCAAACTCATTCATTCATTCCATTGTTAACTTCTCCATTCAGCAAATATTTACTGAACTTCGCATATGCTTCCAGTGCTGGGGACAGAGCCCGCTCGTCCTCCTGGAGTTGATTGTTTAGGTTGGGGGACACAGTCAAGGAAGAAATAAACAGATTAACAAGATAATTCCAGATGGGGATGAATAATGCTGTGGAGTCAGGAAAGCAGAATGGTGAGAGAGATGCACCTGGAACTGGAAGGGATTGTGGGAGGCTGGACAACTGGGGTGGTTGGGGGAGAGCCTCCCCAGGGTGGTGACATGCCAGCTGAGAGTGGAGTGGTATGCAAAGGTGCCAGCCTTGTGAAAGATCAGGGAAGAGCTTTCCCAGCAGAGGGAACAGCAGGTGCAAAGGCACTGAGGCTGGAATGAGTTTGACATGTGGAGTGTGGGGTGAAGAGAAGGGGGAGGGCAGGCAAGTGGGGGAGCCTGGTGAGGGTGTGGGTTGATTCAGAGTGTCCTCCCATGTCCTCTGGCTACTGCGAGGAGCATAGATTGAAGGTGGGAGTGGAAGTAGGGCAGTGAGGGGCAGCCTGTACTGCGTGAGGAGAGAAGTAAAGTCCCGGATGAGAGTGGTGGCACCGGGTACAAGAAATGGGTGGCCCAACAGAACTTGTTTAGGGATTGGCCATGGTGGGTGGTGAGTCGGCTGAAAGGTTTTACCAGCGGGTTCAGGCTTTGGTCTGCAGGATTTTGTGGTAGTAAGGATAGCCCCAGTCCCCTTTAACATGGGCTGAGGTTTTCTTTCGTTCTTTCCGTTTTTTTTTTTTTTTTTTTTGAGATGGTCTCTGTTGCCCAGGCTGGAGTGCAGTGGCAGTAATCTCAACTCACTGCAATCTCCTCTTCCCAGGTTCAAGCGATTCTGGTGCCTCAACCTCCTGAGTAGCTGGGACTGCAGGTGTATGCCACTACACCTGGCTCATTTTTGTATTGTTAGTAGAGGCAGGTTTTGCTGTGTTCAACAGGCTGGTCTGGAACTCCTGGCCTCCAGTGATCCTTCTGCCTTGGCCTCCCAAAGTGCTGGGATTAGACACATGAGCCACTGCACCCAGCCTCTCTCTCTCTCTCTTTTTTTTTTTTGTAGAGACAGGGTCTTGCTATGTTGCCCAAGCTGGTATCAAACTCCTGACCCCAAGTGATCCTCCTGCCTTGGCCTCCCAAAGTTGCTGGGATTCTAGGCATGAGCCACTGGGCCTGGCAAAGAGCTGAGGTTTTCTACTACACACGTCTTGTCTAGCCCCCATATAGTAGATTCTTAATTTCCATTTCACCCCCGAAGGAACTGAGGCCCGGAGAAGTGAAGTCCTTGGTCCTTGTCGCATAGGCTGTTGGGGCTGGATTGGAACCTGGGTAGCCCCACCCATAGTCCGACCATGCTCCCTTCTTCTCCCTCACTCCAACCACAGCCGTTAATTCATGATATTGACACAGCCTCTGTCCAGGAGGAGCCAAATGTCAGTGTGGTACATTTATGAAGTCAGGAGGGGATCAAATCCACATCAGTGGCCTTTCCACCATTCCCACTAACCTGGATTCCAACACACCTTTTATGACAGTAATTATTACAGGGCAGAAAATGGGGACTTTACGATTGCTGACAACTTTACACGTGACCCAGTTAAGCTGTACATCTAGGCCCTAGACTTTGAGCCCAGAGCCTACTTAACTTATTGGGTGGAAAGTGTTCTCACCCATCAAATCCTCCTTATCACCTTCTCCAGAACTCCACCTGTAAAGGGAGCTCACCACCCACAGGGTGTGTGTTGTATGTGATGCCTCAGCCAGCCAAATGACTTTACTTGGTGACCTCTAAGAAAAGGTGTGACCTCCTCCTCTTAGCATGGTCTCCTGTGAAAAGTGGTGTTGAGTTTGGTGCTGCCTCTGCTTGTGTTTAGGCCCCATGACAAGAATTGTATGTTGATGAATTTTTTTAAAGTGTTTTAAAAAAATATTTACTGCTTTAAAATGTACAGAAGCCACATGCTGGCTATAAGCCGTTCCAACAGCAGAGCAGTATGTAGAGAGAGCATGGGCCAGACATGGTGGCTCACACCTGTAATCCCAGCACTTTGGGAAGCCAAGGCGGGCAGATCATCTGAGGTCAGGAGTCTGAGACCAACCTGGCCAACATGGTGAAACTGCATCTCTACTAAAAATTAAAAAATTTACCAGGTGCAGAGGCGTGCGCCTGTAATCCCAGCTACTTGGAAAGCTGAGACAGGAGAATCGCTTGAACCCAGGAGGTAGAGGTTGCAGTGAGCTGAGATTGTGCCACTGCACTCCAGCCTGGGTGACAGAGTGAGACTCCATCTCAAAAAACAAACAAACAAACAAAAAACAAAAACAGAAAGCATGAAGGTCTGCTTCATTGTCTCGACCCAGTGGCCTGGCTTTGCCCCCAGGTCCTGCCCAGATGCATATTAAGTGCACACTTCCAGGTCTCGGTCTGTGCGGTGGATTATTTGTTAAGAGCCAGAGTACCTGGGTTCAAGTCCTAGTATTGCTATGTACTGACTGTGTGAACTTGGGCTTTTACTTAATCTCTCTGTGCCTTGATTTCTCCATCTTTAAAATCATGGTGATGGTCCCAACCTCATAGGCTTTTAAGGATTTACCCTGTTAATGTATCAATATGTGAAAGTTAGAGTAGTGCCTGGCATGTGATAAGCACAGGTGGTCCTCGATGGGGTTATATTCTAATGAACCCCTTATACATTGAAATTACCCTTAAGTCAAAAATGCATTCACAGCTGTCATCCCAGCACTTTGGGAGGCTGAGGCAGGCAGATCACTTGAGGTCAGGAGTGCGAGACCAGCCTGGCCAACATGGTGAAACCCCATCTCTACTGAAAGTACAAATTAGCTGGGCGTGGTGGCGGGTCCCAGTAATCCCAGCTACTCGGGAGACTAAGCCAGGAGAATCACTTGAGCCCGGGAGGCGGAGGTTGAGTGAGCCGAGATTGTTGCCACTGCACTCCAGCCTGGGTGATAGAGCGAGACTCCATCTCATTCATAAATAAATAAATAAATAAATAAATGCATTCAATACACCTCACCTTCCAAACATCACAGCTTAGCCTAGCCTTCCTTAAATGTGCTCAGAACACCTGCATTAGCCTATAGTTGGGGGAAAATCATCTAACACAAAGCCTATTTCATAGTAAAGTGCTGAGTATCTCATGTACTGCTTATTGCTGGCCTGGAAAAAGTTCAGAATTCAAATTACATTGAAATTGCAGCCATTTGCACCATAGTAAAGTCAAAAAATTGCAAGTCAGAGACTGTACTCATGTCTTAGGTTTTTTTTTGTTTGTTTGTTTGTTTTTGAGATGGAGTCTTGCTGTCATCCAGGCTGGAGTGCAGTGGCACAATCACAGCTCACTGTAACTTCCACCTCCCAGGTTCAAGTGATTCTCCTGCTTCAGCCTCCCGGTAGCTGGGACTACAGGTGTGTACCACCATGCCTGGCTAATTTTTTTTGTATTTTTTGTAGAGACGGGGTTTCACCGTTTTGCCCAGACTGGTCTCGAATTCCTGAGCTCAGCAGTCTGCCCGCCTCAGCCTCCCAAAGTGCTAGAATTACAGGCGTGAGCCACCGCGCCCAGCCAGCTATTTTTTTATTACAGATCTGTGTGAGTACCACTGTTCGTTTTATAGACATACTCTAGGTATGCCATCCTGCAGATTACACTTGAGTAGTCTAGCTTAGAGATCCCCGCCATGTCTGTGGGTCAAGGTCTGTGGCATTCTTTTTAATGGCTACACAGCGTTCCACTCTATTTGTTCCCTGTTGTTGAACATACTGGCTGTTCCCATCTTTCATTATTGGAACTCTGAACATCTCACACACAAAAATCCTTTGTTTGCTTATGAAGTTTTTCTTGTGACAAAGTCCTAGAGTTGCAATTCCTGAAACAAAGTGTCTGTTTTTAAAGACTTGTGGCTGGGCACGGTGGCTCACACCTGTAATCCCAGCACTTTGGGAGGCCAAGGCGGGAGGATCACCTGAGGTCAGGAGTTCGAGACCAGCCTGGCCAATATGGTGAAACCCTGTCTCTCCTAAAAATACAAAAATTAGCCAGGCGTGGTGTCAGGTGCCTGTAATCCCAGCTACCGGGGAGGCTGAGGCAGGAGAATCGCTTGAACCCGGGAGGCAGAGGTTGCAGTGAGCCGAGATCGCACCACTGCACTCCAGCCTGGGCGACAGAGTGAGACTCTGTCTCAAAAAAAAAAAAAAAAAAAAAATCCAACTCCCCCACCTCGATAGTCAACGAGTTGTCCCTATCCCTACTGACTAAATAATCCATTCTTTCCCACTAATATGAAACTCAAGCTTACTAGGAGCCAGGCCCTCATCTGTCAAGTTTACCTTTCAGTCTCCTGCCGTAACTCAATGAAGCAGATTGATAATACTCCCATTCACAGTAAGAAAACCGAAGCACAAAGAGGTGTCGTTTCCTGCGTGACATTTCACAGCTTGGATGGGGCAGAGCCTGGCTGGAAATATTGCAGATTTATTTAATAACCAGCTCCCTATTTGTAATATGTTTTCAGCAGTTTTTCCTGCAGTTTCTTGCCAAATCTCCCTTTTGTCCACTCGTAATTGCCTGCAGCATTTGCCCCATGCTGGCGTTCTCTGTTTTACTCCTGTTCTCTGCCTCTGCCCTGGCCAGGACTTCTGTGGCAATGTTAGATGCCAATGGAGGCTGCTGGCAGGCGTGGACGTATCAGATGTCTGATCCTGCAGGAGCCCCCTCTATGGGGCCCTGGCTAGGCAGGGACCAGGATATTTCCGAATCCCCTTAAGTTAATGGTGGCCACTTAGGCAGTGGACGTGTCATGAAAGACTCCTGTGTCCCCATGGCTGGGCCAGACCAGGGAAGACGCTGGCATCAAGCACAACTGAGAACAAGCAGCAGTAGGCAATGTTCTGGGGCTATTAATTCATCCTGGGGGAAAAAAACCTCGCAGTGAATTAAATTGGTTTGTGTAAAGTGCTGAGAAGAGCCCAGCCTGGGCGACATGATGAAACCTTGTATCCACAAAAAATACAAAAATTGACTGGGCATGGTGGCATGCACCTGTCGTCCCAGTTACTCGGGAGGCTGAGGTGGGAGGATCACCTGAGCCCAGGAAGGTCAAGGCTGCAGTGAGCTGTGATGGTACGACTGCACTCCAGCCTGGGCAGCAAAGTGAGATCCGGTCTTAAAACAAAAAAAAAAGAGTGGTTGGCACATAGTAAACACTCACATGCGTATTAGTCATTGTTCCTCTGTTTCTGAGGGCAGGGATACAATTCCCAGGAGGTGTGCCTAGAATGTGGGTGGGCAGATACCACTTGGGTATTTCCTGGGCACCTACGCCATGGCACACAAGTGCTGGGGCTACAGTTAGGGCTCAGGACAGACACGGCCCCCATGCTCTTGGAGCTGACATTCTGGAAGGCAGGTGGACCCTAAACAAACAGATACATGATAAAATGTTATGTAGTGAGAAGTTCTATGAAGAAAACAGATCTGGGGAAGGGCTAGAGATTGAGGGAGGCTACTGTTTTATCAGAAGTGACCAGGGCAGGCCTCTAAAGAGGTCACCTTTGAGTCACGTCCTGATAGATAAGAAGCCAGCCATGGAAGGTGCATTCCAGACAGAACCATGGATGCAAAGGCCCAAAGCTGGAGCTTGCAGAGCTTGTTCCCAGCAATTCACAGATGCCACTGTGGCAGGAGGGCAGTGGGGGAGAATGGCAGGAGATGGCATCAGAGAAGGAGCCAAGTGGCAGCTTCTTAGCCTTGGTTCTTTTGGTTGAAAATAACAGAAACCCATCTTAGACCCACCTAAGCCTCAAAGAATTGTGAGATGCCTCCTGAAGCCTAGGACTGGCACTTGTCTCCTGGCATCAGGATCGATAGGCCCGAGGCCTAGGCGATTTTCTGTCTCCATCTCCCATCTCTGCCTCTTCTTTCTCTCTGCTTCCTCCCCTCTTTGGGTTTCTCCAGGCATTTGGCTGCCCCGTTGCCCCTTCCTTTGTGGAGTTTACGGTTCTCAACCACAGATGGTCACCTCTCATCCAGTAAGCTTTGGCTGGAGAATAAGCATGGCCATCCCACCCGTGCCTGTGTACGTGCACAGTTTTTATTCAAAGGGTACTCTAAGGCCAGGCGTGGTGGCTCACACCTGTAATTCCAGCACTTTGGGAGACTGAGGTGGGCGGATCACCTAAGGTCAGGAGTTCAAGACCAGCCTGGCCAGCATGGTGAAACTCCATCGCTACTAAAAATACAAAATTAGCCAGGTATGGTGGTGTGGGCCTGTAATCCCAGCTACTCAGGAGGCTGAGGCAGGAGAATTGCTTGAACCTGGGAGGCGGAGGTTGCAGTGAGCTGAGATTGCACCATTGCATTCCAACCTGGGAGACAAGAGTGACACTCTGTCTCAAAACAAACAAACAAAAAAATGGTAGAGAGGGGACTCTAGGAAGCCTGGAAGACCCACTCCCTAGCTGTCCTGGCCTAGGGTACATTTCCCTTCTCTCATGTGAAGCAACATCATGTCATGGTTAAGAACATGGCCACATTGGCCGGACGCGGTGGCTCACACCTGTAATCCCAGCACTTTGGGAGGCCAAGGCAGGCGGATCATGAGGTCAAGAGATTGAAACCAGCCTGGCCAAAATGGTGAAACCCTGTCTCTACTAAAAATACAAAAATTACCTGGGCGTGGTGGTGCATTCCTGTAGTCCCAGCTACCCGGGAGGCTGAGGCAGGAGAATTGCTTGAACCCGGGAGGCAGAGGTTGCAGTGAGTCAAGATTGCGCCACTGCACTCCAGCCTGGGTGACAGAACAATACTCCATCTAAAAAAAAAAAAAGAACATGACCACATTGACTGGATTCAGAGCTCTGCCGATTGCTAGCTGTGTGACCTCGGACTCATCACCTCACTCTCGGGGTGCAGTTTTCTCACATGTAGAATGAGGATGCTAAAGGCTTTTGCTTCAGGGTGTGGTTCAGAACATTAGATAAACTTAGGTGAAGGACTTAGTCCGAGCCTGATACACAGTAAGCACTCACAGTATTAGTTTTCATCATCATCATCATTGTCATTCTTTCTTTTCCTTCCTGAGGCTGGATAGTGCTCTAGAGTTCAAGATAGGACTTGGAAATAAAAAGCCTAGGATTGATCCCAGTTCTACTACCAGCTAGCTCTGTGACCTTGGCCAAGTGAGTAACAGCTTTGGTTTCTTTATCTGCATAGTAAGGAGAAGAAAGAGCTGACAGGGCTCGATCATTGGATGTATGTTTGTCATCTGAGATTTGGGGCGACTGGAAATCCAGGGAACTGGAGATCCCAAGTTCCCTGCTCAGTGCAGCCCCGGCTCCTGATCACATCTGAATGTGAGCCGATGGAGGGCTTGATGCTAGGGCCTGCCTCACCTCCATCATGAAGGCTTGCACAAGACCCTTCTGTGCTGAGCCTGGCGCTTGCTCCCCGTAAGCCCGTCTGCTGCTCCCTCCACTGCGAGCCCTCCCAGGTCTGATCCCACCTGTCCCCAGTCCCCCAGCATGCAACACTTTTTCTTCTTCTCTTGTGAAAGGCAGATCTGGAAGAAGCTTCTGGGGGAAATGCTGTGTTTGTGTCTGGTTATATCTATTCCCCAGACGGTGATTCTTAAACCTGGCTGTGAGTCGGCATCACCTGGGGAATCTTGGTAACAGTTGGGATTCTTTGGCTTCCCTCCTGGAGCGTCTGCTCCCGCAGGTGGAGAGGAAGATCATCTGCTGGTTTGGCCGCCCTACAACCATTCACCATTCCTCTGGGGTTTTCCTTTTGGGAACTGCTCTTCCTCCATTGCATCCGTTCACTTACTGAGACCGCTGTGTGGAATGTATTACTTACCCCAGGCACTGGGGATATGGCAGGGAATCTGGAATATGCCCTTGAAACTGGAATTGTGTCTGTCCCTTAGATCACAGTACCATAAGGCTGTCACTTTCTGATTTTTTTTTTTTTTTTTTTTGAGACGGAGTCTCGCTCTGTCACCCAAGCTGGAGTGCACTGGCCAGATCTCAGCTCACTGCAAGCTCCGCCTCCCGGGTTCATGCCATTCTCCTGCCTCAGCCTCCCGAGTAGCTGGGACTACAGGCGCCCGCCACCTCGCCTGGCTAGATTTTTGTATTTTTTAGTAGAGACGGGGTTTCACCGTGTTAGCCAGGATGGTCTCGATCTCCTGACCTTGTGATCCACCCGTCTCGGCCTCCCAAAGTGCTGGGATTACAGGCTTGAGCCACCGCGCCCGGCCCACTTTCTGATTTTTATAATTGTACTGTGATTCAGAGATTCTTCTTAGGAAATACCCACATCTTTAGGGGTTACAAACAAGAGCAAATTAACTGGAAAAGGGAAGCAAACCAGTGTTGGCTGAACAAACATGAAAATGACCACAATGTTTATTTTCAGTTTTGGGAGAACTGTACTGAAGACTGAACCACAGTGTTATCCTTTGTACAGAATAGGGTTCTGTTTAGGAGACCAGTGCTCATGCGCACAGCTTTGAGTGTGAAGATCTAAAAATTTTAGTTGGTAGGATGATTATAGATTATTTTCATTTTCTTCTTTATACTTTTGTATAGTTTTCACATTTTCCAGAAGGAAGTTTTAGAAACAGAAGGGGGAAAAAAAACTACTTAAGAAAAGCCCTGGGCCGGGCGCAGTGGCTCACACCTGTAATCCTAGCACTTTGGGAGGCTGAGGGGGGCGGATCACTAGGTCAGGAAATCGAGACTCTCCTGGCCAACATGGTGACACCTGGTCTCTACTAAAATGCAAAAAAAATTAGCCAGGCATGGTGGCACGTACCTGTAGTCCCAGCTACTCGGGAGGCTAAGGCAGGGGAATCACTTGAATCCGGGAGGCGGAGGTTGCAGTGAGCCGAGATCACACCACTGCACTCCAGCCTGGTGACAGAGCAAGACTGTCTCAAAACAACAACAACAACAAAAACCCACTGTTGTGGAGTGCCCTGGTCTACCTGGTTTGGACTTAGAAATGCCTTAGGAGCAGCCTGGGCAGGTCAAGTCATTCCTTGTCTTCCTGCCACAGGCATTGGTTCAGGGAAGGGAGGAGTTGAGTCAGTCCAATCAGAATTAAGATAGGTCTTTCTCTGGAGCTCCCAGGAAAGAAGAGGAACTTTCTTCCTACGGAGGTGCCAAGTTGTGGGGTGTAAGCTTAATGCTGCTGGGGGCCTGGGGACCATCTTTGCTCAAAGGGTCGGGTGGAAAGGAGATGGAAATGATTCAATACAAATTCTTTTGGTAACTGAACTTTTCAGTAACGGGAGCCAAAAAATTGGCCCGTTTTTCCCCTCAAGTCAGTTTGAGTTGGGTCTTTGCCACTTGCAACCAAAAAAGTCCTAAGTAATATGGTAATTTTAGTGGGCCCTAGAATCTATATTTAAATTTAAAAAATTTTCTGCTGGACTCAGTGGCTCACGCCTGTAATCCTGGCACTTTGGGATGCCGAGGCAGGTGGATCACTTGAGGTCAGGAGTTTGAAACCAGCCTGCCCAACGTGGTGAAACCCTGTCTCCATGAAGAATGCAAAAACTAGCCTGGCATGGTGGCAGGCGCCTGTAATCCCAGCTACTGAGGGGGGCTGAGGTAGGAGAATCCCTTGAACCCGGGAGGTGAAGGTTGCAGTGAGCCAAGATCGTGCCATTGCACTCCAGCCAGAGGAACAGGGTGAGACTCTGTCTCAAAAATAAAATAAAATAATAAATAAATAATTCTCCACAAATGATTTGTATGAATCACATATTTGGGAACCACTTTGCTAGACTTTTCCTGAGTGGCAGTTCTTAGCTTTATGTGATCAACAGACTGGCCTGGGGAACTTGTTAAAATACAGCAGATCTGTTCCACATTGCTGGAGATTCTGGTTTGGGGCCTGGGGTCTGGGTATCTGCATTTTGAACACCATCCTGGGTTATTGCATACACATCAGAGTATGTGAATGCACAGAGCATCCTCGGCCGGGCGCGGTGTCTCATGCCTCTAATCCCAGCACTTTGGGAGGCTGAGGCCGGTGGATTGCGAGGTCAGGAGATCAAGACCATCCTGGCTAACATGGTGAAACCCTGTCTCTACTAAAAATACAAAAAAATTTAGCCGGGTGTGGTGGCGGACGCCTATAGTCCCAGCTACTCAGGAGGCTGAGGCAGGAGAATGGTGTGAACCCGGGAGGCAGAGCTTGCAGTGAGCCGAGATCGTGCCACTGCATTCTAGCCTGGGTGACACAGCGAGACTCCTTCTCAAAAAAAAAAAAAAAAAAAAAAAAAGAAGAAGAAGAAAAAAGGAATTTTGCTAATAGTGGGAAATGTTCAAGAGGGTAATCACTGATTCAGTTCAAGGTAGTTTAGGGTGAATGCATTCCTCGTGTGTGTGTATGTGTATGTGTGTGCGTGTATATGTGTGTACCATACTTACTTGAGTTGAAGGAGGGCGAAAGCCCTTTTACTCGACTGAAAGGAAATCTTTTGAATTGACCTATCGGTTCAGAAAATCCCTTTTCAAGTCTTCCCTTGGGCAGCTTTGCTTTTGAGGCCCCTGAAAGCTAGGGAAGAAGGGGCTGTGAGGCCTGACTGACTCCACGCTGCTGGCTGTCCCCCTAGGCATGTGTGATTTTGCCATTGTCTGAAGTCTTGCTTTCCCCAGAATTTGTGCCCCATGCTGAGTTCCTACAGCTCAGCCACCAGGAATTAGGGCATGGGTTAGCCAGGATTATTCAAATTTAATCTGACCATCTTTAAACATTTTTGCTTGCATCCCCTCCCAAAAGAATTTTGATAAGCCCTTATATACCTCCTTGTACACTGTAAAGCTAACATCTAAAATAATCTTTTGGTAACTTTACATTTGTCTTATTTGTGGGAGAAGAAAATAGTACACATTTTGAAGGTCGAGTGTAATTGAAATATTTTATGATGTGGTTAGATAAAAAAAAGTTTTTACTACCTTATTGAGTAAAGTACACAGAAGCTGAAAGCCAGGTGTGGTGGCGGACGCCTGTAGTCCCAGCTACTTAGAGGGCTAAGGCAGGAGAATGGCGTGAACCTGGAAGGCAGAGCTTGCAGTGAGCTGAGATCGTGCCACTGCATTCCAGCCTGGACGACAGAGCGAGACTCCGTCTCAAAAAAAAAAAAGGGAGAGGGGAAGAAAAAAGGAATTTTGCTAATAGTGGGAAATGTTCAAAAGGGTAATCACTGGTTTAGTTCAAGGTAATTACAATCATGTAAATTTTTCCCTGGAAATTTTTTTCTGGTGGATCTCGAAAAATTAGGGGGTCCTGAAAAATGTTCCCTTTGAACAAATCAGAGCCAGTAACCTATATTGCTTTAACATTCATGATCCTACTGTGGTTCAGAAAATCCTATTTTTAAAGCCAAATTTCATGTTTGGCAGAAAGATACTTAAGTCAGGGAAAGACAGGCAAGTCTAGGGGTTTCAGTAGCTTTTTATTGTTCACTAAAGGCTGCTTCCCTGAAAGCAATATTGATGTTGTGTGTTTGGAGTCCTGGAGGTTTACACACCTCTGGGTAGTGCTTTTTGGGAAAATGGGGGAGTGTACAACAGCGGGTGGGCAGTGGAGAAGGAGACAGGTTGGTTTGCAGCCAGATCAGCAGACAGGCTGGTTTGCAGCCAGATCAGTTTCAGGAAGAGTAACTTGTGAACGTTGAGGATCTGAACATTGCTTCCCTTGAAAACACTGTTTTCAAGATACTCCTGTATCTGTTAGGTTTCTGTAAACCCCAAGTGATAAGCACATCCAAGCGTGAAGCCTCTTGGCTTCAAGAACCAGGCGATTTCTTATGGAGCAGGAAGTCCAGAGGTGAGTAGGTTACAGAAGTTGTCACCACCACCGCCTGTATGTGTGTATATATACACATGTACCATAAAAGTCACCCATTCAGAATATGCAGTTCAGGCTGGGCGCAGTGGCTCATGTCCCTAATCCCAGTACTTTGGAAAGCCAAGGCAGGCAGATCTCGTGAGGCCAGGAGTTCGAGACCAGCCAGGGCAACATGACGAAACCCTGTCTCTACTAAAAATACAAAAATTAGCCGGGCATTGTGGCACATGCCTGAGGTCCCAGGTATTCAGGTGACTGAAGCATGAGGATTGCTTGAACCCAGGAGGTGGAGGTTGCAGTGAGCCGGGATCACACCACTGCACTCCAGCCTGGGGCGACAGAGTGAGATGCTGTCTCTCAAAAAAAAGAAAAAAAAAAGGCCAGGTGTGGTGGCTCACGCCTGTAATCCCAGCACTTTGGGAAGCCAGGGCGGGTAGATCACCTGAGGTCGAGAGTTCAAGACCACCCTGACCAACATGGAGAAACCCCGTCTCTACTAAAAATACAAAATTAGCTAGGTGTGTTGGCACATACCTGTAATCTCAGCTACTCGGGAGGCTGAGACGGGAGAATCACTTGAACCTAAGAGGCGGAGGTTGCAGTGAGCTGAGATTGCACCATTGTGTTCTAGCCTGGGCAACAAGAGCAAAACTCTGTCTCCAAAAAAAAAAAAAAAAAAAGAATTATGCAATTCAGCTATTTTTGGTAAATTTGTAAAGCTGTATAACTATCACCACAATCCAGTTTTAGAAAATTACCACCACCCCAAAAGATATCCATCTTGTACCTATTTACAGGCAGTCCTTGCTTCCACACCCAGGCCCAGGCTACCACTAACCTGCTCTTTGTCTCTGTAGATTTGCCTTTTCTGAACATTTCAAATACATGCATGTATTTGACATTTCAAATACATACATACAGTATGTAGTCTTTTCCGTACTAGGCTTCCGTCACTTAGCATGATGTTTCTGGGCTTCCTCCAGGTGATTGCTTGGATCAGTTGTTCATTTCTTCTTATTGCTGAAAAATATTCTATTGTGTGTGTAAACCACATTTTGTTTATTCGTTAACCATGAATGGATAATTTCATTACCATTATTCATTAGTGGATACTTGGATTGTTTCCAGTTTGGGCTACTATGAGTAGTGCTGTTACAAACATTTATGTTCAGGTCTTTGTGTGGACATGTTTTCATTTCTGCTCAGGAGTGGAATTACTGGGTCATTTGGTAACTGTTTAACTTTTTAAGAAACTGCCAGATTGTTTTCCAAAGTGACTGCACCATTTTCATAGATGGAGTCTCATGGTGTTGTCCAGGTTGGAGTACAATGGCTATTCACAGGTGTGATCATGGCGCACTACAGTGTGGAACTCCTGGGCTCAAGCTGTTTTCCCGCTTCAGCCTCCTGAGTAGTTGGGACCACAGGTGCATGCCACCGCCCCTGGCTGGGGTCCAGTATTTCTTTATCCTCACCAACGCTTATTGTTACAGCCATCCTGGTGGGTGTGCAGTGGTATCTCATTGAAGTTTTGATTTGCATGTCTCTGATGACTAATGCTGTTGATCATCTTTTTATGTGCTTATTGACCATTTGTGTATCTTCTTTGGTGAAATGTATATTTGAATTGTTTGCCCATTTCTTAATCTTATTTCATTGAGTTGTAAGAGTTCTTGATTATGTCCTGAGTAACACTCATCAGATATGTGATTTGCAAATATTTTCTCCCAGAAAATATTTTTATTTTTTTAGTCATGCCTTTTGAAGTATACAAGTTTTTTTTTTTTTTTTTTGAGACCGAGTCTCACTCTTGTCACCCAGGTTGGAGCAGTGGCACGATCTCGGCTCACTGCAATCTCTGCCTCCTGGGTTCAAGCAATTCTCCTGCCTCAGCCTCCCTCGTAGCCAGGATTACATGCATATGCCACCATGCCTGGCTAAGTTTTGTTTCTTTAGTAGAGATGGGGTTTCGCCATGTTGGCCAGGCTGATCTTGAACTCCTGACCTCAAGCGATCTGCCCTCTTTGGCCTCCAAAAATGTTAGGATTACAGGCGTGAGCCACCATGCCCACCCTAATATAAAAGTTTTTAATTTTGGAAATTCTGTTTATCAATTAGTCTTTTATGTATTGTGCTTTTAGTATTATATTTAAGAACTCTTTGACCCAGTATCATAAAGTTCTTCTTTCATGTTTTCTCCTAGAAGTTGCATACTTTTAAACTCTTGCCTTTGAATCTGTCATTAATTTTGGTATCATTTTTGTGTATTTTTTTTTTTTTTTTGAGATGGAGTCTCACTCTGTCGCCAGGCTGGAGTGCAGTGGTGCAATCTCTGCTCACTGCAACCTCGGCCTCCCGGGTTCACGCCATTCTCCTGCTCAGCCTCCCGAGTAGCTGGGACTACAGGCGCCCGCCACCACGCCTGGCTGATTTTTTTTGTATTTTTAGTAGAGCTGGGGTTTCACCGTATTGACCAGGATGGTCTCGATCTCCTGACCTCGTGATCCGCCCACCTCGGCCTCCCAAAGTGCTGGGATTACAGGCGTGAGCCACTGCGCCCGGCCCATTTTTGTGTATTACGTAAGGGCCTAAATTTATCTTTTTTGCATATTAATATACAATTGTCCCAGCACCATTTGTTGAAAAAAAGACCATTTTCCTGCACTGAATTAGGTAGCACTATGGTAAAAGTCATTTGATTATTAACATAAGGGTTTGTTTCTTCTGATCTGTTGGTCTAAATGTCTATCCTACTGCTAGTGCCACAGTCTTCATTACTGTAGCTTTAAAGTTACTTTAGAAATTGGGAAGTGTTAAGGCCTCACCTTGTTATTCTTTTCCAAAATTGTTTTGGCTTATATGGGTCCTTTGCATACTGACAAGTTTTCAGATCATCTTGTCAATATCTGCACAAAAGCCTGCTGGGATTTGATAGACTCTGTGTTGACTCTGCATGTCAATTTGGTAAAAATTGCCATATTAATATTTACTCTTCCAGTTTGTGTACAAAGAATGCTTCTCTATTTATTTAGATTTTCTTTACTTTCTTTTAGCATTTCAGTGCTTGTAGCTTTCAGTGTACAAGTCTACACTTCTGTTAAATTTATTCTTATGTATTTTATTTTATTATATTTTTGATGCTATTGTGAATGGAATTGTTTCCTTTTTCTTTTTCTTTCTTTCTTTTTTTTTGAGACAGGGTCTCACTGTTACCCAGTCTGGAGTGCAGTGGCATGATCATGGCCTTCTGGGCTCAAGCAGCCCTCCCATCTCAACCTCCTGAGTAGCTGGGATTATAGGCACATGTCACCACACTCAGCTAATTTTTAATTTAATTTAATTTATTTTTTGAGACGGAGTCTTCTGTTGCCCCGGCTGATGTACAGTGGCATGATCATAGCTCACTGCAGCCTTGACTTCTAAGTTCAAGTGATCCTCTCACCTTAGCTTCTGGAGTAGCTGTGATTATAGGCATGCATCACCATGCCTGGCTAATTTTTTTCTATTTTTGTGGAGGCAGGGTTTTGCCCAGGCTGGTCTTGAACTCCTGGGCCCAAACAATCCTCCTGTGTCAGCCTCCCAAAGTGCTGGGATTACAGGCATGAGCGGCCATATCTGGCCTAAAAAGTATCTTATTTAATGGAGATATTTGGAGATAGGATGCCACACTTTACATGATTTCAGTCCTTTAAAGTTTTTTTTTTTTTTCCTTTCCTTTTGAAATAATTTAAGTCTCACAAGAAGTTACAAAAATACTACAAATAGGCCGGGCATGGTGGCTCATGCCTGTAATCCCAACCCTTTGGGAGGCCAAGGTGGTTGGATCACTTCAGCCCAGGAGTTTGAGACCAGCCCAGGCAACATAGCAAAACCCTGCTGTATAAAAAATTAGCTGGGCATAGTGGTGTGCACCTGTGGTTTGAGCTACCGGAGAGGCTGAGGTGGGAGGATCACCTGAGCCCAGGGGGATCGAGGCTATAGTGAGCCGTGATTGTGCCACTGCACTCCGGCCTGGGCAACAGAGTGAGACCCTGTCTGGAAAAAAAAAAAATAACAAAAAAACTACAAATGTATATCTACATGTGAAAGAAAGAAGTTGGAACCTTACCTCACACCATATACAATAATTAACTCAAAGTAGATCATAGACCTAAATGTAAGAGTTAAAATTGTAAAACTCTTAGAAGAAAATATAAGATTATATCTTTGTGACCTTGAGTTAGGCAGTGGTTTCTTAGGTGAGACACCAAAAGCACAAACAACAGAAGAAAAAAATAGACACATTGGACTTCATGAAAATTTAAAACCTTTGTGATGCAAAGGATGCCATCAAGAACATAAAAAGACAAACCATAGAATGGGAGAAGACAATTGCAAATCATGTCTATAAAGGACTTAACGTGCTGAATATACAAAGAACTGTCACAACTTGACAATATAAAAACAACCCAATTTAGACAGGGGCAAAGGATTTGAATGGCTATTTCTCCAAAACATCCAAATGGCCTATAACCACGTGAAAATGGCTCAATGTAATTATCATTAGGGTAATGCTAATCAAAACCACAGGATTCTATTTCACACCAACTAGGATGGCCATAGCCAAAAGGGTGGGCAATAACAAGTCTTGGCCAGGATGTGGAGAAATTGGAACCCTCATACATGGCTGGTGGGATTGTAACATGGTGTAGCCATTTTGGAAAACAATTTAGCAGTTACTAAAAAAATATATGCATAGAATTACCATATGATCCAGCAATTCCACTCCTAGGTATATACTCAAAAGAAATACTAACATATGTTCACACAATTACTTGCACATGCATGTTCAGAGTAGCGTTATTCGTAACCCCAGAAGTGAAAATAACCCGATGTCCATCAACTGATAACTGGCCAAATGGAATGCGATATAGACCCACAATGGTGTATTATTCTGTCTTAGAAAGGAATGAAGTACTGATACAGACTACAACATGGATGAACCCTGAAACACACATAAATGAAAGAAACCAGACCCAAAAGAGCATATATTGCTTCCTCCCATTTATATGAAATGTTCAGAGTAAGCAAATCTACAGAGACAGAAAATAGATTAGTGTTTGCCGAGGGCTGGGGATGCTGTGAACAGGAAATGCAAAGTGATTGCTAGGGGTGCAGAGTTTATTTTGGGGATGAGAAAAATTTTCTAAGCTTAGGTTGTGGTGACGGGGAAATATACACTTTTAAAGGGTACATTTCATTCACGTTTGATGTGATTGTTGGTGTGTGTTTGGATTAACATCTGTCGTTTTTGCTATTTTTTGTATGTCTCACATCTTTTTTCCTCCTTTTATTCTGCCTTTATTGCTGTCTTTCTAATAAGCATATATTTTCTAGTGTTTCATTTTTATTTGGTTGGGTTTTAAACTCTTTCTTGTTATTTTTTTAGTGGGTCTCTAGGGATTACAGCATGCATCTAAATTTATCACAGTCTACTTCAGATTAATATTAAAACTTAGTTCTAGTTAAATATAGAAATTTTGCTCTAATATAGTTTCATTTTCTTTTCCCTCTTTTGTGTTATTATTGTCACATGTTACAAGCCCCACAGTATGGTTTTATAATTATTTTATGAAATCTTACATCTTTTAATTCAGTCAGGAGAAGAAAAGAAAAAATGTATTTATGCCATCTTTTGTATTTGCCCATGTATCTACCTTTTCTCATGTTCTTTCTTATTGTAAATTGGAGTTATACGGCCTCTTTTCCTTTCAGCCTAAAGGACTTCTGTAATATTTCTTACAGATCAAATCTTCTAGCAGTGAATTCTTTCAGTCTTTGTCTGGGAATGCCTTTATTAGCCTTGATTGATTGATTTTGATGCAGGATCTTGCTCTGTGGTACAAGCTGGAGTGCACTGAACTGCAGCCTCAACCTACTGTGTTCAAGCGATCCTCTACCTCAGCCTTCTGAGTTGCGGGGACTATAGGTGTGCGCCGCCACACTCAGCTAATTTTTAAATTTTTTGTAGAGATGAGGTTTTGCCATGTTGCTCAGGCTGGTCTTGAACTCCTGGACCCTAGCAATCCTCCCACCTTGACCTCCCAAAATGCTGGGATTACAGGCATGAGCCACTGCACCCAGCCAAGTAAAAAAATTTTTTTTTCTTTTGTTTTGAGACAGAATCTTGCTCTGTCACCCAGGCTGGAGTGCAGTGGGTGTAACCTTGGCTCACTGCAACCTCCACCTCCTGGATTCAAGTGATCCTCGTGCCTCATCCTCTTGAGTAGCTGGGCTTACAGGCATCCGCTACCACGCTTGGCTAATTTTTGTATTTTTAGTAGAGAAGGGGTTTCACCATCTTGGCCAGAGTGGTCTTGAACTCCTGGCCTCAAGTGATCCACCCGCCTCAGCTTCCCAGAGTGCTGGAATTACAGGTGTGAGCCACCGTGCCCAACCATTTTTTTTTTTTAATTTTTAATTTTTCTTTAGAGATGGTGATCTTGCTGTGTTGCCCAAGCTGGTCTCAAACTTCTGGCCTCAAGTTATCTTCCTGCCTGGGCCTCTCAAAGTGCTGGTATTATAGGCATGAGTTACTGTGCCCTTCTCCACCTTGATTTTTGCAGGATAGTTTTGCTGGCTATAGAATTCTTATTTGACAGTTTGTTGTTTTTTTTTTTCCTTCAGTATTTTGAAAATGGTATCCTCCATTGTTTCTGGTGGGAAACAAGCTGTCATTTGTACTGATGCTGAAGCTTTTCTCCTTGTGTTTGTCTTTCAACAATTTGACTATGTTTAAAAACAAAACAACACCAAAACCAATTTGACTACGTTGTGTCCAGTGTGGCTCTCTTTTTATTTATTGTGTGTGGAGTTTCTTGGCCTTCTTGGATGTGTAAACTAATGTTTTCCATCAGATTTAGGATGTTTTGGGCTATTACTTGTTCAGATTTTTCTTTTTCTGGCTCTCTCTATTTTTTTTTTTTTTTTTTTTTTTTTTGAGACAGTTTCACTCTGTCGCCCAGGCTGGAGTGCAGTGGCCGGATCTCGGCTCACTGCAAGCTCCGCCTCCCGGGTTCACGCCATTCTCCTGCCTCAGCCTTCCAAGTAGCTGGGACTACAGGTGCCCACCACTGCGCCCGGCTAATTTTTTGTATTTTTCAGTAGAGACAGGGTTTCACCATGTTAGCCAGGATGGTCTCGGATCTCCTGACCTCGTGATCCACCTGCCTCGGCCTCCCAAAGTGCTGGGATTACAAGGGTGAGCCACCGCGCCTGGCTTTTCTGGCACTCTGTCTCCTCTTTGTGGACTCGCATTATGTCTGTCTTGATGCCTTTGATGGTGTCCCTCATGTCTCTGAAGGCCTGTTTATTCGTATTCAATCTTTCTTACAGATTATATAAATTCTGTACAGATTATATACATTTTTTGGATCTGTCTTTAAATTCACTGGTTCTTCTCAAATCTGCTGTTGAGCCCCTCTAGTGAATTTTTTATTTTAGTTATCAGAATTTCCATTGCTTTTTTCTAATTTCTATTTATTATTTCTACTTTCCTTTAATTCTTTAAACATTATTTTATTTAGTATTTGAACATACTTATAACAGCTCTTTGAGGTGTAACTTGTAAGCCCTCTGGAAGGCAATTTCTATTAACTGATTCTTTTCCTGAGTAGGGGTCACATTTTACTGTTTGTGTGTCTCACAATTTTTCTTTTTTTTTTTTTTTTGAGACAAAGTCTTGCTCTGTCACCCAGGCTGGAGTGCAGTGGCACAATTTTGGCTCACTGCAACCTCCGCCTCCTGAGTTCAAGCAATTCTCCTGCCTCAGCCTCCCGAGTAGCTGGGATTACAGGCCTGCGCCACCACGCCTGGCTAATTTTTGTATTTTTAGTAGACATGGGGTTTCCCCATGTTGGCCAAGCTAGTCTCAAACTCCTGACCTCAGGTGATCTGCCCACCTCAGCCTCCCAAAGTGCTGGGATTACAGGTGTGAGCCACCGTACCTGGCCATGAGCCACTGCACCCAGCCTTTTTTTTTTTTTTTTTTTTTTTTTTTTGAGATAGGGTTCCACTCTTGTCGCCCAGGCTGGAGTGCAGTGGCAGGATCATGGCTCTTCTCAGCCTTGACCTCCTGGGCTCAAGTGATTCTCTTGCCTCAGTCTTCCGAATTGCTGAGGTTATAGGCATGCAACACCATGCCCAGCTTTGTGTGTTTGGCGTGGGTGTGCATACGCATGCATACATGTAGAAATGAGGCTTCCTATCTTGTGCAGGCTGGTCTCAAACTCCTGGGCTGCAGCGATCCTCCTGCCTTGGCCTTCCAGAATGTTGGGATTACAGGCATGAGCCACCGCAGCCAGCCTCAGTTTGTTGAGTTGCTGCTTATACACTGTAGCAACTGTGGATTCTGATCTCTACCTTCCCAGGCCACGGTTGCCGTTGCCATTTTTCTCCTTTTGTTTTGTTTGCTGAGTATCCTGGGCTAATTCTTTGGAGTTTGTCTCCTTGTGATATATAGACTCTCTCTTTTCTTTTCTCTTTTAAAAAAAATTGTTTTAATTTTAAGCATAACTTACTAGGGGTTGCCTTTGGTTCAGCGTGGTTTAGTGGTCAGATTAAAGATAGTGCTGAAACACCTTGAGCCAATAAAGCTTCCGTCCTTTGCCAATGGATCTGTGTCTGTGGGTTGGGGAATATTTTCAAAGTTCAGTTTCTTCCTTTTTTTTTTTTCCAAGCAGTTTCTGAGTCGGCCCCAGCTATTACTTTCTGCCTGGCCTTCTGGTGTCTCCCTTGCACATTCTCAAGGCCTCATGTTGGGCTGGGGATGTATGGACAGCAAGAGCCCCCTCTAGTCTCTCTGGAGCTTTTGTGCAACCTTGTGTATATGCACATTGTTCCAGACCAGCAGGGCTGCATGGGACCTTACCAAGGCCTGGTGTGACTATCTCATTCCCTGGATCTTCCTGCTAAATTTCTGGCTAGTCTCCAGGCCCGCTGCTGGCTCCAGCCAGATCGTAACCACAGTCTAGCTGTGATGTTGGTCTTCCCCATTTGTTTGGCACTAGGCCCCCCTCCAGCCACAAAGTTTTCATGGCTTGCTCTGCCTTGGTCAAACGGATGGAGTTAGTGTGTGTGATGGGAGGAACCCCAAATTAAACGCCATATGCTCACACTGTTCTTATTTGAAGTTCATCATTTATTTATTTAGTTTTTGAGTAAATGCTTCTTGGGTAGTTATATGCCTCTGGTTGATTTCTAGAATCCTCAAATGGTTGTGTTTCGCAATTCTGTCTACTTTCATTGTTGATTTTGGTGGGAAATACTTTTCTGAGCTCCTCCTCACTTCCCCATTCCAGAAGTCTGGTTAGCAGTTTTGACTTTTGATTTTCTCTTTAATTTAAGACATACCCAGAAGTCTTTCCAAATTTCCAAATTTTAAATATGTAGCTCTAGCTGCATATTTCAGTCAATTTGGAAGCTTTTAAAGTTGTTAGGTGTGGTTTTTGTTTTTTAATTTTACTTTTTAGTATGAACAATTGCAAACATGTTAGAAGTAGAGTTTGTATTATCCAGCCGTGAGCAAGCTTATTTTGTTTATATTCTGACTTTGCCCACTCCTCAGCCCATTGTTTTGAGGCAAGTACCATATATCATATTTCCCTTTACCCATAAATATTTCAGTAAATAGTTCTAAAGGGAGAAGAGGCTGAATGCAGTAGCTCATACCTGTAATCTCAACACTTTGGGAGGTGGAGGCAGGATGGAGTTCGAGACCAGCCTGGGTAACATGGCAAGACCCCATCTCTACAAAAATTTTTTAAAAAATGTAATCAGATATGGTGGTGCACGCCTGTGGTCTGAGGCTAAGGCAGGAGGATTGCTTGAGCCTGGGGGGTCAAGACTGCAGTGAGCCATGTTTGTGACACTGTACTCCAGCTTGGGTGGCAAAGCAAGATCCTGTCTCAAAAAAATAAAATAAGATAAAAGGAGAAAATTTCTCTTTAAAAACACAACAGTGATACAGTTATCACAGCTAAAGCATTTAATAGTAATTTCTGTCTTTCTTTTTGTTTGTTTGTTTTGAGACAGAGTCTCACTCTGTCCTCCCGGCTGGAGTGCAGTGACCTAATCTCAGCTCACTGCAACCTCTGCCTCCCAGGTTCAAGCGATTCTCCTGCCTCAGACTCCCAAGTAGCTGGGATTACAGGCATGTGCCACCACGCCTGGCTAATTTTTTGTATTTTTAGTAGAGACAGGGTTTCATCATGTTGGCCAGGCTGGTCTCGAACTCCTGACCTCAAGTGATCCACCCACCTCAGCCTCCCAAAGTTCTGGGACTATAGTTGTGAGCCACCACGCCTGGCCAGCATTTAATAGTAATTTCTTAATGTAAAATAGACCATGAAAAGTAAGATGCCCAGTTAAGTGAAATCAGATTCTCTGAGAGTGAGGCCTGGACGTCAGCATAGATTAGATTCCTTCAGTAATTGTGACATGCAGCTGAGGTTGAGAACCATTGAGTTAGATAGAATTCTCTTTACCCTTTTCCAGAATTGTTCATTTCTTATGTAAATACATTAGCATAAAAGTATTGTGATAGAAAATTCTCTTTTGAGGAATTCAAGAAAATTGCTTTCCTAATATAGGATCAATTTTTCTGGCCATCCCATGGATAGTTTATAAAGAATGAATCTCATCTGTTTTCTGGCAAAGAGTTTTATATAAACTTTTAAAATCAAATTGCTAGTTTGTATTATTCAGAGTCTCTATAGCCATAATTTTGGTCAATTTTATCTGTTACTCTCCTGAAAAGAAATATGTTTGCTTCCTACAGTGATTATGATTTTATCAGTTCTTTTTATATATATATATATTTTTTTTTTGAGAAGGAGACTCGCCCTGTTGCCAGGCTGGAGTGCATTGGTGCAATCTCGTCTCACTGCAACCTCCAACTCCCTGCTTCAAGCAATTCTTCTGCCTCAGCCTCCCGAGTAACTGGGATTACAGGCGTGTGCCACCATGCCTGGCTAATTTTTGTATTTTTAGTAGAGATGAGGATTTCACCATGTTGGCCAGGATGGTCTCAATCTCCTGACCTCGTGATCTACCCGCGTCGTTCTTCCAAAGTGCTGGGATTACAGGCGTGAGCCACTGTCCCGGGCCTGGTTTTTGTTTTAAACTTGTAGATTCACATTTTCTTTGTAACTTTTTGTCATGAAATGTTGAGGAAAAGAACAGCAGACTGTCTTCTACCCACCTCCCTGCCTCCACCCCTAGTTCCTACATTCTAGCATCCTTAATTGTATCTGGAATTTTTCTGATGTCGGTGTCATCAAATGGTGTTGGATGACATTAAATTCCATGTCAACCCTCCCGAAACATGCCCCTGTCTCTCCAGGGTTCATGTCTGGGACCCAGCGTTCTGTGTTTGGGCATTGCCACCTCCTGCCCACCTCAGAAGCACCTGCCACCTTCCTGATCTTTGTGTGTGGTGGGCACTTGGGGGGAATGTGTATGTTAGAATAGGCAGTCTGTGATCTATCACATTATTTTGCACGGCCAAAGTGTGTGCCAGGCTCAGTTCTCCACCCCCTCTGCTAGTACCATTTGGTTAGACACAGACAGAATCTCCCCCCACTCCCCTGCCGTGTGATCCACAGCTTACTGTTTTTTTCTGAAATAAGTGCTAATTGGTTTTTAATTCCACTTGGATTTTAATGCTGCCCACTGCAGCCTTGGTCCAGGAACACTGATATGTTTGAAGAAATGTTCCTCAGGAGGAGGAATCGGCACTGCAGGGAACTGGCAGGCTCCGTCCTTCCCAGCTCACCATGGTGGCCTCAGGCCCCTGCCAGCCACACGTGTCCCTTTGCCTCGGGCTCAGCGAGGGATGCTTTGCAATGACTTGCTCACGATGGCAAGGACAGGTTTGGACAGAGCTCCCTTTCCTCCGTGTGTGGAGAGCTACTGGGCCTCAGTTCATGGAAGCTGGAGGAATGTTACGAGCCCAGCGTGGAATGGTGGGTCGCAGAGTCCTGATCTGGGATCCAGGAGCGTTCCTGTGGCTTCTGGATGATTCCTGCCGTGCCCACCTCCCTCTGCACCGTCCATCTGGGGCAGGCTCTGTTCTGTAGTCTGTTATGAGAGAGGCTGGATCCTGTCCTGCCAGCCATCTGGGATGGGGAGGTGATTTTGATCTGCCTCCACCCTCCTCCCCAGTGTTTTCTTCTCTCTAGAACACTGTTCAGAACTGTCCCACTCCCGGGCTGCCTCCAAAGGCCCACACTCATTCATGCCCACTTATTCTGCTCATCTGCCCAGGCACTGGGGGAGGGGAAAGGCAGATGTGAGTCCGGCAGGTGGAAAACAGGAATGCGTGGAGGCGTGGGGGTGGAGCAGCTCCTTCAAGGGCGGAACAACAGTGGAGCGGTTGGGAACACAGACTACTTCGGCGGACAGGCCCAGTTTCCACGACTGGCTGGGAAATTTGGTGCAGGTGACCTCACCCCTCTGGACCTCAGTTTCATTAGGGCTGCCATCACAAAGTACCACACACCAGTAGCCTAAACAACAGAAACATATTGTCTCAGAGTTTAGGGGGTCAGAAATCTGAGATCAAGGTCTGGGCTGGGGCTGGGTTTGTTCCTTCTGAGGTCTATCAAGAAGACTTTATCCTGTACCCCTCCCCCAGCCTCTGGTGGTTTGCGGGCATTGTTGGCATTCCATGGCTTCTGCCGCACCCTGATCTCTGCCCTCATCTTCATGTGGCATTCTCCCTGTGTGTCTATGTGGAAGTTTCCCCTTCTTCTTTTTTTTTTTTTTTTGAGACAGAGTCTTGCTCTGTCGCCCAGGCTGGAGTGCAATGGCACGATCTCGGCTCGCTGCAACCTCCGCCTCCCCGGGTTCAAGCAGTTCTCCTGCCTCAGCCTCCTGAGTAGCTGGGATTACAGGCGCCCACCACCACGCCTGGCTAATTTTTGTATTTTTAGTAGAGACGGGGTTTCACCGTGTTGGCCGGGCCCGGCTCACTCCGGACCTCGTGAGCCGCCTGCCTCGTGCTCCCAAAGTGCTGGGATTACAGGAGTGAGCCACCGCGCCCGGCCGGAAATTTTCCCTTCTTATAAGGACACTAGTCATGCTGGATTAGGGGCTCACCCTGCTTGAGCCCAACTTCTGTAACAATCCTATCTCCAAATGAGGCCACATTCTGAAACACCAAAGGTTGGGACTTCAACACGTGAATTTTAGGGGACACAGTTCAACTCATGATGGAAAAAAATAGCAATGATAATTACCCATATACTAGGGTTGTTAAACTTAAAAAAAAATTATTTATTTATTTAGAGACTGGGTTATGCAACTGGCTAATTTTTGTATTTTTGGTAGAGATGGGGTTTCACCCTGTTGCCAAGGCTGGTCTCAAACTCTCGAGCGCAAGCAATCCACCCCCGTCACCCTCCCAAAGTGTTGGGATTATAGGAGTGAGCCCTGGTGCCCAGCCACTTATGTTATTGATTCATATAAGTAAAGCCCTTAGCTCAGTTCCTGTAGCATAGTAAGTGCTCAGTAAATGTTAGTCTCATTAATGGGTTCTGATGGCCTCATCCCTTTTTTTTTTTTTTTTTTTTTTGAGACAGAGTCTAGCTTTGTTACAGGGCTGGAGTGCAGTGGCATGATCTAGGCTCACTGCAACCTCCGCCTCCCGGGTTCAAGCGATTCTCCTGCCTCACCCTCCCGAGTAGCTGGGATTACAGGCATGTGCCACCATACCCAGCTAATTTTTGTATTTTTAGTAGAGATGGGGTTTCACCACATTGGCCAGGATGGTCTCGATCTCCTGACCTCAAGTGATCCACCCACCTCGGCCTCCCAAAGTGCTGGGATTACAGGCCTGAGCCACCACACCCGGCCATCCTCATCTCTTAATGGGACAATTGCAGTCCTGATTAGCTCACTGCTTCTATTCTTGCCTCCTCTATTCCATTTCTGATTTTCATTCCAAAACCAGAAATGAAATCATGTGGTATACCCCATGTGCAAAGCCTTCAGTGGTTTCCCATTTCTAGCATTCAGGATCTTTGAGCCCCAGGTAAAAGAAAACCGAACCTAAACTGGCCGAAGGACATGAAGATAACATGATTGAAGTTCAGGGGTAACCTGCTTTAGGTGCAGCTTGAGCCAGAGCTCAGATAATGTTATTACCAATGCTAGGTTTTTCTCCTTGATCTCCCGAGTTGTTTCCAGTCTCAAATTGGTTGTCCTCTGATAGTTATGATTGCAACAACCCTAGCCTGATGTCAGGTCCGGTGGAAAATGAGAGAGTGAGTTTTTTTTTTTTTTTTTCTTGTGGAAGCTTCTGCAAAAGTTCTGAAACTCACTGTGAGCTGGCTTGGGTCATGTGTCCAGCTGTTAACCATTGTTATGACCAGGGAAGGAAGGTGGTCGATTGGCTTAGTTAGGCCTGGGTCAGGTGTGGAACCCCATTGACATATCATGTCCCGAAAGTGGGGATCATCTGGATTGCAAATGAAAATAGCATTCTTTTTTAGGAACAGAGACAATGGCTGCTAGTGGGGAATAAATCAATTACTCTCTAATATGCTCCAGTACTTATAATAACTTTCAAAAATCCTGACCCGGAATGGTGGCACATGCCTGTAGTTCCAGCTACTAGGGAAGCTGTGGTGAGAAGATCACTTGAGCCTGGGAGTTCAAGGCTGCTGTGAGCCATGATCATGCCACTACACTCCAGCCTCGGCAATAAAGAGAGACCCCATCTCTGTTAAAAAGAAAAAAAGAAAAGAAAAAACCCTTATGGGCCAGGTGTGGTGGATCACCTGAGGTCAGAAATTTGAGACCAGCCTGGCCAACGTGGTGAAACCCTGTCTCAACTAAAAATACAGAAATTAGCCAGGCATGGTGGTGGGTGCCTGTAATCCCAGCTACTTGGGAGACTGAGGCATGAGAATTACTTCAGCCGGGAGCTGAAGGTTGCAGTGAGCTGAGATCGTGCCACTGCACTCCAACCTGGGCGACAGAGTTAGACTGTGTCTAAAATAATAATAATAATACAAATAAATCAAAAACAAAAACAGAAATCCTTATCATGGCTTATAAGGTCCCACGCGATGCAGCCTTGCCAGCCTTGCTTACTGCACACCAGCCAGTCTTTCATATTCATTTCTCAAATACGCCACACTTTCCTCTGGCCTTTGTGTGTGCCTTTCCCTATACCTGAAATGCTTTTCCTGACTGCTTGTCTTCTAGCCTTCTCCTTCTCATCCCTCAGATCTTAGCCTAGATGTCAAGTCCTCAAAGAGGCCCTTCTAGGCTGTCCTGAATGTAAACTAGGCCCCTTGTTATTCCTGCCTGGCAAAGCTTCATAGCAGTTATCATAATATTTAATTACACGTTATGTTTGTCTTCACATGTTTAATGCCCGTCTTCCTCACGGGGCTGGCTGTGAGTCCCAGGAGGTCAAGCCCAGACCTGTTACTTATTTATTTTTTTTGCTTTGCGTTGCATCCCCAGTACCTACTAGGTGCGCAAAACAAAAAACCTTTATTAAATGAATGTGGTTGAAATAGAATCATTACTCATTTAAAATTCTGGTTAGTTTGTCATTGGACTAGAGCAGGGAACAAAGTCCAGCTGGAAGTTTTTAAAACCCTGGCAGTGAAATTTCACAGTGAAAATGTTACTCGTAAGTTAAATGAATCCATACTGCAGCCATATTTTTCCAGGCTGGTTGGTATTAGTGATATCCAAAATGACTTTCCTTTTGGAGTCCTGGGGAGTGGAGATGGTATATCTCCCAACAATAAAAACTTCATGTTAAGTGGAGTACTACGATTAACACACATTTTTAATTAGCCTCTTAGTCATCTCCTATCTGAAGAGGCCAGGACAGGCATTTTAATACTTGGTTATTGGACTACCTCTAAGGAACTCTCCCGTGCTGCAGATACCATTCTGAATCTCTGCAGTTTGTCAAGGTTCCTGCAGCTGGAAGCCGTCTTCCAGGCCGCTTTCTTCTCACTAAAGCCACAGTTCTTTCTTCTCACTAAAGCCATCTGTTCAGGCTCTGTGCAGAGGGAAGAGGTCCCTGAACTGGCATGACTGCAAAGGCAGTTGAACCGTCCTCGCCTGCAGGAGGTGGCAGGCATGGAGGCTGTGCTGTGAATGGGCAGTGCATCTCAGAAGAGTTAGCTTCAGCAGTCATCAGGTAAAGCAAACATGCTAGAGAGTCACAACCACCTTCACATTCTAAAGATGTCAGGTATTAGTCAGGTATAGGTTTGGCTGCTGTAACAGACCCAGGATAGCAGTGGCTTAAATGGGAGGGCAGTTTATTTCCCTCCTGTGAAACAGTTTGAGAGTGAGCAGCCCAGGCCCCTGCCGTCTTGTTGCTCCCTATTCCTGGGGTGTTTCCTTCATCTGCATGGTCCAGAATGATTCTCCATCGTTGCCATGTGTGCAGCCCGGCCCATGGTGGGGAGGATGTAAGAGGAGGGGTTATACCTCCTCTTTTTCAGGCAGTTTTTTTTTTTTTTTTTGAGATACAATTTATAAGTGTTAAAATTTGCCCCCCTATTTTTTCCTCCCCCACTTCCCCTGGTTTTCTTTCTTTCTTTCTTTCTTTTTTTTTTTTCTGGAGAATGGGGTCTCACTGTGTTGCCCAGGCAGGTCTCAAACTCCTGGGCTCAAGAGATCCTCCTGTCTCTGCCTCCCTAAGTGCTGGGAGTACAGGCGTGAGCCACTGCACCTAGCATATTTACCCTTTTAAAACATTTGGTGATTTTCAGTGTATTTTCCAGGCTTTTTAGCTGTCATAACAATCTATTTGCAGAACATTTTCACCACCTCAAAAAGAAACCCTGAACCCATTCCCCCTTCTCTGATTCCTCCCTGTGATTTCCCCGTCCCTTCATCCCCTGGCACCACTAATCTTTCTGTCTCTATGGATTTGCCTGTTCTGGACATTTCATGTAATGGAATCATGCAGTGTCCATTTCTGTCTGGCTTCTTTCATTGAGTGTCATGTTTTTTGTTTTTGTAAAGACAGAGTCTTACTCTTTCGCCCAGGCTGGACTGCAGTGGCGCGATCTCAGCTCACTGCAACCTCTGCTTCCCGGGTTCAAGCAGTTCTCCTGCCTCAGCCTCCTGAGTACCTGGATTACAGGCGTGTGCCACCATGCCCAGCTAATTTCTTTTGTATTTTATTAGAGACGGGGTTTCACCGTGTTGCCCAGGCTGGTCTTGAACTGAGTGTAGGCAGTCTGCCTGCCTCAGCCTCCCAAAGTGCTGGGATTACATGCATGAGGCACCACGCCCAGCCTGAGTGTCATGTTTTTAAGGTTCACCCACGTTGTGCACGAATCAGTACTTCATTCCTTTTTGGGATGGATGATATTCTGTTGTACGGATAGACCACATTTTGCTTTTCCAGGCATCAGCTGATGAACCTTTGGGTTGTTTCCACGTTTTAACTCTAATGAATAATGCTGTAAACATTCATATGTAAGTTTTTGTGTAAAGATATTTTTCAGTTCTCTTGGGTATCTACATACTTAAGAGTGGAGTTACTAAGTCATGTGGTAACTGTGTTTAACTTCTTTAGAAATAAGAAAGAGATACCTAGTATGTGTGTGCGTCATGAACCCTTTGACATCTTTTGCTCACAGTTATGTTTTTACATCCTAAAATGTAGGATGACAAAGGCAACTAATTGTCTTAAAATGTAGTTTTTGAAATACGAAGATAAATTTGTGACATAGTGTGGCAAAATCCATTGGCGGATCTAACTACCATAATTCCAAAGGAACAAAGGGCATAAATGCTATTTTGAGATGTTTGTAAGAACTGTGGGCTGGGTGTGGTAGCTCATGCCTGTAATCCCTGTGCTTTGAGAGGCCGAGGTGGGAGGATCACTTGAGGCCAGGAATTTGAGACCAGCTTGGGCAGCATAGTAAAACCCCATCTCTACAGAAAATTTCAAAACTTAGCCAGGCATGGTAATGTGCTAAAATGTGTCCTGTAGTCCCAGCTACTTGGGAGACTTGAGGCGAGAGGATCCCTTGAGTCCAGGATTTTGAGGCTGCAGTGAGCTGTGATCGTGCCACTGCACTCCAGCCTGAGCCGGAGAATGAGACCCTGCCTTAACAAAATAAACCAACAAAACTGCAATGTGATAATAATACCTGTGGTTTCTGTTGGTAACAAATTCATAAGCACGAAAACGACTATAGTTTGCCTGTATTCCTTTTTTTTTTTTTTTTTTTTTTTTTTTTTTTTTTTTTTTGAGGCGGAGTCTTGCTCTGTCGCCCAGGCTGGAGTGCAGTGGCCGGATCTCAGCTCACTGCAAGCTCCGCCTCCCGGGTTCCCGCCATTCTCCTGCCTCAGCCTCCCAAGTAGCTGGGACTACAGGCGCCCGCCTCGTCACCCGGCTAGTTTTTTGTATTTTTAGTAGAGACGGGGTTTCACTGTGTTCGCCAGGATGGTCTCGATCTCCTGACCTTGTGATCCGCCCGTCTCGGCCTCCCAAAGTGCTGGGATTACAGGCTTGAGCCACCGCGCCCGGCGCCTGTATTCCTAATTGAAGAAAATGCTGAATTTCAGTTAGAGATTAGTGAAATAAAGAAGTAATTCTGCCCCCTTCCCCCCAAATTAATGGAGCTCCTGAATTCTATCCTGCTTCAAAGAGCATGACCCAGAAGTTGCACACATTTCCTTCACTTCTTCCCTGTGATCCCGATTAGTTACGTGGCGACACCTAGCTGCAAGGGACGCTGGGAAATGTAGTCCTCATTCAAGTCAATCACGTGCCTGGCTAAAATGTAAGGGTTCCGTTATTAAAGGAAAAGGAGGAGGATGGGTATTGGGGGACAAGAAGTCGATACTATACTACACTACACCCCCTGCATCCACTTTCTCACCCAGGTCAAAACACGTGTTTTTCTGATAAGCACCTGCTAGAGGAGTTAGTTTGGCTTCCATGGTGTATGAAAAAAAAAAAAAGTGCATTTTTTTTTTTGTTTTTTTAGGTAGAGTCTTGCTCTGTCTCCCAGGCTGGAGTGCAGTGGCATGATCTCGGCTCATGGCAACCTCTGCCTTCCAGGTTCAAGTGATTCTCCTGCCTCAGCCTCCCAAGTAGCTGGGGTTATAGGCACACGCCACCATGCCCGGCTGATTTTTTGTCTTAGTAGAGACGGGGTTTCACCATATTGGCCAGACTGGTCTCGAACTCCTGACCTCAGGTGATCCACCCACGTTGGCCTCCCAAAGTGCTGGGATTATAGGCGTGAGTCATTGTGCCTGGCCAAAAAAAAAAAAAAAAAAAGTTCATCTTGAAGCACCAGAATGCCTCTCAGAGTGGTGAGCTGCTCGCATGATGAAGAGCTGAGCCTGCCTGAGGGAGTAGCGTATGCCTGCCGCTCATCCCACACTCACACCAGAGGAAATGCTCAGGAAGTGGAATGCTGGGCATCTGTTCTGCTTGAATTACTTGGCCTTAGCAGTGAGGGCTAAGGGGATCCTAGTTGATTTCTATGAGGTAAACATTTGATACAACCTCTCTCTGCCTTTTTACTGTGCTCTAAGATGTGTGGTTGGCTTCTCAGGTGACTGGATGGTGATGCTGTATCGAAACTCTTGATTCTAAGTGTCAGAATCCACCATCAATCACCCAAGGAGGAAGAGGGATTGATGTGTGGGCCTGGAGTCCCAGGAAGATCAGCAACAGACAGTGGGCAGCTCAGGCCTCCGGCAGCAAATTAACAGGACATGGGCAACCCAGAGGCAAAGTGACTTCCCCATTGTCTTGATTGTAGAGGTTGAAGGGCAAGATGCTGATCTAATGCTGGTAACAACTGGACTTTATTGAGCACTTCCTGGGTGCCTGGCAGTATTCGTTTTACAACAACCTTATGAGATGGGTCCTGCCATACCCCACTTTCCTGATGTGTAGGGACTCATCGACCTCTTCAAGATCATATAGTTACTTATTTGTGGCTGGGCATGATGGCTTACACCTGTAATCCCAACACTTTGGGAGGCCGAGGCAGGAGGATAGCTTGAGCCAGGAGTTCAAGGTCAGCCTAGGCAACATAGTGAGATCCTATCTCTATAAAAAAATTAGCCGGGTGCAATGGTGCGTGCCTATAGTCCCAGCTACTCAGGAGGCTGAAGTGGGAGGATCACTTGAGTCTGGGAGGTCGAAGTTGCAACAGCAAGCCATGATTGTGCCACTGCACTCCAACCTGAACAGTAGAGTGAGACCCTGTCTCCCCCCCCAAAAAAAAGTAAAAGTAAAAGTAAAAGTATTGATTCATGGCAGAGGTGGGGTTTGAACAGAGTCTGGTTCTAGCCAGTACTGTCATGAGGGTGGAGGGTGAGATGCAGGAGCAAAAGGCTTGAAAGCCTGGACAGAGGAGTTTGTGTTTACCTTCACGCTGTCATTTCATGAGTCTTTATTATTGATGATGACTTTTGAGTTGACGTGATTGTGCCATCCCAGCCTCCCCTCCCTCTGTTCTAACACCTGGTGGTACATCCCCTTCCCCAATGCCACCATCAGACACACAGGTGGCTCTCATGGAATCTCTCCATTCCCCATTATTCTAGGCCAGCTCTTCTTCCTTGCCCTAGTTTTAAACATGAATTTATAACAAGTAGTTAATTTGTGGCCATGTGCGGTGGCTCACGCCTGTAATCCCAGCACTTTGGGAGGCCAAGGCGTGCAGATCATGAGGTCAGGAGATCGAGACCATCCTGGCTAACATGGTGAAACCTCTACAAAAAATACAAAAAAAAAAAAGTAGTTAATTTGTTACTCAGCAAGTCTATACGGTGCCTACCAGGCTCCAGATCTGGGCTGCTGGACACAGGAACATCGTTAAGCAAATCCCTGCCATCATGGAACTGACAGCCTGGAGGGACCCAAGAGACTCAGGCGTTCAACAGATAATGTCCAAGTCCCAACTGCAGCTGTGATACATACCAAACAGGAAATATACAGGGAGTGAGGAGAGCATATTAATGTGCGGAACCCAGGGCCTGACCCAGGGGCCGGGAGGGAGGATGGCAAGGAGGGCTTCCCGAGGAGGCACCGTGTAGGCCGAACCTAGAGCTGAAATGGCAGCAGAGAGGGAGCAGGGCACCTCTGGGGGGAACTGGAAAGCCCTAGAAACGTCGTCTCAGTCCTCACTCCCACTGAACTCTGAGGAGACGGCTGCAAGTTGAGACTCCCCACCTACCAGCACGTCACAGTGTATCCAGGCTCAGGGTCGCCATCTGTAAGATGGGAGTGATTTTGGTCATGGTGCCCAGTTCATTGGTGGATGTCACTGGTGGATTAAATGAGTTACTATATGTAAAACTTTAGAACAGCTCCTGGCCTCTGGCAAGGGCTCTATAAGTTTAATTAGTCATTAAAATTTGTATGTTATAGGTCTAAAAACAGCTAATAAAAAATCACCCCACCCAGGCCAGAGTCCAAGTTAGAGAACTGCTTGACAGGGACTGCCAGACACAGAGACTTGGTTGTGGGAGTCAGGGATGCAGCCAGAAATGGGGGGGGTTGGCCGGGCACCGTGGCTTACACCTGTAATCCCAGCACTTTGGGTGGCCAAGGCAGGAGGATCACCTGAGGTCAGGAGTTCAAGACCAGCCTGGCCAACATGTTGAAACCCCATTTATATAAAAACACAAAAATTAGCCACGTGTAGTGGTGGGCACCTGTAATCCCAGCTACTTGGGAGGCTGAAGCACGAGAATCACTTGAACCCAGGAGGCGGAAATTGCAGTGAGCTGAGATTGCACCAGTGTGCTCCTGCCTGGGTGACAGAGCAAGGCTCTGTCTTAAAAAAAAAAAAAAAAGAAAAAGAAATGGGGAGTTGGTCTCAGGGAGCACTGTCCTGGAAGGGATTTCCTTGGGTTTTCATCCTGCTGTACATCTCTTATTGTGTTTCTCTCCCCGGGGTGGAAAGATGGCAGCTCTTGGAGATGCAGGCTGCCCCTGAGTGCCCTGATCACTGACTCCACCTTGTAAAATATTTGTAAGATGCCCCTGCACTGTTGCACTTGGAAGCAGTGCCGGCCAGTCTGGCAGAAAGTGTGAAACCAAGTAAGTGATCTGCTTTATCAATCGAGGTTCTTGGGTTGCAAGCAACAGAAATCAACTTAGGCCACCTGAGGCCCTAAAAGGGTCGAGCAGCTCTGGGATGTCTCTCAGTGGATATTCTTGGGCACTTTTTTAGGGCCCTGCCACCCCAGGGGCTGGGGAGGCAGTGGAGGGTAGCAGTGAAGCACTTAGACTCTGCAGCCAGCCTCCTGGGTGAGAATCCCAACCTCACCCCTTATTCATAAGCATCTCAAGCTTTCTGTGCATCAGTTTGTCAGCTGTAACATGGGAATGAGAACCAGAGGGTTGCTATGAGGATTCAGTAAGTTGATACTTGAGACGTGTTGAGAACAGTGCCTAGTGTAGAATATGTGACTAGATATATACTAGCTGCTATTATTTTTATGTAATTGCTGTGGTTATTACCATTATTATTATTTCTTTGAGATGGGGTCTCACTTTGTCACCCAGGCTAGAGTTCAGTGGCACAAACATGGCTCACTGCAGCCTCAACCTCTTGGGTTCAGGTGATCCTCCCACCTCAGCCTCCTGTGTAGCTGGGACTATAGGCGTGTGCTACCATCCCCGCCTAATTTTTTGTATGTTTTTGTAGAGACAGAGTCTTGCCATGTTGCCCAGGCTGGTCTTGAACTCCTGGGCTCAAGCAGTCCACTCACCTGAGCCTCCCAAAGTGCTGGGATTACAGGCATGAACCACCTCCCCAACCTAGCCTACCATTATTATTTCTATTTTATTTTATTTTAAAATTTTATTTTTTTGAGATGGAGGCTTGCTCTGTTGCCTAGGCTGGAGTGCAGTGGTGTGATCTCAGCACATTGCAATCTCCGCCTCCTGGGTTCAGGTGATTCTCCTGCCTCAGCCTCCCAAGTAGCTGGGACTATAGGTGTGTACCACCACACCCAGTTAATTTTTGTATTTTTAGCAGAGACAGGGTTTTGCCATGTTAGCCAGGCTGGTCTCGAACTCCTGACCTCAGGTGATCCCGAGGTCCTGCCTTGGCCTCCCGAAGTGCTGGGATTACAGGCATGGGCCACTTCGCCCGGCCTCATTATTATTTTTATTGGCAGCTTGAAATTGAAATCCCTGAACAAGAGGAAGCCATTAGCCCAGTTTGGATCGGGTGGGTGGGCAGGTCCCATGATTGGCAGTCGCTCCCGACCCCCCACAGAACTAGGAGGAATGAGGGAGAAATAGTTGTCCCCAGGGAAAGTGGGCTGCTGTCACCAGAAGTTGGGGCAGAGACTCCAGGCTCCAGGCAGGCCCAGAGCACCCATGTCCTCCAAGCTCAGTAATTGGACCCAACAAATGTTGGTTACTTCCCTGCTTTGTGCCATGGGCTCTGCTGAGCACAGAAGACACACAAGGGACAGTGATTTGGCCTCTTCTGAGCACAGAAGACACAGAAGGGACAGTGACTTGCACAATCTCCTCCTCACAAGCCCTGTAGTCCAAAAATTGAGGGTCGTGGTTAAAATTAAATGCCTAGAACAGTGCCTGGCCTGTAGGAGCTCCTTCATAAATGTTTCCTGAGTGAATAAACACACAGGAAAGTGCGAGAGTTTTATGGAACACACAACCGAAGCATCCCACTAGTTATTTTAAAGAAACCCATGTTTGTACCTTTAGCCTCCAGGATGAGGTTCAGAGGGGTGTCCAAGCACCCAGTAGGTGTTTAATAAATGGGGACTAAATTATCTCATAGGTGCATGGTCCTGCAGCCTGCCCAGTGTGACAGTTGAGGGCAGACCCAGAGTTGGGGAGCTGGCTGCCTTCTTTGTTGAACAGGATGTGCAGACGTGGCTCCAGGATGCATCTCTGTGGAATGCAGTTGCTAATACAAATGAGCTTCCTCACGTCACAAGGCATCTATTATGTGGACAGTTGGGTGATGGGCTGTGGGACTGGGCGGGCTCTCTAGGGGAGTTTCAAAGCCACATGTTTAGGGCCTTCCTTTGGAGAGGGACTGTTCCCCGTGAATGACTCTTAATAACAAAGATAATAAGAGCCACCACTTTCCAGGTGCCTGGAACTGTGCAAAGGAATTAACCCATGGAATCCTCACAATGGCCCATGAAGCCAGTATATGATCCCCATTGTGCTGAGGCTCAGAAAGGGAAAATAACTTGCCTGTTGGGTGCACAGCAAGCAAGGAATCGAGGTGGGATTCTGGCCATGGTCTCTTGCTCCAAAGCTTGGGTTCGTCCTTCTATACCATGCACAGTCTGTTTTCTCTCTCTAGTATTAAGTTTAAAACAATATTATTTGTATTAATTTGCACACAGTACAATATTTAAAAATAAAAGGTGAGACCAGGCACGGTGGCTCACACCTGTAATCCCAACACTTTGGGAGGCTGAGGCGGGAGGATCACTGGAGTCCAGGAGTTCCAGACTAGCCAGGAGAACATAGTGAGACCCTGTTTCTACAAAAAATTTAAAAATTAGCTGGGCATGGTGGCTCAGGGCTGTAGTCCCAGCCACTCGGGAGGCTGAGGTGGGAGGATCTGCTTGCGTCCAGGAGGTTGAGGCTGCAGTGAGCTGTGATTGCACCACTGGACTCCAGGCTGGAGACCCTGTCTCAAAAACAAAACCAGAAAAAGGCAGTTTCCCTTCCACACCCGAACCCTCCACAGAAGCAGCCACTGTGACCTGTTTCTCACATCTCCTTTCAGAAGTCATGTGTACAGGCAAATCTGTAAACATGGCAGCCGGGCTCAACATTAAGTAAGGGTGGCCAGCTGTAGCCTGCTGGCCAAATCCAACTCACTGCCGGTTTTTATATGGCCAGGGAGCTAAACATGGGTTTCACATTTTTAAAAGGTTAAAAAAATTAAAACAATTTCATGTCACGTAAACCTATATGAAATTTAAGTTTCGCCAGGCGCGGTGGCTAATGCCTGTAATCCCAGCACTTTGGGAGGCCGAGGCGGGTGGATTACCTGAGGTCAGAAGTTTGAGACTAGCCTGGCCAACATGGTGAAACTCTGTCTCTACTGAAAAAAACTACAAAAATTAGCCGGGCATGGTGGCGCATGCCTGTAATCCCAGCTACTTGGGAGGCTGAGGCAGGAGAATTGCCTCTGCCCGGGAGACAGAGGTTGCAGTGAGCCGAGATCGTGCCACTGCACTCCAGCCTGGGCGACAGAGCCAGACTCTGTCTCAAAAAAAAAAAAAAAAATTTAGGTTTCAATGTCTATAAATATTTATTGGAACACAGCCACGCCCATTTCGTTGTGTATTGTCTGTGGCTGTTCTCAGGCTATAGTGGCAGAATTGAGCAGTTACAACAGAGACAAGTGTGACCCATTCCCCCCAAACCTACAATATTTGCTCTTTGGCCCTTTACAGAAGAAGTTTGCTGATCCCTGCCCTACACACTTTCCTTTAGCAATGTGCGTTGGAGACGGTCGGCTCTCAGCACTTTCCTTGCATGCTAACTGTGCTCCCCAAAAGCAGAGCCTAGCTGCAAGCCGTGGGCATGTCCAGGTGTGGCTGGCGGTGGGTCTGTTGGTGCCTCCACGTACACCTCACTGAGCATTTCTTGGGCCCTGGCTGTGTGGCAGGCCGCTGGCTGGTTGCCAGAGCAGGTCTAGGCCTGCCCTCCAGAATCCACAGGCCGGTGGGTGGGGAGAGTCAGACAGTATCGGGCAGTCCTGTGGAGGGATGTATTCAGGCCTGCTCTCACAGGCCTTCCCTGACCCTCTCCCCATCACTTCCGCTTTGTTTTTATTTGTGGCACTTAAAAAAAATAGGTCATGCATTTATATGCTTCAAAATCAATTCTGTGTGGTTGTGTGAGCGGTCTCTGTCCTCCACTCCTCTCCCTGCCCACCTTGTTCCTTCTCCCCTTACGTAATGATTTGTATTTTCCCTTGGGTATCCATCTAAGGTATCATTATATCGGTACAAGCAAATATGGATATATATTTTTGTCTTCTTCCTTCTTTGACAAAAGGTAGCCTACTTAGTACTCTGTTCTGCGCTTCGCAGATGTTTACTGAACAGCACACCCTGGAGATCTCTCTTACTTTAGTGTTCTAGTGGAAACGGAAGGATGGGTAGGAACTAATAAGGCAAGAAGGAAAGGTGTATGCTAGGGTCAGGGGAGCATGAGGAAGAGCATTCCAGGCGGAGGGAACAGTGTGAATGGCATGTCCAGGTTCCAGGGAGCATGGCTGCCTCCAGAGCAGGGGGAAGGCCTGGGAGGCTGAAGCCAGGGAGGAGGGGGCCAGTCAAGGCATGAAGGTTCAGCAAGGCCTGATGGTCAGTGGAGGAACCGTGCCCTTAATTCTGGGTGCACCCGGGTGTGGGGTTCTGCTCTGTTTCCTTCCATGCCCTGATTTCTGTGTGGCCAAGTACACTTGGCCGTCATCACATGTGACCAAGGAGAGACCAAGAATGTCCTCTAGAGCGGGTTATTGGGACTCTGGTTAATGATGGAAGAGTTTCTCCTGTGAGCTGCTCTCGAGAAGTGTGACCTGGTGTCTGGGAGGTTTCAGGCCTGTACCTCCTGCCTCCTCGGTTCTTTCTAGTCATGGGACACGGGACACGTCCCATCAGTTCTCATCTTTTCAGTGGACACAGTCGTGGTGCCCAGTACAGGCATTGTCTGGAGGGTAACGCATACACCATGCTGAGTTCCAAGCTGGCCACATAGTGAGTGCTCAAGGTTTGATGGAGATGGCTTTGGTTCTTTTTATAGGGCTGGTGTGGGCTCATGGTTTGTTAGTATAGCTCATGATTAGAGGTTTGGGGATTCGGTGCAGTGGCTCATGCCTGTAACCCCAGCATTTTGCGAGGCTGAAGCGAGAGGACTGCTTGAGGCCAGGAGTTCAAGACCAGCCTGGAGAATACAGCAAGATCCCCACCTCTACAAAAAATGAGCCAGGTAGTGGCATGTGACTGTAGTCTCAGCTACTCAGGAGGCTGAAGTGGAAGGATCACTTGAGCCCAGGAGGTCGAGGCTGCAGTGAACTATGCTTGTGCCACTGTACTCCAGTCTGGTGACAGAAGGAGACCCTGTCTCAAAAAAAAAACAGAGTTTTGGTTTGGTTTGCTCACCTGAGTTCTAATACCTGGTCTGTTACTTCTTGTCCATGTTGAGCAGGTTACTTAACCTTTCTCTACTTGATTTTTGTCAGTTGCAAGCGAAAGTGATAATACTTGCCTCTTGGTCCTGTGGATGCCGGCAATTATTATTATTCCTATTATTTCACAGCCTCCACTGTACAGTGTTGTCAGATGACTCAGTGCCGGTGGTAGCAGCGTTGCCATCATTTCAACAGCAGTGCCCTTCTTTAGCTGTGACACCTCACCTTTTCTGCAGGACACCTTCCCACAAATCCTTTCCTGTCAAAGGGTTAGGGTAGAGTTGCTCCTTGAGTATTTAGGAAAGGAAGCCCTGGAGGAGAAGATTGTCTCTTTAGTCCCTTTATGAGTCATTGACCATAGAAAGTCACGTGACCACAGGTACCTGCAGGGAAGGGTGAGAGATGGAGAATTTTCCCAATCGTCTCCTGCACAGAATATAAATATCACCACCACAGCCCTGTGCAGTACATATTTGTGAGCACGTTAATCCATCTCGCCATCAGAGAGGCTGGCTCCAGCATCTTACGCATGTCCACGTTGTGGTCAGCTTGCAAGAAGTCACCTGTGGTAGGTGGCAAAACAGCTGGACTCCTGACATAAAGTGCTGGAAGGAACACTATGAGGGACACAGTTGTAAAGGCTCTCGAGTATCTGTCTAATCAGAGAAACAATTTAGTGTCCCAGATCAAAGTCGAGAGACAGGCTCTGGGAACTGGGCTATGAGCAGCCAGAGAAAGGCAGCAGAACCGGTTTCTTCAGGGCAGGTCTCTTACTTGCTTGTCTGATTGCCCAGTGGACACTCCATTGGCTCCCAGAGGTCTTCCTGGTCATCTCCTCCCTCTGGCTGGGTCCTTGATCTTTGCAGATGGCTGTGTGCCCTGGGGCCAGGGAGCACCTACTGTGTGCCTAGTGCTGTCCAAGGTACTGGAGATAATCATAGGTAATGTTCTTTGAGCACTCACCATGTGCTTGGCGTTGCAGTTACTTGGGTGAACCCATGTAATCTTTGCAGCAGCCCTATGAGGTGGACAGTGTCGGGTCCATTACAGATGTGGAGACAAGCCCAGTGCTGCTATGTCATTTGCCCAAGGTCACACAGCTAGTTAGGGGCAGCCTCTGCCGTCTGGATCAAAGCCCATCATGTAAATGGCTCCAGCGTTTGCAGGCCACATGCACATCTTCAGAGCTTTCTCCATAATGGACTCTTTCAGAATACCCTGGCCTCCAGGGGGTGTATAGTGGCTTATGGCTCTCCCAGTTAACGGTGCTTATGAATGTGGCTATGGGGGGAGAGCGGCTGGGGCTGGACAACGTGGGCTTTCCCACTGTGACCTCTGGCAGCCAGAAAAAGACAGGGGTCAAGCGGGGCATCTTTGTCCACTCTTAGCTCCTCCTGGCTATTCAGGACCCACCCTACAGGTTCCTGTGGCCTCCCCGGGGTGTCTTCCTGGGGTCAAGACTTCTCTGGCAGGCATACCATGGTGCCCTTGCCCCTCTACCCCAACATCCTGGCCAGGCCATGTTGAAATTGCCTTTTCATTTGTTAGTCCCTCTATGCAAAATGTTGGGAGGGCAGAGGCCTTGCATCTATTTCCCTTGGCCCAATCCTGGCTGTGCAGTAGGTTTTAAAAACACGTCTGAACAAATGAGTAAATAAATGACTCATGTGACTCTACTAACATCTAAACAGAACTTAACTTGCAGTATCTTCTGGGCAAATGCCACATCTGGGCTAGAGAGGCAGCGGAGGGCGGTGGTTGAAAGCCAACCCTGGAGACACGTGCTGGGAGTTCAAATCCAGTTCTGTCGCTTACTTGCTGGGTGACCTCAGACAAGGGACTGCACCTCTCAGGACCTCAGTTTTCTCATCTGTTAAGTGGGATAATGGTAGGGCCTGCCCCACGGAGCAGTTGTGAAGGTTACATGAGTTGGAATGTTAAAGCGTCTGGCACAGGCACTGGCTTAAGAGTTAGCTGCTTGGCCGGGCGCGGTGGCTCACGCCTGTAATCCTAGCAATTTGGGAGGCCAAGGCGGGTGGATCACGAGGTCAGAAGATCAAGACCATCCTGGCTAACACCGTGAAACCCCATCTCTACTAAAAATGCAAAAAATTAGCCGGGCGTGGCGGCGGGCGCCTGTAGTCCCAGCTACTTGGGAGGCTGACACAAGAGAATGGTGTGAACCCAGGAGGCGGAGTTTGCAGTGAGCCAAGATGGCGCCACCGCACTGCAGCCTGGGTGACTGAGTGAGACTCCGTCTCAAAAAAAAAAAAGTTAACTGCTGCTGCTGCTCCTAGGCACTGCGGTGGCGTTGACCGTGAAGGGTAATCGGGTCTTAACCTCAGGTATGCGGAGAGACCAGCTCAGTTCCAGGGGAGGTGATATTCATCTCGTGAGCCTAAGAAACAGTGATTTCATCCAAAAAAGATTGCTCAGGCCTGGCATGGTGGCTCATACCTGTAATCCTAGCACTTTGGGAGGCTGAAGTGGGTGGATGACTTGAGCTTAGGAGTTCGAGACCAGCCTGGGCAACATGTTGAAACCCCATCTCTACAAAAAACACAAAAATTAGCTGGGCGTGGTGGCTTGCATCTTGAGATCTTAGCTACTCAGGAGGCTGAGTTAGGAGGATAACTTGAGCCTGGGAGGCAGAGGTTGCAGTGAGCCAAGATCACACCACTGCACTCCAGCCTGGGTGACTGAGCAAGACCCCATCTCCAAAAAAAAAAGATTACTCAGCACTGATGAGGAATTGCAACTCTAACCCTGATCAGTAAGCTTGCTTAACACAGGCGTGATTCGAGTGGGGATTTTTGGAGTTGCACGAAACTAGGTGTTCTTTGTGGGAGAAGTTGGGAGAAAGACCCAACCCAGCTGAATCTCCTGAGAACAATGAGGCACTTTTTGCAGATACCCTCTCCTTCCAGTCTCAGGGAGCGCTGTGTGAGCCTTGTGCAGGGCGGGGCAGTGAGGCGGTTAAGGGCTGGATTCCATCCTTACTAATGTGTGACCTTGGGCAAGTAACACCAGGCACAGTCAATGAGAAAATTAGTAAATCAAATTCACTCTGAGTATAGAATAGAGATAAAATACATAGAAGTAACATAACAGGTAGAGTGAGAAGAAACATACATCTAGTAGGATTTCCAGAAATAAAGCTAGAAGGAGTGGTGGGGAGGCAGTATTAGAACTAATGCTAAAAATGTGTCATAATTGAAGACTTGAATCTCAATGCTGAAAGCTCACAATGAGTGCCAAGCAGAGACTGGATAAAAAGAAATCCCCTAGATAGATTATTGTGAGGCTGCAAAACATTACGGATAAAGAGAAAACCTTGGAAACTAGCAGACTAGGCGAGGGCAAGAAACAAACCATCTCTAATCCTAGGTGTTCATTTCTACAAAATGAGTAAAAGAACAAGTTACTATGTGACCAGCTTACTAATGAGCTTGAAACTAGTAAAGATCTTTTTGCATAGGTCCTGACACATAGCAAGTGTGCATCAAATGTTAGCTGCCTTACTGTTGGTGTCATAAATGTTGATGACAACAATAGTGATTGTTCTGTAGGCTGCTATGGAATATGGCTGGTACTCCACAGATGCCTCTCATGCAGGCAACTCTGTGGCCAACTAGAGCATGTTGTTGTAGTGTTCCCTAAAGAAGAGAATAGTCATTTCATGAACCTGACTGGAAGTCAAGATTTGTGGATTCCTTCAACAAATGTTTCTAGGACCTCTTGTCTGTGCTGAACACAGTTTCAACGCCCAGGTATGCAGTAGACAAGACAGACCTAGTCCTTGCTGTCCTGGAGTACAAGGTCTGGTGGAGGAGACAGACTAGAAATAAACAGTATATATCAGAAGTGATTGGTAGTGCCATTAAGACATTCAACCATCGTAGCATTTTGGGAGGCCAAGGCAGGAGGATCAGTTGAGGCCAGTTTGAGACCAGCCTGGGCAACAGAACAAGAGTCTATCTCTTAAAAAAAATTTTTTTTTCTTTTTTTTTGAGTCAGAGTCTCTCTCTGTTGCCCAAGCTGGAGTGCAGTGGCACAATCTCGGCTCACTGCAGCCTCAACCTCTCTAGCTCAAGCAGACCTCCCACCTCAGCCTCCTGATTGGGACTAGAGAGGCACATGCCACCATGCCCGGCTAATTTTACAAAGACAATTGTTTAGGTCAAGTGTGATGGCACATGCCTCTAGTCCCAGCTACCACGGAGGCTGAGACAGGAGGATCACTTGAGGCCAGGAGTTCAAAACCGGCTTAGGCGAGAGAGAGAGAAAGAAAAGAAAGGAAAGGAAGGAAAGAAACTAAACCAGGATAAGGTGAAGTGAGTGGTATTGGTGGGAGGGGTGTCTTAGAGGGCTGAGGACGGGGCCTGTCCAAGGAGGTAACATTTAATCTGAGACTTGAAAGATGAAAAGGAGCCAGCCATGCACACAGTTGGGTGAACAAGGGTGAGAATGTGGTGGGAGGGATATGTAGTTTGTTCCCCAAAGCCTCCACTTGCTTCCATCCCAGGGGTGTTCGGAGAGGAGGTCTGTGGGGAGCTGACTTTGGCATCTAGGAAGAGAGGTGGTGGACCCAGAGGCCGGGCCCCTCCCTGTCTCCTCCCAGCCTTCTCAGGGCCCTTACCCAGGGGCGCAGGGCCACAGGGAAGAGACCCTTCGCCCCTTGGGTGGGCTCCCTGACTTCCCAGTCAAGAACGTGGTTGTCCTTTTTGTTCCAAAGGTGACCCAGCTGCACCGTCATACAAGCAAAGCGTTGGCGCTCTGTGCCTGAAGCCCGCTTTCTCCTTCCCCAGAGTAAATCAGCCCAAAGCTGTCTGCCCTGGAGAAGCTCCAGAAAGCAGCCAGGCCAGACTGGGCATGCTGCTTGAGGCTGTGGGGAATTAACCATCTCTTTTCTTTGTGTCAAAGGTGGGGAAGGTATTAAAGCAACAGGGCTTCCTGGATAGAGCCGCAGTTAGGAGCCCAGATTCACGGCTTCAACTCCGACTTCCCCACTTACACCTTGGGCAAATGCCTTCCATGTGCCTCACCTTAACTTTCCCATCTGTACAATGGGACAGTATTTCCTGTGCTTAGAAAAGTGCACACAGGATGTGCTACGTAAGTGTATCACCTTCCAATTTTAACTTGAGGTGAGACGGCTTTCTCTTTCCTCTAGTTTCTTGTCATCAGGTAAGACACTTGCGTTTGACTTCTGTTTCTCCACACCAGCCTGGTTCTTGCCCAGGAGCTTGGCGTCAGGCAGTCAGCCAGCCTTCAGGTGCCAAAAGCAGCCCTTCTGCTGGGGGCAGCAGGTTATTTGATGCCAGGAAGCTGAGAATTGTCAGGATGTTTGTCGTCAGCGTTGGGGGCCTGTGTGGTACCTGCACAAAAAGGACTGTTCCTGCTTGCCAGAGAGAGAAGACTGCTTCCTCCAGGGCAGCTTCTTTTCTTAACCCTGGCTGCACTAACCCTGTTAGAATCAGGTGGGGACTGTTTACAACGTGCCCATGCCTGCCTTTCCCCTTTTCCCTCTTCCTGTGTAAAGGGCCTGAGGCCTGGGCATGGAGACTTTTTTTCCCTAGCTCCCTGATGTGCCTTCAGGGACACTCTGAATTCAGGGGCATTCACAGTCACTGAACGTAGCTGAGAACCACCTGGGTGTCGTGATAAAATGCAGGTTCTGATTCATCTGATCTGAGGAGGAATTGAGCATTTTCTTTTTCTTTTCTTTCCTTTTTTTTTGCTTTTTGAGACAGACTCTCACTGTGTCGCCCAGGCTGGAGTGCTTTGGTGCGATCTCAGCTCAAGGCAACCTTTGCCTCCCGGGTTCAAGCGATTCTTGTGCCTCAGCCTCCGGAGTAGCTGGGATTACAGACTTGCATCACCACCCCTGGCTAACTTTCAAAGTTTTAGTGGAGATGGGGTTTCACCACGTTGGCCAGGCTGGTCTCAAACTCCTGACCTCATGTGATCCGCCCGCCTTGGCCTCCCAAAGCAATGGGATTTCAGATGTGAGCCACCGCACCTGGCTGCGTCTGCTTTTTCAGTGAGCTCCTAGGTGATGTTGATGATACTGTTTCCCAGACTGCAGCTGTCAGAATCAAGGGCCTAGAAGTCTGCTTTTCAGATGTGTAGAATCTGGGACACGCACTTTGAATCCCTAGCTGCATTTTTACCAGACCTCTTGGTGATTGACCATTAGGATTTGGGAGCCTAGACCAGGGTTTGTGAACCCTGACACTGTTGACCTTTGGGGCTAGATCACTTTTTGATGTCAGAATTGTCCTGTGCATTATGGGATGTTTAGCAGCATTCCTGGCCTCTACCCGCTAGATGCCAGTAACAGCGCCTCCAGCGGGGATCATCAAAAGTGTCTCGAAATGTCCCCTGGAATAGAGGTGGGGCAGTGTTATCCCTAGTTGGTTACCAGCAGCCTCACACCCTCAAACTTCACCATGCCTGGGACCTGCTGGGCCCGCTGGTCACACACATCGATGCTCAGGTCCTACAGCAGCAGTCATGGCCACTTTAGTTTGGGGCAGAGCCCCAGTGGGGATACAAGCTCTTGGTGCATCTCCCATCTGCTGCGCTTTGACAGACACTGCCCCAGCGCCCTTACTGTTCAGTAAATGGTGGGTGTGGCTGGACTAGCAAGTGGGGAAAGGATAATAAACCAAGCTGGGTGTTTGTGTTGGGAAAGTGGGAATCAGAATGAAGTCACCATAAAGTCCCTTTTAATAACAGTAGAGAAAATTCTAGGCTTGGTGTTATTATCTCCTTTGGAAATCGTCCCAAATTCACTCTCTTCTCCCCTCCTCCTACAGTCCCCATGCTGGTCCTGTCCATCCTTGGCTCCCACTGGCCTAAGGCAGCAGTCTCTCATTATCCCCCTGGCTCCTGCCCTACCCCTCCTGGTCTATCCTCCATACTCAGCCAGGTGGGGTCTGTGAACACATGAGGTTATGGCCCTCCCCTGCTCAGAACCTCCCATCTCACTCGAGAAAAGTCAAGGCCAGGTGCGGTGGCTCACGCCTGTAATCTCAGCACTTTGGGAGGCCTAGGAGGGAGGATTGCTTGAGCCCAGGAGTTCGAGAGCAGCCTGGGCAACATAGACCCTGTCTCTACAAAAAATTTTATTTATTTATTTATTTATTTATTTATTTATTTATTTATTTATTTATTTATTTTTGAGACGGAGTCTTGCTCTGCCACCCAGGCTGGAGTGCAGTGGCCGGATCTCAGCTCACTGCAAGCTCTGCCTCCCGGGTTTACGCCATTCTCCTGCCTCAGCCTCCCGAGTAGCTGGGACTACAGGCGCCCGCCTCGTCGCCCGGCTAGTTTTTTGTATTTTTAAGTAGAGACAGGGTTTCACCGTATTAGCCAGGATGGTCTCGATCTCCTGACCTCATGATCCGCCCGTCTCCGCCTCCCAAAGTGCTGGGATTACAGGCTTGAGCCACCGCGCCCGGCCTAATTATTATTATTATTTTTTGATTAAAAAGAGAAGCTGGGTGCGGTGGCTCATGCCTGTAATCCCAGCACTTTGGGAGGCCAAGGTGGGTGGATCCCCTGAGGTCAGGAGTTTGAGACCAGCCTGGCCAACATGGTGAAACCCTGTCCCTACTAAAAATATAGAAATGAGCCAGGCATGGTGGTGGGCACCTGTAATCCTAGCTACTCGAGAGGCTGAGGCAGGAGAATCGCTTGAACCCGGGAGACAGAGGTTGTAGTGAGCCGGGATCACACCACTGCACTCTGGCCTGGGCGACAGAGTGAGACTCCATCTCAAAAATAAATAAATAAACAAATAAATAATACATAAATAAAAATTAAAAAGAGGAAAGTCAGTGTCTTTTTTGTGGCCCACTGGGCCCCGTGATCTGGCTGTCACCTCTCTGCCTTGTCCTTTGCTCCCTGCCCCGTTGCTCTTTGACCGTTTCCCTGCTGCTAGAACGCGGCAGGCACCTTTGCTCTCCAGGGTGTCTGCACACACAGACCGTCCTCTCTCCCGCTCCACACAGTCCTCTGGCTGCTCCTGCGAAGCTTCCCTCAGGTTTCTCTGCCTAGAAGTCACCCTCCCGGTGAGGCCTTCTTTACGCCTGACCCCCAAACAAAAACGGATTCCATTTGTTTACCTTCTCCCCTCATGGAATATAAGCCCCGTTGGAGCAGGGCCCTTGTCTGCTTTCCCGTGGTTTCCCCAGCACAGTGCCTGCCATGTGGGAGGTGTTGGCTGTGCGATTGAGGAGAGAATGAGTGAACGGCTACTTAAGTGCTTCTTTATGCCTGGCCTTGTGCATCCTCCCACGGAACTCTCCTAATTCTGTGGGGCAGTTCTTGTTTTTTGTTTGTTTGTTTGTTTTTTAAGACAAGGTCTTGCTCTGTCACCCAGGCTGGAGTGCAGTGGCACCGTCATAGCTCAGCGCAACGTCCGTTTCCTGAGCTCAAGCCATCCTCCCACCTCAGCCTCCAGTGTAACTGAGACTGTAGGTGTGCACCATCATGCCTGGCTAATTTTTAAAAAATATTCAGTAGAGACGGGGATCTTGCTGTGCTGCCCAGGCTGGTCTTGAACTCCTGGCCTCAAGCAGTCCTCATGACTTGGACTCCCAAAGCCCTGGAATTACAGGTGTAATCTCAGTGCACCACTGTGCCCAGCTATGCAGCACCTATCTTGAGCTCCATTTTACAAATGAAGACATGGAGGTTCTGATTAAGTCCCTGCCCAAGGTCTCCCTCTGAATAGGGAAATCGCCGGAACACACATTAGGCCTCCCTGCTTAGGATGAATTCTTTTTTTGTGTGTGATGCAGTCTCGCTCTGTCACCCAGGCTGTAGTGCAATGGCGTGATCTCAGCTCACTGCAACCTCCGCCTCCCGGGTTCAAGTGATTCTCCTGCCTCAGCCTCCCCAGTGAGTAGCTGGGATTACAGGCGTGAGCCACCGGCGCCTGGCTAGGATGAATTCTTTAACTCCCTACATCATTGCACTGCTTGTCGGGTGGCACAGCCAGAATGAGCCTTGGCTTCCTGTGCACTCAGTCAGGGTGCTGGGGCCTAGCTGAGCCCGGCCATTGGAGAGTAGAGGATTTGGGGTTCCCTGCTGGGCTTGTTGACGTGGACCCCCCCCCACCTGGCCTTTTGTTTGGCCTGACGCTCTCTGTTTGCCTGTGCGACCCTCATGCATATTTAGGGTTCCACCTGGCGGAGTCAGGGAGGGGAGGCTCCTTCTCTGGTGTTTCCTCTGTGAAATTCTGGAGTGGGGTCAGCTCCTGTTTCTGCCCCATAGCCCCAAGCCTCTTCTGGTTGCTAAACCACCCTGGAAGAATTCCCAGGTCATTTTATACCCACATCTTGATTTCTGTGACTGGGTGGACCAGATCACCACCTACCTGGGGGTAGGGACAGAGGCATCTTTTTGGGTTTCTTTTAGGCCTGGCAAGGTGGTGGGTGTTCCTGTTGAAAGATCTAAAAACCTCCGTTCATTCCTAAATATCTTTTTGGGGCCTCTTGCATGTTGGGCACTTCCTTGAGCATATGGGAGGAAAGTAGCCAGTGAGACAACCGGGGTCATGGGGTGAACACCTGCGAAACTTCGGCGGTAGCCAGGTCCGATGGGATCTGGAGTACCCACTTTGCCTTCAGAGCGCTGTCTTCTGGCTGGGCGTGGAGATAAGGAATAGATACAGCAACAGCCACTTAACTGCAGGTGGACGATGAGTACAGCTCTTGATCAGCTAGTCAGCCCACAGCGAGAACCCCGCTCCAGTCTAGGCTAACGTGTCCTCTGCTGCCAGCAGCCCAGTAGGGTTCTTTGCTGAAGTCTGGTTTTTCCTTGACTTGTAGCTGGCGAGTGCTACACGCTCTCAGAGGCCCAGCGGACCTCTCCGTCCACTCAAGGGGCGCGTGTGTGTTTAATTGGACCGCTAGTACCAACAGCAGCAGACACTCTCAGTGCCAGGCCCTATTCTGAGTGCCTTTTAATCCCCATAATGACTCAGTGGCGTTGGTACTGTTGTTAGCTTTCTTTTCCAGATGAGGAAAGTGAGGCAAAGAGAGGGGAGGTAACTTGTCCACTGCCTCACAGCTATTAATAGTAAGTGGCAGGCCGGGCGCGGTGGCTCAAGCCTGTAATCCCAGCACTTTGGGAGGCCGAGGCGGGTGGATCACGAGGTCAGGAGATCGAGACCCTCCTGGCTAACACAGTGAAACCCCGTCTCTACTAAAAATACAAAAAACTAGCCGGGCGCGGTGGCGGGCGCCTGTAGTCCTAGCTACTCGGAGGCTGAGGCGGGAGAATGGCGGGAACCCGGGAGGCGGAGCTTGCAGTGAGCCGAGATCGCGCCACTGCACTCCAGCCTGGGCGACACAGCGAGACTCCGTCTCAAAAAAAAAAAAAAAAAAAAAAATAGTAAGTGGCAAGGGCCAGGCACGGTGGCTCACGCCTGTAATCCCAGCACTTTGGGAGGCTGAGGTGGGCAGATCACTTGAGGCCAGGAGTTCAAGACCAGCCTGGCCAAGATGGTGAAACCCCATCTCTACTAAAAATACAAAATCAGCAGGGCACAGTGGCGCATACCTGTAATCCCAGCTACTCGGCAGGCTGAGGCATAAGAATCACTTGAACCCGGGAGGCGGAGGTTGCAGTGAGCTGAGGTTGTGCCACTGCACTCCAGCCTGGGCAACAGAGCAAGACTCCATCTCCAAGAAGAGAAGAGAGGGAAGGGAGGGGAACAGAGAGGAAGGGAGAGAGAGGGGGGAGGGGAGGGGAGGGGAGGGAAGAGAGAAGAGAAGAGAAGAGAAGAGAAGAGAAAGAGCTTATTGACCTTAAAAAAAAAAAATAGTCACAAAGCTAGGATTTGAACCCAGTCCATCTGGCTTCCAATTCCATGCTCTTAAGCACTCTGTGGACACATCAGATGGCTGGACAGGGCCAAACCGGCTGATCTCTCTGGGGATGGGAGGAAGACCCTGCCAGCATGGAAAGGAGCAGACGTTCCCATTCCTGGTGCTCTGGGAAGAACTACCTCCCCACATCCCCAGAGCAAAGGCCACAGAGGAAAACCTGAAGGCAGGGAGAAAGCTATGTGGCCGGTCAGCTGCTGTCACCCTGGAAAGCCCTGGGCTGGCTTATGTACCCCACTTGCATGTGAGTTCAGTGGGCCCATTGTGCAGAGGGCTTGGCAGGGGCTGTGCAGAGTCACTGGTCCCAGGAATGCAGCAGCTGAGCTCTCTGCCCTGGAGTTCCGGAGGGTCCTTTCACTCAAGACAGCCCTGTGACAACGACCTGTCGCACAGATGACCCTCCACCTGATGCTTTGGAGCTGGAGACAGATCTCTCTTGGGGGCTTGCTGGGACCGGGGTGGGGTTTGGGGCGTTTGGAGTTGGGTGTGAGGCCACGGAGCCTTGCAGCTGATGGCTTGGAGTCACCCTGCAGGCAGCTGTGTCCGGGCCCCACCCTGCACTAGCTGTGTGACCTCAGGCAGGTGACTTCACCTCCTTCCTCAGGCTCTTCATTTTTCAAATACGTACCTCATTGAGTTTGGCCTGGAGGGAGAGAGAAAGGATGGTAATTCACTGAGGTCATCTTATGCAGAGTGTTCAGTCCACAGCCAGGCATCCTCATGGGAGGCAGTGTCACCACGTGGCTACAGGCAGGGCCTCAGGAACCACCACTTCCAGCTCCAGGGCTTTAGGCAAATGGCTTTAGCCTCCATTGGGCTACACTTCCTCATTCTACAGCAAGGGCCAGAGCAGTCCCGACCTCTTAAGGCTGCAGGGTTCACTCAGTGAGTCGGTACCTGGGGAGTATTTAGCACAGGCCCTGGCACTCAAGATAAGTAAGCCCCATGGCATGAGCTGTCACAATCATAACGCGCAATTGAGAATGTCCGCATGAGGCCTAACAATCAGGCAAGGAGGAACTGCACAGATAATATGATGAATGGGGCTGGGCACAGTGGCTCGCACCTTTAATTCCAGCACTTTCGGAGGCTGATGCGGGTGGATCACTTGAAGTCAGGAGTTCGAGACCAGCCTGGCCAACATGGCGAGACCCCGTCTCTGTCAAAAATAAAGAAATTTTCTGCGCATGGTGGCGCACGCCTATAATCCTAGCTACTTGGGAAGCTGAGGCATGAGCATCACTTGAACCTGGGAGGTGGAGGTTGCAGTGAGCTGAGATTGGGCCACTGCACTCCAGCCTGGGCAACAAAGCGAGTCTGTCTAAAAAAAAAAAAAAAAAATTACAAATGGGATGGTTCTAGAAAACTCCAACTTAGCCACTCCCCTTTGGCCTTGAAAAGTGGTGACATGAGACTCCATGTGGTTTTTCTGGGCCTCTTTTCCTCCTTTCAGAGGATAGTGGCCTTTCTGGACTGAAGAACATGAGCTACATGGGAACAGCAAGGAAGCTAGGAGTGGAGGTCCCCCAGGGCTTTGGGAGGCTCCATTCAGGTTGCCTACATGCTGACTCTGGTCAGTTGTGCAGGGCGAGCGTGAGTGCAGGAAGTCGGCAGACCTAGGTCCCTGATACTCCCAGCTGTGTGACCCTGGCAGGATCCTCAGACTCGCTGGGTCAGTGTCAGGCATGGTGCTAAGCACAGAGGTTGTGCCCAGTCACTGTTGGTTGTTCTGAGGACAGCAGAATAGTGAGGGCACTGGAGGGTGGGCCCTATGGTCAGTCAGCTGGATTCAAACCCTGACTCTGTCAGGTCTGAGTTATGAGACCTTGAATAAGTGATTTAGCCCCCGACCCTCAGTTTCCTCATCTGTGAGATGGGGATGACGTCACTTCAAATGGGGCTGTGGGGATCACGAGGCGATCTATATGAAGCCCTTAAACCAGCTCTTGGCACAGAGAAAGTTCTCATTGCACGTTGGCTATTTTTGTTGCTATTATTCTTTTTGAGATGGAATTTCACTCTTATCACCCAGGCTGGCATGCAGTGGTACGATCTCAGCTCACTGCAACCTCCGCCTCCCGAGTTTAAGCGATTCTCTTGCCTCAGCCTCCCGAGTAGCTGGAATTACAGGTGCACGCCACCATGCCCAGCTAATTTTTTGTATTTTTAGTAGAGACAGGGTTTCACTATGGTGGCCAGGCTGTTATTATTAAACCATCCTAGAAAGCATCATAAGTGGAAAGTGTAAATTGCAGATACGTTCTGGGGAACAGATCCCTAACGGGGGAGTCTGTGGAGAGCTCCTCCTCTGGAGGGCTTGTTCAGAGCTAGCATTCAAGCCTTTTTGTTTCCAGAATGTACCTGAAAGAGTGTGTGAAGGAGGGGGCAGGAGTGTGTCAACCAGGTGTGATGTTGTCTTGCCACAGGGACAGGTTTCCCAAGATCAGAGGATTCTAGTGGATTATTCAAGGTGCCATATGAATAAACACTTGAAGTATTTTAATAACTGTACTTTTATTTCGTTGCATAGCAGGAAAGTAATTTTATTTTTTTATTATTTTTTTAGAGATGGGTCTTGCTCTGTCACCTAGGCTGGAGTGCAGTGGTACTATCATAGCTCACTGCAGCCAGGAATTCCTGGGCTCAAGCAATCCTCCTATTTCAGCCTTCCAAGAAGCTGGGACTACAGGTGTGCACCACCATACCTGGCTAAGTTTCTTATTTTTATTTTTTGTAGAGGTGGGGGTCTCGCTATGTTGCCCAGACTGGTATTGAACTCCTGGCCTCAAGTGACCCTCCCACCTTGGCCTCTGAAAGTGCTGGGATTACAGGGATGAGCCATTGTGCCTGGCCAGGGAAGGAGTTTAAACAGCACGTCAAACCTAGTGTCCCTTGGCTATTTCCACGTTGGGTGAGGCTAAAGTTGGTACTTAAGCCAAAAATAAATGAGTGTAGTTAAAGTGTGGAGGAAGCAGTCGCTCAGGTGCTTTGGGATATGGTACAAGTGGCGCCAGTGCATGTAGATCTGGGAGACGAAAGGGGTCAGGGCGGGGCTGTGAAGTTGTTTTCCAGTGGTGGAAAGGCTGAAGCTCCCTCAGGAGGTTGCTGAGCTCTTCGGCCCCCTTTGCCTGTCTCCTTCTTGGCTCTTGAAAACCACTGAAGGTCTGAGCACAGCCACTCCAGAGTGGAGCAGCTGCCCCAGCTGCTGTAGTTTCCCACATCAGAGGTGGTGAGACGGATGAGGAAACAGACCAAGTGTTTATTGCTAGCGCCTTCTCTTCCTGCAGTGGGATGTGAAAGCTGGGGAATGGCCTGGAGCAGCTAACTGTGATAGTGGTAATAATCTTAAACCAATGTTTGAGTGCCAAGCACTTTCCATGCTTGATGTCATCGAACCCTCCCTCTACAACGTGATCTTTCCATCTGTCGGTTGGGACACATTGGGCTGCAGGTAACAAGATGTCTGGCGTCTCCTGGCTGAGCAGCAGAGACAGCCTCATTGCAAACATTCTGGAGGAGACAAGCTCCATGGCTGGTGCAGCGGTGCTCCAGGCAGTTAGGTTTCTGTGTGCAGGTGTTTCGTTCGTGCTGGCGGGGTTGGTTGTTGCATGGTCATGGGATGGCTGCCCCAGCCTGAGGATCACTTCCTCAGACACGGCATCCCGAGCTGGGAGGAGGGATAGGGGAAGGGTTTCCTCTTCACATGCCTTTCCTTTTGGAAGAGAATATGTTCTTATAAATACCCCTCCCCCAGCAGACCTCTCTTTACGTTCCATTGGCCATAAAGGAGCCAGGAGCCGGCCCTAGCTGCAAGGGAGGCTGGGGCAGCGCATGTCTGTACCGTGGGAGACAGCAAGAGACAGGGGATGGCAGTGGCATCCGCTACACAACCAAGTGTCTGCTGTGGGTGGGTGCTGTTGCCACCCTTGCTATAGATGAGAAAAATCAAGGATCAGAGAGGTGAGAGAACGGCTTGCTTGGAATCTCATAACAGCCTGGAGAGACAGAGCAGGGATCTGAAGCCATGTCTTCCCGTAGAGCCTGCAGTTTTAACCCCTGTGAAGTGCTGCCTTCCTGCGGGGGGACACCCAGGCAGCTGTAATATAGGGTGGTGAGTAGGTGAGCTGCAGCTGCCAGGGAAACACAGGAAACAGAAACTCGGCTTGGGCTCCACCAGGGAGAACTGTGAAGAGGGGTGGTTGGGCTGGCCTTCAAAAGGTTAGTAGGAGTTCTGCCAGATACACAGGGAAATGGCCTGAGGAGGTGGGCCCTGGGCAGAGGGCACAGAATGAACAAAAGCGGATTGGCACAGTGTGTGCTGGGTGGGTCAAGGAAGCCTCTTTGGGTTGAAAGGTGAATTTGTCTTTTGTCACTGGGAAGTCTGTAGGAGGGGAGCTTCAGACGCAGTCCGAGTATAGGGCCCACACATGCCACTGGGGCTCTCCTTGGCTTCGCTCTGCCAGCAAGCTGGATTCAGGGGCAGATCCTCCTGGTTTATTAACTCAGTGGAAAGAGGATTTAGAGTCTTCAGTGGTTTGTTTTGTTCCGAGACAGGGTCTAGCTCTGTCACCCAGGCTGGGGTGAAGGTCATGATCATAGTTCACTGTAACCCTGAACTCCTGGCTTCAAGCAGTCTTCCCACCTCAGCCTCCAAGTAGCTAGGAGTACAGGCATGCACTACCACGCCTGGCTAATTTTTAAATTCTTGGGGTGTGTGTGTGTAGAGATGGGGTCTCACTACATTGCCAGGGCTGGTCTCAGACTCCTGGCCTCAAGTGATCCTCCTGCCTTGGCCAACCAAAGTGTTGGGATTACAGGCGTGAGCCAGCACACCCAGCCAGTATTTATTTATATAGAGGTAGCATCTTGCTCTGTTACCCAGGCTGAAGTATAGTGGTTCAATCACAGCTCACTGCAGCCTCGACCTCCTGGACACAAATGATCCTTCCTCCTCAGCCTCCGGAGTAGCTGGATTTACAGGCAGGAGCCCAGCCTTTATTGTTTTTAATTGATAAGTCAACATTACGTCTATTTATGGTATGCAACATGCTGTTTTGATATGTGTGTACATTGTGGAATGGCTAGGTCAAGCCCTTTAACATAATGCATGACCTCACTTGTTTTTTTTTGTAGTGAGAATGCTTGAAGTCTCCGCTCTCTGCCATTTTGAAGTATGCCGTGTATTGTTAGTAATTGTTGCTACCATGATGTACAGTAGCTCTCTTGAACTTACTTCTCCTGTCCAACTGAAGCTTCGTGTCCTTTGACCAACTCCACAATCCTCCACTGCCATCCTCTGTATTTTATTTTCTTGAGACAGAGTCTCACTCTGTTGCCTAGGCTGGAGTGCAGTGGTGCCATCTCAGCTCGCTACATCCTCTGCCTTCTGGGTTCAAGCAATTCTCCCTGCCTCAGCCTCCCAAGTAGCTGGGATTACAAGTGCCCACTACCACGCCCGGCTAATTTTTGTATTTTTGGTAGAGACGGAGTTTCACTACTTTGGCCAGGCTGGTCTCGAACTCCTGACCTCAGGCGATCCTCCCGCCTTGGCCTCCCAAAGTGCTGGGATTACAGGTGTGAGCCACCGTGCCCGGCCAATCCTCAGTGTTTTTATACCAGCCCCAGGGAATATTCCAATTGGGTTGTATGCCTATCCAAGAAGGGGGTATTTGGGAGTGAGTGGGGGAAGATGAGGCAGAGATGCTAGATACACAACATAATATCCACAAGTACATGTGCAACTTTTAATAGATACCTTCATCTTCTGTACTTTAGTATGCTTGTCTGAAAAGTGGGATTAAGGTAATCACCCCTGCCTCATATGTAGGGTTTGGGAAGATTCCACATGGTAGGCATTCACCAGTACCGTTAGAGAATGCTCTTTGGGCCGGGTGCGGTGGCTCACATCTATAATCCCAGCACTTTGGTAGGCTGAGGCAGGCGGATCACTTGAGGTCAGGAGTTCAAGACCAGCCTGGCCATCACGGTGAAACCTGATCTCTACTCAAAATACAAAAATTAGCCAGGCATGGTAGCACATTCCTGTAGTCCCAGCTACTTGGGAGGCTGAGGCATGAGAATCACTTGAACCGGGAGATGGAGATTGCAGTGAGCTGAGATTGCACCACTGCCCTCCAGCCTGGGCAACAGAGTGAGACCGTCTCCAAAAAAAAAAAAAGTCCAGGCATGTTGGCTCACGCCTATAATCCCAGCACTTTGGGAGGCCGAGGTGGGTGGATCACGAGATGAAGAGATCGAGACCATCCTGGCCAACATGGTGAAACCCCATCTCTACTGAAAACATAAAAATTAGCTGGGCGCATTGGCGCACTCCTGTAAGTCCCAGCTACTCGGGAGGCTGGGACAGGAGAATCGCTTGAACCCAGGAGGCAGAGGTTGCAGTGAGCCGAGATCACACCACTTCACTCCAGCCTGGTGACAGAGCAAGACTCTGTCTCAAAAAAAAAAAAAAAAAAAGACAAAACAAAAAGAGAGAGAGTGTGTGTGCTCTGTGGAACCTAGAACACTGGTCTCCCAATTGGTAGAAGACCCCAAATGGCACCTTGCCAGGACCTGGTATTGCCATATAAACTTGGGCTGCTTGGATTCAAATCCCAGCCCTGGCCGGTAAGAGCTAGATAACCCTGGGCAAGTGGCTTTACCTCTCTGTGCCTTAGTTTCCACATCTGTACCAGAGAGAAGAATGCTTAGGGCACTGCCAGGCACATGGTAGTCATCAGTAAATATTCTTTTGATGAGTGCATGAATGGAAAATCTGAGTCAGAAGGAACTCATGGCTTGTTAAACCTTTTTGGATTTGTATTGCCAAGAGTACCTCCAGAAAAGCATTACTCTGTTACTGCAGGCTGTGATGACCCATTTCCCTGTTCCTCAGCCAGTCCTGTGTCTTATCTTCTAGGAAAGAATTCATAGTAATTTCTTCCAGGAGTATGTGGTGGGACATAGTAATTTCGATCAGTAATGGATCCAGCCTAATATTATGGCCATGTAAGAAAACGTCTGTGTTTTTCAGAGCTGCAAACCGAAATGCATAAAGTTGAAATGACATGATATCTGGCATTTGCTTTAAAATCCTTCAGGCTGGGTGCGGTGGCACACATGTGTATTCCCAGCACTTTGTGAGACCAAGGTGGGAGGATTGCTTGAGCTCAGGTGTTGGAGATCAGCCTGAGCAATATAGCAAGACCTCATCTCTACTAAAAGTAAAAATTAATTAACCAGGCATGGTGGGACATGCCTGTGCTCCCAGCTATTCAGGAGGCTGAGGCAGGAGGATCACTTGAGCCTGGGAGGTTGAGGCTGCAGTGAGCTGAGATCATACCAGTTTACCAGCCTGGGAGACAGAGCGAGACCCTGTCTGAAATAAACAAAATAAAATACTTTGGTAAGAAGGAAAAGGGGGAAAAAGGAAGAAATAAAGAATAGATGAAGCTAATATGGCAGAATCTTGACAATTTTTGAATCTAGGTTTGGGTACATGGGAGTTCATTGTACCTTGCTCCCTACTCTTTTTTAGCGTGTTAACAGAACACAAACCAACCCTATCTTTTTTTTTTTTTTTTTTTTTTTTTTGAGACGGAGTCTCGCTCTGTCTCCCGGGCTGGAGTACAGTGGCCAGATCTCAGCTCACTGCAAGCTCCGCGGGTTTACACCATTCTCCTGCCTCAGCCTCCCAAGTAGCTGGGACTACAGGCGCCCGCCTCCTTGCCCAGCTAGTTTTTTTGTATTTTTTAGTAGAGACGGGGTTTCACCGTGTTAGCCAGGATGGTCTCGATCTCCTGACCTCGTGATCCGCTCGTCTCGGCCTCCCAAAGTGCTGGGATTACAGGCTTGAGCCACTGCGCCCGGCCATCAACCCTATCTTATCACACATGCACGCACACACACACACACACACACACACACACACACAGACTAAATATTGTGTGATCTTGAAAAGCACTGCGATCCTGCTGCCCACAGCAGTTGGGAAGGCCCAGAGCCAGGGTGGCAATGGGTAAATGACCACCTTGCAGTTCTTTGTTCATCCCCTTCGTGGGGAGACCTTTTCTGGTTCAGCAACTGGATGGATAGTGGATTTCAGGCCAAAGCATCAATTTCTCATCTCTTTCTTGCTCAGGGGGAGGAGACCAAACCCCCTCAGTGATTGACTCCTGAGTTCCTGCTCACTGCTGGGCCTGGTTTTACCATGGGGTGGAGGGAGCCACAAGCTGCTCTTCTCCAGGGACCTGGGTGATGATGGCAAAAACGTAACTGGCCAATCTTCCACAGTGACTAAATGCTAACTCCAGCCCCGCTCCTGGACGCACATGAGCAGTCTTGTCCATCCTTGTTAAACAGGCGACCGTCCCCAGCCTTCTCTCTAGTTGCACATGGAAGTGAGTGGTGGGCTGAGTTTTCCAGCGCTCAATGTGCTCCATTACGCTGCTTGTGGACGCCAGGGAGGGGCTTCCGCAGTCCATCTGGCACTGGGTGGGTCTCAGTCCGGGCGGGCGATCCACCCAGGAACTGACCCCTGGTTGCTCCAGAAAGGTCATCATTTAAGAATGTTTCTTGGGTAGCCCAGCGGGAGGCCCACGTGTGCGTGTGGTCAGCTGTAGCTTCCGGCTGTCTCACTCCTGCTGAATTCCAGCAATTTCTCATTTCCTTTAGGAAACAGGATGAGTCTGGAGAGGAGTATGAAAAATCATGACAAACCTGGCGATAGGGACACTGGGAACCTAGCCCTGAATGAAGCTTATAGTTTGTTATGATTGCCAGGGTCTTGAACAGTGTAGACCAGGAGAAAGAAGGTACCTGGGGCCAGATGCCCTGGATTCAAACCCCACCACCCCCACTTAACAGCTTTGTGACCTTGAGAAAGTTGTGTAACCTCTCTGTGCCTCAGTTTGCTCGTCTGTAAAATGATGATAGTACCTGCCTGATAGGATTTAAGGATTAAATTAGATACCATTTTTTAAGTGTTTGAAACTGCCTCTTCTGTAGTAGTTCCTCAATTAACAGTGGCTATGACAATATTATTGTATCCTGTTGTAATGTGCATACACAGTTAGGATTAAGAACCTTTGGTCAGCCGGGCACGGTGGCTCACACCTGTAATCCCAGCACTTTGAGAGGCCAATGTGGGCGGATCACGAGGTCAGGAGATCGAGACCATCCTGGCTAACATGGTGAAACTCCATCTCTACTAAAAATACAAAAAAAAAAAAAAAAATTAGCCAGGCATGGTGGCAGGTGCCTGTAGTCCCAGCTACTTGGGAGGCTGAGGCAGGAGAATGGTGTGAACTCAGGAGGTGGAGCTGCAGTGAGCCGAGATCATGCTACTGCACTACAGCCTGGGTGACAGAGCGAGACTCCCTCTCAAAAAATAAACAGGAACCTTTGGTCAGCCAGGCACAGTTTCTCACACCTGTAATCCCAGCACTTTGGGAGGCTGACACGGGTGGATCACCTGAGGTCAGGAGTTCGAGACCAGCCTGGCCAACATGGTGAAACCCCATCTCTACTACTAAAAATTAAAAAAATTAGCTGGGCATGGTGGTGGGTGCCTGTAATCCCAGCCACTCTGGAGGCTGAGGCAGGAGAATTGCTTGAACCTGGGAGGCAGAGGTTTCAGTGAGCCAAGATCACACTATTGCATTCCAGCCTGGGCAACAGAGTGAGCAGAGTGAGACTCTGTCTCAAAAAAAAAAAAAAAAGAACTCTTGGTCTATAAATAGTGGTTCAGATGGAAGCAGAAATTAGAGAGGAAAAGGGAAGCACTTTTCTCCCCAGCAGTCCATGGTTTGAGGAAATAGGCTTAATTTCACCATTGAAAAATGTTATTTTTTACTCGATGTTCAAAATCTCCTAGGAAAGCAGGGCAAAAGACTTTTTTCTTTTTTTTTTCCTCATGCTTAGGCATGCAAAAGACTTTAAAGGGGGAAAATGTCTCTTCCCCACTTCTCTATATACATGCTGGGAAAAAAAAGACTGGAAGGAAATGAACCAATGTCTTTACAGTAGTTGCCCTTTGGTGGGGAGAGTATGAGTAACTCTATAATCTTCTTTGTACATTTATGGTCCAAGTTTTATACACACACACACACACACATATAAAACATATACTACTTTCATGAACAGGAAAAATGTTAAAAAGTTAAGAAATCATGTGAGCTTGGCTTCTGGGGAGGTTGGGTGGAGTTATTTCAGAATAAAGCTTTCTGCTTAATGTTTGAGTGTCCAGAGAAGTTTGCACCCCACCCTTCCTCAAGGTGTACTTGAGGCCTGTACAATTTCTACTTAGAAAGTTCTTGATATCAAAGATGATCCCTCAACCTCCATTCCTCCACCTGCCCAATCTTGTTCTAGATATTTATGTTCTCTCCCATCTTTCTCTTGAGATGAAAGAACTCTAATTCTTTTGTGGTTCTTCTGATCTTGAGAAAGAACTGCATTTTAAAAAACTTTTAAAAAAATTTTTTTCTGAGACAGGGTCTTGCCCTGTTGCCCAGGCTGGAGTACAGTGGGGCAATCATAGCTCACTTCAGCCTCAGCCTCTTAGCTCAGGTGATCCTCCTGCCTCAGCCTCCCAAATAGCTATGACCACAGGCATGTGCCACCATGCCTGGCTAGTGGATTTTAATATTCGTAGAGACTGGGTCCTGCTATCTTGCCCAGGCTGGTCTGAAACTCCTGGGCTCAAAGCAGTCCTGCCACCTCGGCCTCCCCAAGTGCTGGGATCACAGGCGTGAGCCACCATGCCTGGCCCTGCAGTTTGTAAGTACTTTTTTTATTATGATAAAGTATGATAAAATGTACATAACACAAAATTAACCATTTAAAAGTTTTATTGTGCACTTTGGGAGGCTGAGGTGGGCAGATCACAAGGTCAGGAGATCAAGACCGTCCTGACTAACACGGTGAAACCCCGTCTCTACTAAAAATACAAAAAAAAAAAAAAAATTAGCTGGGCATGGTGGTGGGCGCCTGTAGTCCCAGCTACTTGGGAGGCTGAGGCAGGAGAATGGCGTGAACCCAGGAGGCGGAGGTCGCAGTGAGCCGAGATCATGCCACTGCACTCCAGCCTGGGCAACAGAGCGAGACTCCGTCTCAAAAAAAAAAAAAAAAAAAATGAATAAAAAAAAAGATAAAAGTGTTATTGTGGCACAATATACATAACATAATTTTTTGTCTGTTTTATAATTAGCTTTAGCTTGATTGTGGTGATTTTGTCACAATGTATACATATATACAAGTTGTCCACTTGAGTATAAACAGTTTCCATTTGTCAGTTATACCTTTAAGGAAACTGTAAAAAATAAAATATGCACAACTCATTTAGTAACCTAGAAATCAGGTGTTTAATTTTCTGATATTTTATTATGCCCAGTAACATTACCCAGTACCAAAGCTAAGGAAAAGCCAAGCACACCTGAAAGCCTGTGAGACAGGGCCTGTGCCCGAGTTTTCTGATATTGTATTATGCCCAGTAACATTACTGATAAGCATAGTTACCAAAAAAATGTACCTTACACGTGCAGTTCAGTGGCATTCAGTACATTCACATGGTTGTGCATCCATCATCATCCATCTGCAGAACATTTTTCATCTTGCAAACTGAAACTCTGTCTCTGAAAAACAATATTCTCCATCCCTAAGCCCCCAGTCCCTGGAAGCCACCTATTTTCTGTCTCTATGAGATTGACAAATGTGTCTCCTATGAGTGGAATCATCCTGTATTTGTCCTTTTGTGACTGGCATATTTTATTTAGTATCATGTCTTTAAGGTTCATTCATGTTGTATATATCAGAATTTCCTTCCTTTAATGGCTAAATAATATTCCAATTAGTATTTAAGGCTAAATAATAATGATATGTATATATCACATTTTGTGGCCAGGTGCGGTGGCTCACGCCTGTAATCCCAGCACTTTGGGAGGCTGAGGTGGGCGGATCACAGGGTCAACAGATCGAGACCATCCTGGTTAACATGGTGAAGCCCTGTCTGTACTAAAAATACAAAAATTAGCTGAGAGCGGTGGCATGTGCCTGTAATCCCAGCTACTCGGGAGGCTGAGACAGGAGAATCGCTTGAACCCGGGAGGCAGAGGTTGCAGTGAGCCAAGATCACGTCACTGCCCTCCAGCCTGGTGACAGAGCGAGACTCCATCTCAAAAAAAAGCAAAACAAAACAAAACAAAAAAACCAAAAGATATATAATATGTATATGTCACATTTTGCTTATCTGTTTATCTGTTGATGAACACTTGTGATGCTTCCACCTTTTGGCTATAGTGAATAATGCTGCTGTTAACAGTGTACTGCCGGGCACAGTGGCTCATGCCTGTAATCCCAGCACTTTGGGAGGCCAAGGCAAGCGTATCACTTGAAGCCAGGAGTTCGAGACCAGCCTGGCCAACATGGCGAAACCCGATCTCTACTAAAAATACAAAAAAATTAGCCGGGCATGGTGGCACGCCCCTGTAGTCCCAGCTGCTCAGGAAGCCGAGGCATGAGAATTGTTTGAACCCAGGAGGTGGAGGTTGCAGTGAGCTGAGATCACACACTCCAGCCTGAGCAACAGAGTGAGACTCCGTCTCAAAAAATAAAATTAAAACTGAGAACAGGAGAGTTTATTCAGTAAACATCGACTGATGACCCTACTCTGGGCCAGGCACCAATGGGCAAAGCAGGCACAGCTCCCCACTGGTGGAGCCCACAGCCAGGGAGAAAACACAAGAACCACAGAGCCATATGGATGAGTACTGTGTTCTGACTGCTCTGAAGAAGAATGGGATTTTTCGAGCTGTAGTACAGGGGGATTCACAGAGGCTCCCCAGGGAAGTATAGTTTAAAGTGTCATATTCTGGGTGCAAATGGAAATTTGGTGTACATCTCTAGATAAGCCTCACTTCTGAATGATTCCAGCTGTGGGCAGGGATCCCCAGATGGGCGTTGCTATGGAAGCAGCTTGCACCTCTCACTTCCTGACTTGAGTTTATTTCCGAGTTTCCCGTGCCACCGCCAGTTCCCAGCTGTAAATACAGACGTGGCAGGATCCCTTTTTCCTGCAGCCTCATAGCTGCCCAGAGAACGGATGTGGCTGGAATCCAGCCCCGGAGCCTCCTCCCGACAGAGCTCGTTGTGGAACCTGCCATGTCGCGGTTTCTCTTCCATCCCGGCTCTTTCCTTTGTCCTCTCTCGGGACTGTGCCAGCATGCCCCAGCCTGTGTTTTGAAACTTTAGACCCCAGCTTGTATCTGATGGAGAAATGAGCTCATGAGGACTTTCTCCACCACCCAGCTACCGGGGAAGTTGAGTCAAATCTCTTTCATTTCAGATCCATCGCCCACCCTCATCCCCAGGCCCGATTTGCCACCCTTCTGACAGAAACTGGGTTAGCTGTTCTCTAGGACTGTTTGTGAGGAAGGGACTTGTTGACCTGAACAAAGGAACTACAAACAAGACGGGGGAGGGGTGTGGCTGATCGCTCACTGGGATTGGGACTTTTCAGCTACCCTTCAGTGCTTTCGAATAGTAATTGCTAACGTGTTGAGAATTTACAGTGTGCTAGACAATCTTTAAATCACTTTTAATCCATTTAACAGCTCGATCAAGTGTATATAATTATCCCCATTCTAGAGCTGGGGAGGCGGTGGGCAAGTTGGGCAAGTTGAGTCATTGGCCAAATTCCTGTACTGCAGCAATTTAGGCAAAAAGTGGGCATTTAACCAGAGGCTGCTGGGGCGGCCCAGAGACCTGAAGCAAAGCCTCAGGACCAGTCGGTTACTTGGTTGCAAGTAACAAAAACACCAACTCAAACAGACATAAATTTTAGGGGAAAGGATTGGCTCATTCAACTGGAAAGCCCAGAGGTGGGGCAGATGTCTGGGCTGGCTGGTCCAGGAGCCTGGGGCTATTGCCAGTGACCCATTTTCTTTCTGTCTCTTTATTATTCCCTCTGATGTCAGCGTCATCCTCAAACCTGGCTCCCCTGAAAGTTGCACACCAGCTGCCAGCACCCGCTCAGGCTTGTGTCCTTATCCCTGTCCTGAGAGAAAGAGAGGGTATCTGTCCCCCAGCCATCATGCAAAACCTCAGAGCTCCTCTCTGATTGGACTAGCACTGGTCATGTGATCTTCCCTGAACCAATCACTAATAAGAGAGGTGAGCTCACACTAGCAGGCTGGTTGCAAAACCTCCCATAGGGGAAGGGCGGGCAGGGTGCTGGGATTGGAACCAGGATACACATGCCACTGTATCTGCATTCTCTTCCTCACTTGTTCATTCCTCACCTCTAGATCTACGTTATTCTTTTTCTTACATTCAGTCTCTCTGTTTTTTCTTCTACTGGACAGGAAGCCTGGCCATCACAGACTGCTGAGGGATACACCTTGCAGTACAGGCCCCCAAAGAGAGTCACCCCATGTTCTCTCAGCCCAAGTCCTAAACAACCCAAGGAGGGGAGGATGTCTCCCTCCGGACTAACCGGGGCCGAGGAAGGGGTTCTTGTGACGGGCTCAGCTGAGTCAGGTGTCCTCCACCCACCCCCCAGCCAATCAGCTACAGGCAGGGATGAGGTCATTGCTCCCTCTGTCCCCTGCCATGTGCCTGCTGTAACATCTTCATAGGACCTCTAAGCTGGAATCATTTAAGCAGGATGCCAAAGGACAGCAATTGGGCCACACTTCTTGACCGTAGTGACACTAAAACCTCATTGCAGCTCTCTACAGGAAGGCCAGCTCTTCACTGTGGCCCCCCAGACACTGCGTGCTCTGGCCCCTGCCTGCCGCCCGCCCCCGCCCACGCCTCATCCTATAAATCCCTGTGCACCGTGCTCCAGCTGCCCGGCCTGTCTGTGTTCCTTGAATGCACCATGTCTGAGCCTTGCTCCTGGGCTGCTTTCTTGGCCCTCCTGCCATGCTGCCCACAACCCCTTCCCTTCTGGCCTGGCTGATGTCGACTCCTCCTTCAGATGTCTCCTTCAACACACTCCCAGGGGGCTGTTCCAAAGCCCACCCCACCCTTCTTCCCTGAGCTATTCATCTGACCTGATCAGGGCTTTCCCCTCCCCTTAATGTCAGCTCCATAAAGGCAGGAACCAAGTCTGTTTTGTTACAGGTTTGACCCTTTCCACCAAATATGCACCTTACTGAACTTTGCTAAAGGGAATGAATGAAGTGATAATAGTGGCATAAGGAGAAAGGGAAAACGGAGCACAGTGACTTGCCTATCACTCAGCTAGGAATCCCGGCACTGTGGGAGGCTAAGGCGGGCAGACTGCTTCAGGCCAGGAGTTTGAGACCAGCCTGGACAACATGCTGAAACCCCATCTCTATAAACAATACAAAAATTAGCCGGGCATTGTGGTGCGCACCTGTGGTCCCAGCCACTTGGGAGACTGAGGCAGGAAGATTGCTTAAGCCTGAGAGGTTGGGCTGTGATCCTGCCACTGCACTCCAAGCCTGGGCGACAGAGTAAGACGCTGTCTCAAAGAAAAATAAAGGCACCCAGATAAACAGGTGGTGAATGGTGGAGGAAAAAACCTGGGTGCTGAGACATCATGTAGCTAGTTGGGGAGGTGACGCTGGGGCTGAGAGCATCACTCAAAGTTTGCCAGTCTCAGGGAGTGGTGGTGGCAGGGGTGAGTCCAGGATAAGGGTTGGGGACTGTGTATGAGAAGAGCTTGAGCTGGGGTAGAGCCAGTCTGGAAGAACTGAAAGGCCCGAACGTAGATGCAGCATCGGTGAGGTGAGATGGAGCAGTAGAAGGTGCAAGAAGCAGACAGGGCCAATCATGCTTGACCTTGCAGGCTTTGCAGGGTGTAGGCATCATGCCTTTCACCTTCTAGGGACGCATAAGAGAGGGAAGAGGGCAAGAAAGGTAGGAGGGCTTTGAATATTGGCATGAGAATACTGTCCAGGGAGATGACAGTCCGCCACACTGACACGGGCGGCATCTGTAGAAACAGGAAAGGCCTCTCAGACACATGGAAAGATACCTGACTCTGGGCATAATAAGAGAAATGCCAATTAAAATCATGCTGAGATACTACTTCGCACCTCTCAGAAGGTCAAGAGCACAAGGCGTGCGCACACGCTGCAGGCAGTGACGTGGAGGACAGCCAGGCTTCTCCAGAGCTAGTGGGAGGGAAAGCAGAGCTGTCGCTTTGGAGGGGACTCTGGCCATTCCTGTGAGTATGACCCGGCACACACCCACCCTTCACCCCAGCAGCTCCACTCCTAGGAAGCTTCACCTACACATGTTCCCAAGTGTGAGAAGTGATCTTTGTCCAAGGTTATTAATTACAGCAGTGCTTGTCAGAGCAGAAAAGGGGACATGGCTTGTGTGTGCCTTGACATGGCACTAGAGGAATCAGGTTTGTCTGTACAGTGGAATACCATGCGACAGGGAAGGTAGAGTAAGGCCCTGATAGGAGGGGCCTTCGGTGTCTGTGGTGTGCTGCTAAGCAGGAAAATGAAAAGAACATGGTGACTCACGCCTATAATCCCAGCACTTTGGGAGACCAAGGCAGATGGATCATTTGAGGTTAGGAGTTCAAGACCAGCCTGGCCAACATGGTGAAACCCTGTCTCTACTAAAAATACAAAAATTAGCCGGGCACAGTGGCTGATGCCTGTAATCCCAGCATTTTGGGAGACCGAGGTGAGCAGATCATTTGACGTCGGGAGTTCAAGACCAGCCTGGCCAATATGGTGAAGCCCTGTCTCTACTAAAAATACAAAAATTAGCCGGGCACAGTGGCTGATGCCTGTAATCCCAGCATTTTGGGAGACCGAGGTGAGCAGATCATTTGACGTCGGGAGTTCAAGACCAGCCTGGCCAATATGGTGAAGCCCTGTCTCTACTAAAAATACAAAAATTAGCCAGGCGTGGTGGCTGGCACCTGTAATCCCAGCTACTCTGGAGACTGAGGCAGGAGAATCGCTTGAACCTGGGAGGCGGAGGTTGCAGTGAGCCGAGATCACGCCACTGCACTCCAGTGCAGTGTGAAAGTGAGACTCTGTCTCAAAAAAAAAAAAGAAAAGGAAAAAACAAATCTTGTGTTTGTAATTCCCCAGGGGAGGGGGAATTTTGGAAAATGTGAGGAGAATATAGGTTTTGTGACAATTCCAGTGTCAGTCAGCCCTGGAGCACTCTTTATTTTATTTATTATTATTATTATTAATTCTTCTTCTACCTTTTTTTGCTTAACTTAAGCATACCCTGAGAGAGCACTCTTAACTGTCAAATTAGATCACCTTCATTTTCCATACCAGGCACTGTGTTCTTGGCTATATGTGTGTAAGTATCTTTGTGTGTGTGTGTGCACGTATGTGCATGTATAATTTAGTTACTTTATTGAGATCTCTAAGGCACCACCTCTGAGTGGCCTTCCTCAGCACCCTGTGTAAAATGGCCTTCCCTGTCACTGTCTCCTGCTTTATTTTTTTTTCATGGCGTTTATCATGATCTGATGTTCTCTGTTTGTTTGCTTTCTACACCATCCTCTTTGGAATGTGAGCTCTGCGAAGGCAGGGATCTTTGTTTTGTTCCTTTCTGTATCCCCAACGTCTAGAGCAGTGCCTGTCCCATAGCAGTTGCTTAACGAGTGTGTGCTGAATGAATGTGAGTGCGTCTGAAGACTGAATGTTATCCTTCTGTTACAGATGCAGACCTCAGGCCCCCAGAGGCCTCGCCCTCTTTTCATGGACTCTACAAACTGCAAAGCCCACTGGTGTTCTGACTGGGGAAGAGGCGAGAAATCACCCTAGGCTGCCTTTTTTTTTCTTTTTTTTTTTTTTTTTTGAGGCAGAGTCTCACTCTGTCACCCAGGTTGGAGTAAATACAGTGGCGCAATCTCGGCTCACTGCGACCTCCGCCTCCTGGGTTCAAGCAATTCTCCTGTCTCAGCCTCCCTAGCAGCTGGAACTACAGGCACCCACTACCATGCCCAGCTAATTTTTTGTATTTTTAGTAGAGACACAATTTCACCATATTGGTCAGGCTGGTCTTGAACTCCTGACCTCAGGTGATCCACCCACCTCGGCTTCCCAAAGTGCTGGGATTACAGACGTGAGCCACTGCTTCTGGCCAGGCTGACTTTTAAGCTGTTAAAATTCTCCCTTTACCCCCATTCATTTTTCTTTCTTTTTTTCCCCTTAGAGACAGAAGTACAGTGATGGGATCATAGCTCACTGCAGCCTTGAACTCCCGGGCCCAAGCAATCCTCCTGCCTCAACCTCTTGAGTAGCTGTGACTACAGGTGCATGCCACCAGGCCTAGCTAATTTTTAAAATTTTTTTGGTAGAGACAGGGTCTCCCTATGTTGTGCAGGCTGGTCTTGAACTCTTGGCCTCTAGCAGTCTCCCCAGCTCAGCCTCCCAAAGTGCTGAGATTACAGGCATGAGCCACCATGCCTGGCCACATTCCTTTTTCAAAGTCACCTTGAGGGCTAGGAATACTAGCTGGGTCTCTTCTGCTGGGTCCTGCCTGTGAAGCACTGAGGAGCTTGCCTGCACCACAAAATTTCTTCAGCTGTCTGGGGTCCGTCTCCCCTTCTTGCTTGGACGACCCTTGTTGTGGCCTGGTTTTTTTTGTTTTTGTTTGTTTGTTTTTGAGATGGAGTCTCGCTCTGTCACTCAGGCTGGAGTGCAGTGGCATGATCTCGGCTCACTGCCACCTCCACCTCCTGGGTTCAAGCAATTCTCCTGCCTCAGTCTCCCAAGTAGCTGGGATTACAGGTATGCGCCACCACACCCAGCTAATTTTTGTATTTTTGCTGGAGACGGGGTTTCACCATGTTAGTCAGGCTGGTCTCAAACTCCTGACCTTGTGATCCACCTGCCTTGGCCTCCCAAAGTGCTGGGATTACAGGCATGAGCCACCACGCCCAGCCCTGTTCTGGGCTGTTATTCCATGGAGAATAGGTAGAGAGAGAAGGAAATTTCCAACATGAAGGCATTCTCTTCTAGAGGGAACCATCACTTAGGCTGCATGCTTAACCTTATCAGAGTCCAGGCCAGGCGCAGTGGCTCACGCCTGTAATCCCCGCACTTTGGGAGGCCGAGACAGGCGGATCACGAGGTCAGGAGATCGAGACCATCCTGGCTAACATGGTGAAACAACGTCTCTACTAAAATACAAAAAAAATTAGCTGGGTGTGGTGGTAGGTGCCTATAGTCCCAGCTACTTGGGAGGCTGAGGCAGGAGAATGGCGTGAACCCGGGAGGTGGAGCTTGCAGTGAGCCGAGATCGTGCCACTGCACTCCAGCCTGGGTGACAGAGTGAGACTCCGTCTCAAAAAAAAAAACAGAGTCCAATTTGCCCAAGAGACCTCCTCAAACATGAGGAGTTGAGAACGTCATTTATTTCTTCAGTATTTCGGTTGTAATAATAGGTTTGCCAGTTTGTAATACAATAGGTTTGTAATAATAGGATCCTTCTGTGCCAGTCACTTTGCCAACCGTTCCATTGCTGTTACCTCATTAACCCTCTCAACAGCCCTACTGAGGGTGGTATTACTCCTCCCACCATGTTACTGATGAGGAAGCTTGGGATTCAGAATGGGCTGGTAACCAGCCACACGTCACAGGCTGCTAAGCTGCAGACCTGCAATTTGATTCTGGCTCTAGCTGACCACCAAGATGGCGCTCCCTGGCCTCGTTGCCACACTGCTTCCCCATCTGCTTTGGGGATTTTCCCAGTGGCCAGCAGGACAGGGTCTGGTTTTCTATGACAGCGTGATATGGATGGTTAATCATGTCTCAAAGCCCTGCTGTCCAGCAGGAGGCTTTGGTGGATTGGAGGAATGCCGGTGGAGAGCCTTCTGCTTGTTTACTTCTCATAGGTGTTTGCCACACAAGAGATCAAACTTCTGTTTCCTGTTGAGATTGGTTTCCATCTTTCTCCATTCATCTTTGACACTCCCTGTCTCTTAATTATGTCTTATACTGATGTCTATAACCCTGCCCAGCCGTCTCCCTCCAGACTCCCTCCCAGCAGTAACTGCTCTGTGTAGAGCTATTAAGAACACAGGCCTGTAATCTCAGCACTTGAGGAAGCCGAGGCAGGAGGATTGCTTGAGCCCAGGAGTTTGAGACCAGCCTGGGCAATATAATGAGACTCTGTCTCTACTGAACATAAAAATTTTTTAAATGAGCTGTGCATGTTGGCTCACGCTTATAACCCCAGCACTTTAGGAGGCTGAAATGGGAGGAACACTGTAGCCCAGGAGTTTGAGGCTACAGTAAGCTAAAATCAAGTCACTGCACTCCATCCAAGGTGACAGAGCAAGAACCTGTCTCTTAAAAAAAAAAAAAAGTGTTGGCACGGTGGCTCATGCTTATAATCCCAGCACTTTGGGAGGCTGAGGCAGGTGGATCACCTGAGGTCAGGAGTTCAAGACCAGCGTGGCCAACATGGCGAAACCCTGTCTCTACTAAAAATAACAAAATTAGCTGGGCGTGGTGGCAGGCCCTGTAATCCCAGCGACTCAGGAGGCTGAGGCAGGAGAATCGCTTTAATCCAGGAGGCAGAGGTTGCAGTGAGCCAAGATTGCGCCATTGCACTCCAGCCTGGGCAACAAGAGCGAAACTCCATCTAAAAAACAAAACAAAACAACAATAACAACAACAAAGAACATGCACACTCTATCCAGGCTGCCTGGATAGAGCCTTGGCTCTACAGTTACCCACTGTGTGACCTTGGGTAAGTGACTCTGAACCTCATTTCCTCCTCTGTAATATAGGAGTAATAATAACAGAACCTTCTTCCAAGGATGGTCGTGAGTATTCCTCAAGATTGTGCTGAACCCAAGGTACAACTCATGGTAATGACCAACAAACAGGGTCTCTTTCTATGCACATAGAAACATCTCTCCTTACACAATTTGTTACTTTATTCACTGAGAAGACATGGATGTGTGCAGATGTATCTTATTTTTTCTCAGAGCTGCTAGAACATTTATTTAGCAGATACTCTCTTGTGAGTGGCAGCACTGTTCCACGGTCTAGGTATCCATTGTGAACAAGGTGAGAGCCCTGTACTCACAGAGTTCATGTATTCATCAGCAAGACATAATAAAGAAATTAGTGGGCCAGGCCTAGTGACTCACACCTGTAATCCCAACACCTTGGGAGGCCAAGGTGGGAGGATCGCTTGAGCCCAGGAGTTCAAGACCAGCCTGGGCAACATGGTGAAACCCTATCTCTACAAAAAATAACAAAAATTGACCAGGGATGGTGACATGCACCTGTAGTCCCAGCTACTTGGGAGGCTAAGGTGGGAGAATCACGAGCCCAGGAGGTCCAGTGAGCCATGACTGCACCACTTCACTCCAGCCTGAACAGTGGAGTGAGACCCTGTCTTGAAAAAAGAGAAACAGCGGTCATGCTTACTGCTCTGTAAGGAATAAAACTAAATTGAAGTAGGGGCCCCCTGAACTGGGTGGTCAGGGAATGCTTCCCTGAGGAAGCCTGCCTTGAGAAGAGCTAGAGCCACACGTGCAAAGGCCCTGGGGCAGGAATAAAATTGGAAGGTCAAGGCAGCCAGTGTGGTGGGAGCATTTGGATGGTGGGGGAAGATGGTGAGGCCCGATATATGTTGAAGAACTTTAAGCTGGAAAGCAGCTGGAGGTGATCCCTGTTTGATGTAATCCCTCTGGCTGTGGGTGGAGAATAGAATCTAGGAAGGCAAACGTGGCCTGGGGAGGCCAGAGAGGGATCTCATGCAGTTGTTAAGATGAAAGATGATGGTAGTGGCTTGGCCTGGGAAGGAGGAAGAAAGGAAATGAATTCAGGACGTATTTTGGAGTTAGTGGCAACAGGGTTTGCTGATGGACTTGCTGTGGAGGATGAGAGAAGGAGGGACAGGAAGGATTCTCCCATGTGTCTGCATCGTTGCTGGATCCCTGCTGACAGACACACAGGTTGTCTCCCGTGTCTCCCAACATGCATGAATGCACATCCTTGCTGGGTTGTGTCCGTTTTTTTTTTTTTTTTTTTTTGAGACAGGATCTTGCTCTGTCGCCCAGGCTGGAGTGCAGTGGTGTGATCTTGGCTCACTGCAGCCTCTACCTTTCCGGCTCCCGGCTCAAGCAACCTCAGCCTCCCGGATAGCTGGGACCACAGGTGCACGCCTCCACATCTGGCTGATTTTTTTATTTTTTATTTTTTGTAGAGATGGGGTCTCGCTGTGTTGCCCAGGCTGATCCCCATCTCCTGACCTCAAGCATTCCTCCCACCTCAGTGTCCCAAAGCACTGGGATTACAGGTGTGAGCTACCGTGAGTCTTAAGGGATGGCGGGGAGGGGCATTTCACGTGGAGGGAAGCATTTGAGGAAATACTAGGGCCTGAGTAAAGGCTGGGGCCCTGCTGTGGTGCTATACAGGGAGGCTCCCCTGCTCCTAGCCCAGCTCAGGCCAAAGCGTGGGGTGAGGGGCAGAGTTGTCTTCTGGGCTGTGGAACAGCAGCATCCAACCTCAATCCACCACCTGAAGTGTGTGCAGTTGCTGCCCATTTTGAGATTCTTTCATGTCCTCCATCCCCCATCTTATCCAGAGCTGCTTTCTCATCTGGCCAAGTCCATTCTCCTCCAGTCCTCTCCCCTCCCCAGGTGAGTACAGAGTTTCAGCTAATGTTGCAGCAGCAGATGCATCATGTTGGATTTCCTGCCATTCTCGGGGCCCTTTTGCTGTCTGCATTTAGGTCAGCTTTGTTTTCCTGGGGATTGAAAGCAGTGGCTGGCATAGCCTTTGGTTCTGGGCCAGCCTTGCAAGGAGGCTGGACCTGCAGGAACTGAACGAGAGGCCTCTTTTTTGTATGAACTTGATTCTTCCACCTTCTTTGTCCCCTATTCCCTTCTGTTTCTTGTTTCTGGCCTTGTTCTTGAGAGTGCAGGTCCCACAGGCAGTGGCCAGTGCTGCAGGCCTCCTTTGCCCTTTCTGAGGGACTTTGGGCATCTGGTGGACTCTAGTCCACTGAGCCAGTGAGGGCAGCTCAGCCAGTGTGAGTTTAAAACGGCATGACCTCCAAGCTCCCGTTGCCTCCTGCTCCGACCCTGACCTGGGTTTCTCTCTGGTGCTGCTGGCAGGTGCTGGGCCAGGCCACTCGTCAAAATTAGCATCTCTGGGAATTCGCCTTCTGCCTACCCAAGGGCTGTAGGATAGGAGGTGTCACAGATTACGAGAAGGTAAAATTTGACACATTTCAGCTCATACCAGGTCCAAAAAAAAGGAACGACCTTGAAGGAGAAAAATATAGAGCATTAATGAGCTCAACTCAGCACCCTCCCAAGTTGCTAGAGGACATGTGAATCACTGCAGCCTTTTTAGAGCATGGACTGGAAAAAAGAAAAAAAACAACTCTTTTTTTTTTTAATGAGCCAGTATATGCATGTGATAAAACATTCAAATAGTACAAAAAAGGTATACAATAGTCTTCTTCCCCTACCTACGATCTCCCAGTCCCTTCCTGTGAGGACACCCGTCTCATACATTCTTCGAGAGATGCTCAATACAAAAACAAGCGTGTATTATACGTGCAGTTCTGGACCTTCACTGGGAGACCATTCCGTAATGTAACCATGTAATTTTTCATAAACAGCCTTTGACCCAGCACTACCACTCCTGAGAATCTATCATGCAGAAGAAAAAAAACAAATAGCCTAAGTACAAAAGGATATTTATTGCAGCATTGTTTGCAGTGGCAAAGCAAAAAAAAACCCTGGAAATAAAACAAATGCCCATTTTTCAGGGACTGATGGAATAAAATGCAGCACATCTATGTTCTTGGCCTATCGGCTGCTAAAAAGAGTGGGTAAGAGCACTGATTGCTGGCCTGGAGGCATTTCTGTGATGTATTTAAGGGAAAGCAAGATTCAGAGAAGTACATTTGATAAGATCCTGTTGATGTAAAATACAGCAACAAAAGGCATTGTCATTTTATTGGGGACAGTGGGTATCTACTTCATTCTCTTCCACGTCACATGGCCTGCTCAGCCCGGCATTCTGCCTGGGAGACATTGCCAGGATCCTTACTTGTGCTCAGAGTGAACTTCACCCACTGGTATTATTAGAGGCCTATCTGGGAGCATCCTCCAGACAGCCCACAGGTGGAGAGCCCATGGCATTCATGCTGGAAAATGCTCACCTGGGCCTCTGTCAGGCTAAGAGAGGCCAGCCTGTTCCTGGGTGCCAGGTGCCATGGTGAGAATCACTTCTCGCTGACCATGACAGGCAGTGTGACCAATTTCCCCGTCACTTGGTAGGATGAACTAAGCGGAGTTTGGTGAGCTGTGAAGCATGCAGCACCACCAAATCTGCCACTCACGAGACCAGCACAGAATTACAGAAATGCTGAAGTCAGGACATCAGATCTCGGGCTCTGTTCCAGCTGAAGGTTCCGGGGGCAGAAAGCACAGGTAACAACTTAACTCACGTCCACCCCGAGCTCAACACACAGAGTCACCCGATGAAATGCTTCTTGTGCCACATTCTTTTTTTTTTTTTTTTTAAAGTTCTAGGGTACATGTGCACAACGTGCAGGTTTGTTACATATGTATACATGTGCCATGTTGGTGTGCTGTACTCATCATTTACATTAGGCATATCTCCTAATGCTGTCCCTCCCGCCGCCCTCCACCCCATGACAGGCCCCGGTGTGTGATGTTCCCCTTCCTGTGTCCTACTGTTCTCATTGTTCAGTTCCCACCTGTGAGTGAGAACATGTGGTGTTTAGTTTTTTGTCCTTGCGATAGTTTGCTCAGAATGATGGCTTCCGGCTTCATTCATGTCCCTACAAAGGATATGAACTCATCCTTTTTTATGACTGCATAGTATTCCATGGTCTATATGTGCCACATTTTCTTAATCCAGTCTATCATTGATGGGCATTTGGGTTGGTTCCAAGTCTTTGCTGTTGTGAATAGTGCCACAATAAACATACGTGTGCATGTGTCTTTAGCAGCATGACTTATCCTTTGGGTATATACCCAGTAACAGGATGGCTGGGTCAAATGGTATTTCTAGTTCTAGATCCTTGAGGAATTGCCACGCTGTCTTCCACCATGGCTGAACTAGTTTACAGTCCCACCAACAGTGTAAAAGTGTTCCTATTTCTCCACATCCTCTCCAGCACCTGTTGTTTCCTGACTTTTTAATGATCGCCATTCTAACTGGTGTGAGGTGGTATCTCATTGTGATTTTGATTTGCATTTCTCTGATGACCAGTGATAATGAGCATTTTTTCATGTGTCTGTTGGCTGCATGAATGTCTTCTTTTGAGAAGTGTCTGTTCATATCCTTCACCCACTTTTTGATGGCGTTGTTGTTTTCTTATAAGTTTGTTTGAGTTCTTTGTAGATTCTGGATATTAGCCCTACAAGACTACTACAAGGCTACAGTTACCAAAACAGAGATATAGACCAATGGAACAGAGCAGAGCCCTCAGAAATAATACCACACATCTACGACCATCTGATCTCTGACAAACCTGACAAAAACAAGAAATGGGGAAAGGATTCCCTATTTAATAAATGGTGCTGGGAAAACTGGCTAGCCATATGTAGAAAGCTGAAACTGGATACCTTCCTTGCACCTTATACAAAAATTAATTCAAGATGGATTAAAGACTTAAATGTTAGACCTAAAACCATAAAAACCCTAGAAGAAAACCTAGGCAATACTGTTCAGGACATAGGCATGGGCAAGGACTTCATGTCTAAAACACCAAAAGCAATGGCAACAAAAGCCAGAATTAACAAATGGGATCTAATTAAACTAAAGAACTTCTGCACAGCGAAAGAAACTACCATCAGAGTGAACAGGCAACCTACAGAATGGGAGAAAATTTTTGCAATCTACTCATCTGACAAAGGGCTAATATCCAGAATTTTTTTTTTTTTTTTTTTTTTTTTTAGTAAGAGGGTCTTGCTCTGTTGCCTAGGCTTGAGTGCAGTGGTACAATCATAGCTCACTTCAGCCTCAACCCCCCGGGCTCAAGTTACCCTCCCAAGCAGCTGGGTCTACAGGTGCACACCACTAGTAGTAGGCCCAGCTAATTTTTAAACTTTTTTTGTTGAGATATGATCTCACTATGTTGCCCAGTCTGGTCTCAAAACTCCTGGCCTCAAGGGATCCTTCTGCCTCAGCCTCCCAAAGTGCTGGGATTACAGGTATGAGTCACCACACCCAGCTCCATGCCAGGTTTAAATGCAAGTAACAGATCATTTCATTCACTCTTTGGAATCACTAAATGACACAGCTTGCATTTCCTGGCTTGTACATATATATGTCATTCATTCTTACCAGAACAGCGGAAACGCTGCACAAAACCAACTTAAACTGTTTTCATTTCATATCTTGACATGTGTACATTCTACCAATATTCTACCTTGGACTTACTGATGACTAAGGAAGGAATGATAGGAAAAGGAACTGTAGGTTGCCGTATCTTTCTCTTTCCTTCCATGTCATCGTTCTGCATACCTAGTTGGCTAATTCTGGGAAGTGTGGCAAGTAAAAAAGAATGTGGCCAGGTACGGTGGCTCATGCCTGTAATTCCAGCACTTTGGGAGGCCGAGGCAGGCAGACTGCTTGACCCCAGGAGTTTGAGACCAGCCTGGGGGACATGGCGAAACTCTGTCTCTAAAAAATATACAAAAACTAGCCGGGGATGGTGGTATGCACCTGTGGTCCCAGCTACTCAGGTAGCTGTGGTGGGAGGACCACTTGAGCCTAGGAGGTCAAGGTTGCAGTGAGCTGTGATCAGGTCACAGCTCTCCAGCCTCCAGCCTGGGTGACAGAGCAATACCATGTTAAAAAAAAAAAAAAAGAATGTGAGAGGTCTCCATGGTCTTCATGTTTCTTTCTGCATTTCATATTTCATCACCTTCTGTCTGCTATGTTCGAAGCAACTCCTGGCTCTAATGGAGGGGCCTCTGGGGACTGTCAGTTTCCCCGCTTACTCCTTGTAGCTGTGATAATATGCTTACTTTATACTTGCTTTCAATCTTGCTGAGCTTGCATGCATCATTGGTCTGCTGGAATCCGGCGCTCACAGGGGATCCGGAATACCATATGAGAATGCCGTGGCAAGGAGTGACAGGCACACATGTGGCTCAGATCTCCTCTGCTCACATGCATGTTCCATTGGCCCCGGACTTCACTTACAAAATACAGGTTCAAAGACAAAATGATTTAGAATTTCAAGACGTTGACAGAACATTAGACCAAGGGAAGGGCTCACAGCTACTGGGGTCACACACCCAGAAAGCTAGCTCTATCTGGGTTTGTTGCATGAAGTAACAAATACTCAGTTGGAGATAGGGTTCTGTTACCACCCTAATTTTAACTTACCTGACTTGGAGTAATAGTGTGTCACGCTAGGACTTAAAACACTTCTAAGACCAGCTCTATTTTTAGTAGACTATATATATGAATCGAAACATAATCAGTATCCTTACCTGTGCCTGTTTTTCTGCCATCCGCTGGTGAGTAGTGGTCCATATTGGCAGATGACATCATCAACTACCCATTTATTCAAACCAGAAACATACACATATATATGTATACATACTGTGAATTCATGTCTTCTTTTTTTAAATGGAGTCTCTGTTGCTGAGGCTAGAGTTCAGTGGCACAGTCTTGGCGCACTGCAACCTCCACCTCCCAGATTCAAGCAGTTCTCCTGCCTCAGCCTCCCCAGTAGCTGGGATTACGGGCACACGCCACCACGCTCAGCTAACTTTTGTATTTTTAGTAGAGATGAGGTTTCCCCATGTTGGCCAGGCTGGTCTCACAACTCCTGACCTCAAGTGATCCTCTTGCCTTGGCCTCCCAAAGTGCTGGGATTACAGATGTGAGGCACCACACCTGGCCTTAAAGTGATTATTGATATATTTGGTTAATACCAATCATGCTTGTAATTGTTTTCTACTCTACTCCTTACCAGAGACTTCTTTTTCTGCCTCCTCTGGCTTTTTTTTTTTTTTTTTAGAGATGGAGTTTCACTCTTGTTGCCTTGGCTGGAGTGCAGTGGTGCAATTTCAGCTCACCGCAACCTCTGCCTCCCAGGTTCAAGCGATTCTCCTGCCTCAGCCTCCCAAGTAGCTGGGATTACAGGCTTCCACCACCATGCCCGGCTAATTTTTTGTATTTTTAGTAGAGACAAGGTTTCACCAGGTTGGCTAGTTGGTTGGTCTTGAACTCCTGACCTCAGGTAATCCAACCACCTCAGCCTCCCAAAGTGCTGGGATTACAGGCATGAGCCACCACGCCAGCCCTTGGTTTTTTTTTTTTTTTTTTTTTTTTTTGAGACTGGGTCTCGCTCTGTCGCCCAGGCTGGAGTACAGTGGCATGATCTCAGCTCACTGCAGCCTCCAGCTCCCAGGTTCAAGCAATTCTCCCGCCTCAGCCTCCTGATTAGCTGAGATTACAGGGGCATGCCACCACACCCGGCTAATTTTTGCATTTTTTTTTTTTTTTTTTTTTTTTTTTTTTAAGATAGAGTCTCGCTCTGCCGCCCGGGCTGGAGTGCAGTGGCCGGATCTCAGCTCACTTCAGCTCACTGCAAGCTCCGCCTCCTGGGTTCACGCCATTCTCCTGCCTCAGCCTCCCGAGTAGCTGGGACTACAGGCGCCCGCCACCACGCCCGGCTAGTTTTTTGTATTTTTTAGTAGAGACGGGGTTTCACCGTGTTAGCCAGGATGGTCTCGATCTCCTGACCTCGTGATCCGCCCATCTCGGCCTCCCAGAGTGCTGGGATTACAGGCTTGAGCCACCGCGCCCGGCCAATTTTTGCATTTTTAATAGAGATGGGATTTCACCATGTTGGCCAGGCTGGTCTCACACTCCTGACCTCAGATCAATAGCCTTTCTATCTCTATGGATTCGCCCATTCTGGACATTTCATATAAATGGAACTGTGTAATCCATGATCTTTTGTGACCGGCTTTCACTCAGCATCATGTTTTCATGGCCCATCCATGTCACGCAAGAATTCTTGCTTCATTCCTTTTATGACTGAATATTCCATTGTATGGAGGTACCACATTTTGTTAATTCTTCAGCTAATGGACATTCTGGGATATCCTTCCTCCCACTTTTCATATAACTTCCTTCTGCTTTTTCTTAGTTCTGGGCTTAAATTCATTCTGGTTCTCACCATTGAACTTATATATGTACCTGTTTGCCTACTTCTTTACTCTGCTCTCCTAGTGTGGATGGTACATTTTGTGAAGGCAGGGACTGTGTCTGCTTTGTTCACCGTACCTAGCATCCTACCCCACACTGTGTCCAGAGTGAGGTAGTGCCCATTGTTGAATGAATGATCTCATATATATCTCACTTTACCTCTTCCTAAGGCAAGGTGATCGTAACCCCACTCTGTATCTGGGAAGTTCTGTGTCTAGCTTTCTACCTGGTGTTGAGGAGAGCAAGGTATCCTAAAGCATGAGGATACTTTAAATGGTGGCAGGTTACTAGAAGGATTTATTTGGTGTAAAATACTGTTCCATCACTCATCTGCTATGCAAGACTACCGGCTCATTTGAAAAGCCCATTTGGCTGCCAATAGCAGACACCAGAAATAACAGTGGTATAAACTCAGTGGAAGGCAGTTACTGTCCTGAGTAAGACATCAAGAGATAGGCAGTCCATGCCTGGTGTGGCAGCTTCACAGTCAACAAGAAAATCAGAGTCCCTTGATACAGGGTCCTTCTGCTCACCATCCCTAGCACAGGGCCTTCATGACCCAGTGTGACTGCTGGAGTCAAGCTAGTGAGTCTGGAGTCCAGGTGGGAACAGGGTGAGGGAGAGGCACAAAAGTATAGTCCAGCTTTGCGTTTCTGATGAAGATTTTCCTCAAAGTCCCACAGCTTCTATTTACCTTGCGTTGGCCATGCTGGCTGCAAGGGAGGTTGGGAAATGTAGTCTTGGCTGAGCATTCTGAGAAGGAAGAGAAGAATGGCTGCTGGGTGGGAAGGGCACTTAGCAACTGGAGTTGGTTCATTTCCTGCCCACAGTACCCAGGTTCATCACAGCCAGCTTCTGCCCATTGGCCTGGACCTTCAAGCCTTAAGTGACCAGAATCAGAGCAGGGACTTTCTCCGTGTGTCTGGTTGACCAGAGGGTGGGATTTTGAGGCTTATCAAGGAGCATCAGTTCAAGAAACTTACCACATCACTAGCAATAAGAATAATGGTAGCTCTGGCCAGGTGCAGTGGCTCATACCTATAATCTCAGCCTTTTGTGAGGCTGAGGCAGGAGGATTCCCTGAGGTCAGGAGTTAGAGACCAGCCTGGGCCACTTAGTAAGACCCTGTCTGCACACAAAAAAATTTAAAAACATTACCTAGGTGTGGTGATGCACACCTGTAGTTCCAGCTACTCAGGAGGCTGAGGCGAGAGGATCACTCGACCCCGGGAGTTCAAGACTGCAGTGAGTTCTATGATTGCACCACTGCACTCCACCCTGGGCAACCGAGTGAAACCCTGTCTCTAAATATATATATATAAATAACTAAAATCATGGTAGCTCACACTTAATGCATACTTAGTGCGTAATAGATTTTGTTCTAAACAATTTTTGTGGAGTAATTTTTTTACTTAATCCTCACAACACCCTTATTATTGTCCCCATTTTAGAGATGAGGAAACTGAGGCACAGAGAGGGTAAGCAACCATAGGCTTTCTCACTGTGAGTAATTTTTTTTCCCTTCATTCTTCCCTTTCAATGTGTTATGAATAACAGGATTAGAAAATAAAGCCTGACCTATTTTGGTAGATTGACCACTGTTCTGTCTTTCATCTGATTAGCTGGGGTCTGGAGAGTGCTTTGTGGAAAGGCACCCAACAGTCGAAACCACATTGACAGGCTGTTTTCATAGCAGTGCAGGAAGGAGCTTAACTGTTGGCACATCCAGCAAATGGCTGGTGACAGGAAGAAAAAGGATCCACAGCTATGCAGAATTTCCGCAGCCCGTGAGCCTGGGGCCGGCTGACCACAGTGCCTGTGTGCCAGCGGGCTGGGCCTGGCCTTTAAAATGACAGTCACCCCGGCTGCCCTTAGTAGTGTGTTAAGGAGAAAGAAGCTCTTCTCTCCTCAGGTCCCCAATAATTAGTTCGGGCACCAGGTCATCATTCTAGCTGCCTCTGATCAGCCATGCTCAGTGGAAATCTTTGAGTCCCACAATACATCTCTGAGTTAAGTCTTTTTTTTTTTTTTTTTTTTTTGAGATGGCATCTCACTCTGTGGCCCAGGCTGGAGTGCAGTGGCACTGTCTTGGCTCACTGCAACCTCTGCCTCCAAGCAATTATCCTGTCTCAGTCTCCCGAGTAGCTGGGACTACAGGTGTGTGCCATCACACCCAGCTAATTTTTGTATTTTTAGTAGAGATGGGGTTTTGCCATGTTGGCCAGGCTGGTCTCAAAGTCTTGACCTCAGGTGATCTGCCCACCTCAGCCTCCCAAAGTGCTGGTATTACAGGCATGAGCCACTGCGCCTGGCTTTTAGCTGAGTCTTTTCGAGACCCCTTCAGGTCCATGTTGGTGGCTGTCTGCAGACTCTCCAGGGTGGTGGCACAGCACATGGCCCCAGGCTGCAGCAGGTGTTTCAGTTAGGAATGATTCAGCCACAGCTAGCAGAATTCACAAGTGGCATTGTCACCTCAACACATAGGTGGTCCTTCATGTCCCATAACAATGTCTGGAGAGGGAGCCTGGCAGGTTTAGTGGCTGACAGGTCAACACCAGCACTGCTCTGACCCTCTTGCCACCATGGCCTTAAGATGGCTGTTGGACCCAGAGAACTCAGCTCTTCTAGTCTGGGCAGGGTAGTTCTGGGGACAAGGGGACTCTCTCAAATCCGGCTGTCACATCTGCCTGTCTGCATTCCAAGATGGAGAAAAGGCAGACTGGCGAAAGGGAAAATGACTGTGTAGATGAGTCTGATCCTTTTTTTTTTTTTTTTTTTTTTTTTTTTTTTTTGAGACAGAATCTTGCTCTGTCTCCCAGGCTGCAATGGAGTGATACAATCATGGCTCACTACAGCCTCGGTCTCCTGGGCTCAAGTGATCCTCCTGCCTTCCTGCCTCAGCCTCCCAAGTAGCTGGGACTAGAGGTGTATGCCTCCACGCCTGGGTAATTTTTCTATTTTTTTTTTTAAATAGAGATGGGGTCTTGCTGTGTTGCCCAAGCTGGTCTCTAACTCCTGGGCTCAAGCAATCTGCCAGCCTCAGCCTCCCAAAGTACTGGGATTACAGGCATGAGCCACCGCACCTCGAGTATGAATCCGATCCTTTTTGTGAGGAGAGGGAAAATGCTTTTCTAGAATTCCTGAATGAGAAACCTCTGCCCTCCCCAAGGTTCTGAAGATGTGCGCCTGTGCTGTCTTCCAGACATGTTCATATATTTCCTTTGGCATTTAGGTCTTTGACCCATCTGACATTGATGTCTGTATGTGGAAAGAGACAGAGTTCAAGGCTAAGCTCATATTCTTTGCTGTTGCTTTTAGTAGGCACCATTGTTGGTGGTTCTAGAGCCAGACCCACTGGGTTCAAATCCCTCCTGGCTGTGCCGTCTACTTGCTGTGTGATCTTGGGCAAGGTACCTTTCTGTACTTCAGTTTTCTGGTCTGTTAAAAATGGAGATCAGGCCAGGTGTGGTGGCTCACACCTGTAATCCCAGCACTTTGGGAGGCCGAGGTGGGCGGATCTTGAGGTCAGGAGATTGAGACCATCCTGGCTAACACAGTGAAACCCTGTCTCTACTAAAAATTAGAAAAATTAGCTGGACGTAGTGGCATGCGTCTGTAGTCCCAGCCACTCGGGAGGCTGAGGCAGGAGAATTGCTTGAACCCGGGAGGTGGAGCTTGCAGTGAGCCAAGATTACGCCATTGCACTCCAGCCTGGGCAACAGAACGAGACTCCGTCTCAAAAAAAAAAAAGAAAAAGAAAAAAATGGAGATCATAGTACAACCTACTTCTCAGGTTATTAAGAGGTTTAAATGAATTGGTAGTTAAAGAGCAGAAAACAGAGCCGGGAATGGTGGCATGCACCAGTAGTCCCAGCTACTCGGGAGGCTGAGGTGGGAGGATCGCTTGAGCTCAGGAGGTCAAGGCTGCAGTGAGCTGATTGTGCCACTACACTCCAGCCTGGGTGACAGAGTGAGACCCTGTCTTAGAAGAAAAACTGTAATTCCAGCACTTTGGGAGGCTGAAGCGGGCAGATCATGAGGTCAGGACATCGAGACCATCCTGGCTAACACGGTGAAACCCTGTCTCTACTGAAAATACAAAAATAAAAACTAAAAAAGGCCGGGCGTGGTGGTGGACACCTGTAGTCCCAGCTACTCGGGAGGCTGAGGCAGGAGAATGGTGTGAACCCGCGAGGCGGAGCTTACAGTGAGCTGAGATTGCGCCACTGCACTCCAACCTGGGCGACAGAGCGAGACTCCGTCTCAAAAAAAAAAAAAAAAAAAAAAAAAAAAGACGAAAAAACAAAACACAACTGAAAACAGTGCCTGGCATGTAGTAAAGTCAAAATGAAAACCTTGTGCTTCAACCCAGAAAGAATTTGCACAGCCACACATGGGTCTGGGGGCTCAGCAGGGAGCTCTGGGCCTGTCAGTAGGTGAAGTTTGTCACTGAGGTTACCTTCTCTTCATCTTGACAAGAAGTTGCCAAATTGCTCTCCCAAAATGTTTGTTCCCATTTCCACCCCCACCTGCAGTGACTGAGTGTTCCCCTTACTCCACAACTTCAGCACATTTGGTGTTGTCAGCCTGGCATTTTGGCCAATCTGCTGTGCGTGGAATGGCCACACAGCATTTTTTTTCCCAGAGCAGCTCATCTGCAGAGGTCTGTCTGTGAGCGCATTCTGCCACCGAGTTACTCAGGCTGGGCCGCAGGTGGGACCACCATGGGGCCCCCAGCACAGTGAACTCCTCATAGCTCTGTGTTCAGAGCACCACACTAGCATGCTTATCTTCTGGAGAGGGTGAGGTAGTGGGGCCGGGCTTGAGGGGGGCAAGGAAATGAGGAAGAGACCCTTAAAGTCAGTGACCCAACCTTCGTCATGTTGGTAGACCGCATCAATCAGCAAAAGAACCAGCGCTAAATCATTAGTATGTGCTATTAATAGAATATAGGTCATAAGAGAAAACATGATTAATTGCAAGATGATCTCAGTGGCTGTTGAGGGCCTAGATTTTCCCAAGGCAAAGTCCTTTCCTCACATACCAGCTTTTCTTTGTTGGGATGTAGGCTAGAGGCAGCTGAATGAACAGATACTTCCCTAAGTCATTATTTCAAAGACAGGACAGGGATGGGTATAATGGGAATCTTCTCTAAATGAAGGATGATTGAACCACTTTGTTAGTAGGTGAGTAATCCCTGATGCCACAGTGATGCTCTCGCGGTCTAGAAAGGAGAGTGAAGCTTACAGCAAAGGCTCGGGTGGGTTTGGTTCTTCCAGACCAGCCACTTACACAGCGGCACAGAAGAGAAAGGCCTGGCTGTCCCCCCATCACCACTCAGTCAAGAGACAGCGCCTGTGGCCGGGCTGTCTTAGAGGCTGGGTAGACACTGCCCAGGGTGTTTATTCTGCTCCAAGGCAGAAACAGAAGAGAACCTCCTGCCATCTCTGGACACAGAGAGAGAAAAGAGCTGGTAGACGTGGGCCCAGCTGGTTAATAATCTGCCCACTTAAAAGCAGATGCTGGCAACAATCACAATATCTGGGCTGATTGGCCAGCCCTTCTTCCTCGCGGGGGACCAGGTAAAGGAGAGTGGAGAGGTGTGAGTGGATGATCCTTTCCATATGAATTGAGATGGAAATACGAGAGTGGAATAGAAAACCCAGGCCCAGAAGTACAGGTCCAGGAACAAAAAGGGGCAGGTGCTGCAGCCAGCCTTGAGGTCAGGAGAGAAGCGACCTGGTCAGCCCAGCAGAAACAGCTCACCTGGAGCCATGGTGATAATGCCTGCTTCACAGGGTTTCATGAGGGTTGAAATCAAGGTAATTAACATGTAAGTGTTCTGAAATGTAATATGAAAGACTGGTTTTCAGTATGTTGATTATGGTGTTATGGAACTTTTGTCAGACACTTTCTTGCAGGCCCGTTTTATAAAGCAGGAAAAAATGGAGCTGCCAGAGGTTAGGTGAGGGTGTGGTGGCCTAGAGCCTCACTTGCAGCCTTTCTTTACCCTCTGCAATCTCCTTGGAGGACTGTACTCAGGGGAGTTTAAGGTGAAACCTGGGGGTCTCGGGGAGCCCAGCGGGCCCTGGGCCCCAAACAAGTCATTTACGCATTTTGGACCCCAGTTTGCTTTTCCACCAAGTGGACAGACAAGTCAGATAGATCAAAGGATTCTTCACTTAGTTCCTACGGACAGGGGCTTCAGAAATCTTTGACATCTTTGAGACAGGCAGTATTTTGTGCTTTTTTTCCTGGAGAGACATGACATAGTTTTATTTCATCAACTTCTTAGAAGGGTCATGTTCGCCCAAACATGAAGGAGTGCTGTATTGATTTCTCAGGTCCCTTCCTGTGCTGTTAGTTTGTTGTAAGCGACAGAACCTCCCCAAGTCAAATTAACTAAACTGCAAAGGGAAGTTAATGGTTCAGGGACCTGAAAAATCCCAGAACTGGCCCAACTGGAGTCAGTACTCAGGTATTCTCATCAGGAATTTACCCCTCTTTATTTCCAGACTCTGCCTTTCTCAAGTTTAACTTCATTCTCGGCCCCTTCCTCCTGCCTGCCTCTGCTCACCCTCAGGTGGCAAAAAAGTCCTCAGCAGTACTCCTGCCTTACCGCCCATCTGTTTCCCCCGAGAAATTGCAGCAAAATGTCCAGGGCCCACTCTCATTGGCCATGCTTGGATCACGTGTCTCTCCCAGAGCCAATCCCTATGGCTGAGGGAGGAGACATTTGGGTCAGGGCGCCTCTCATGGGATTCTGTTCTTGCTGTAAACCTGTAGGAAGTGAAGTGCTCGGCCTGTGTGTCGCCTGTGTGATGAATGGGTCATGGCCATGGGTGTGCTGGCATTGTGGAAGCAAACCGAAGGGCGTCGTCCCTTCCCAGGTGGTAGAAAGTGGGGCCCTGGGATACACAGGGTACTGGCTGGATTCCCGGATCTGTAGCCCTCCTTTGCTGCCGTTTCCACGGCCCTTTGGCATCTTCCTCTCTCCTGCATGAGGGACTGCGGAACGACAGGCATCCACAGCTTCCTCTAGTCGGCAGGAAGTAGGTTCCTGGCTGAGAGAGACTTGGCGCCACGGCACATAGCTGGTGATCAGCCTTTATAGAGCCATATGCATCACTTTAGAGAAAGAAAGGAGAAAAATTAGAGTGGCGGGAAAGCAATTTCCGTTGCAATTTAAAAGGCGGCTATTAAAATTTTACAAGAGCTTTATTGCAGGGGTTTTCTGATCATCCCAGGAATTTTTAAAATGGGAAGTCTAGTGATAAAGGAAAATGTTCTGGGTGCGTCTGGTTCCCTCCTGCCCTGCCAAGCATCTTGAAAACCACCATTGTGAGGGCTTCCTAGACCAGCTTAGCAATAGCAACAGCCCAAGAGGCCATTTCTGAGTGTTTTAAAAGCGGATTTTTCCATATTTGCTGTTTCTATGTATAGTGACTGTTTCTAATTTTATTTTGTACTTTGCTAAATGGCCTGGTAGGGAGCTATGGGAATCGTCAAGAACAGCAGTTGCCTCTGCACTTCCTGTGTTAGTTGAGAGTCATTTGGTTGTGTGAACAAATAGAAATTCAGGTCGGCCTGCTGAAGTATAAAAGGAAGTGGATGGACACAGGGCCTGGGAGATTCAGGTTGGAATGGTTTCAGGCATGGCTGGATCCAGGGCCTCATGAGGTTGCCAGGACGTGTTTCCTTTTACCTCCTGGCTCTGCATTCTTCTGTGCTGATTTTATTCTCAGGTAGGCTCTGAAGCAGCCCCTAACAGTTCCACAAGTAGATTCAACCAGCTTAGCAGCTCCAAGGGAAATAAACCATCTCTTGCCCCCATAGTACCAGCATATATCATGGGGCTGGTGTTTACTGGCTCTGATCATCCTGGCTTTGGTGGCAGGGTCACCCTGGGCCGTCGCTGAAGCTGGAACAGGGAAGGTAGTGCAGTGGCTTTTTGGCCAGACCTGGATCCCATGACCAGTCCCACCCCCACCCACAACCCATGGGTGGGGTCAGTCCCATAGGACTGAGTGGGAAAGGTGAGGTTCAAGGGGTTGACTGAGGAAGAGAAGTGGATGCAGGGTGGGCCAAAGCAGCCGACACCTGGAACCCCTTCCCATACTAACTTCATGAAGCTGAATCTGCCCCACACTCCCCAGTTGTTCTTTTCCCTTGGAACCTGCTCTGCCTTTACCCACTCTCAGATCTCGTTGAGGGGTTCTTAATCTCGGGTCCATGGACCTTTGAAGGGTGGAAGTTTAGTGGGTCATGAGGTTGGCTGGGAAAAACATTACATCTCTATTTTCACTACCCTCTAACTGAAATTAACATTTTTTTTATGCACAGGGCAATACACCACAATTGGATTAGCAATATCTGTGACTTTGTCACTACTAGAAATCACAGATATTCCCAAATCACATTACAGTGTTGCAAATATCACAAAATATCATTTAAACACCTACCTATTTCTAAATCACTATAGTTATTGGATTCACTACTAGATCTTGTAATATAAAAGCATTAATAGGCCAGACGTGGTGGTTCACACCTGTAATCCCAGCACTGTGGGAGGCCAACATAGGCGGATCGCTTGATCCCAAGCATTTGAGACCAGCCTACCCAATGTGGCAAAACCTCATCTCTACTAAAAATACAAAAATTACCTGAGGTGGAGGTGTACACCTGTAAACCCTGCTACTCGGGAGGATGAGGCAGAATTGCTTGAGCCTGGGAGGCAGAGGTTGCAGTGAGCCAAGATGGCACCCCGGCACTCCAGCCTGGGCAATACATCAAGACTCCATCTCGAAAAAAAAGAAATTATTCTGAGGAGTCTGCAACTAATTCACCAGGCTGCCAGTAGGAGTCCCTGGCATGAGAAAGGTTAAGAACCCCCTTGGGCTTCTCCAGGAACCCCAGGGGAATGATCATTGAAGTTGTCCCGATTCCTGAACCCTGGAGTATTGACTAACTGCTTGCTAGGCTTCCTTCCTAGGAGGATTCCTGGAGGAGCTGACCCGCCTTTGAGGTTGGTGTGGATGTTGGGTAGCATTTGGACATTATGGTATTGGGGAGTAGGGCAGGGAGGTGTTGCCAGCCCACGGTTGGCCCTGCCTTCATTGACCATCGTGACAGAGTGTGGTTTAGCCCCGTGGTCAGAAACAGGCTCTGGGACCAGGTTGCTGGGTTCACATCCTGGCTGTATATAGTACCCTTTTTTTTTTTTTTTTTTTTTTTTTTTTAGAGAGACAGGGTCTTGCTGTATTGCCCAGGCTGGTCTTGAACTTCTGAGCTCAAATAATCCTCCCATCTCAGCCTCTTGAGTAGCTGGGACTATAGGCAGATACCACTGTGCCTGACTTAGTATACTTTTGACTGACTGGGCAACCTCAGCTAGTGGATCTCTTATGAATTCTGTGCCTCAGTTTCCTCATCTGTAACTTGGAAGTAATAATAGGATCTTCTTGGATGATGGGGAGAGTGAAATGAGTCAGTGCATGTCTGCTAGGACAGAGCCGGCACATTGGGAGGGATTGTTATTAGTGAATGGCTGTTGCATGTGGGACAGCTCTAGGCTCTCTCAGATCTCATCTCCTGACTTAGTGCCCAGCCTCTGCCGATGCCTAGAATGTGATGCTGAACAATACAGACAGTGCCTTCTCCGCCTGGAGACATTCATTCATCCATGGAATATTCACTTAAATATAAACAAGCATACTACATATTCAGAGGCATAAATTCATAATATAAAGTTCCAAACCAGGACAAGTGCGATTTCTCTGTCATTCCTCTGCTCACAGTTGTCTGAGGAAATGTCCTTAGAATAGTCCTCCATCTGTCCCCTCCGCCACTGCTCACCCCTCACGTACCCCGTGCCAGCTTCACGGGCCTCCTGGCTGCTCCTGAGATGCTCCACATCTGCTCCCGCCTCTGGAAGGCTCTTTCCCAGGTAGTCACACGATCTGTGGTCTCGTGTATTCACATCTCTGTCCCCTAGTCCAGGAGGCCTTCTCAGAGCTCTCCGTGTAAGGTCGCAGTCCCATCACTATGGCGTCGCCCCGCTAGGTTTCATCAAGGCTCCACTCCCTGACTTTGTGTTGTGTATTTGTTACTGTCATCCTCCCCTACTAGACTGTCTGCTTCCTGAGGACAGCCACTTTGTCTTGGAGAACCCTGGTTGTATTCCCGGTACCTGACATGTAGCAGGTGTTCAGTAAATATTTTTTTCTTTTGTTTTTTTTTTTTTTGAGACAGAGTCTTGCTGGAACAAGGCTGGAGTGCAGTGGCACAGTCACCTAGGCTGGAGTGCAGTGGCACAGTCTCGGCTCACTGTAACCTTCCTCTCCCAGGTTCAAGTGATTCTCCTGCCTCAGCTTCCCAAGTACCTGGGATGACAGGTGTCCACCACCACACCTGGCTAATTTTTTGTATTTTTAGTAGAGATGGGGTTTTGCCACGTTGGCCAGGCTAGTCTTGAACTCCTGGCCTCAAGTGATCTACCCGCCTCGGCCTCCCAGAGTGCCGGGATTACACTCAACCATGTTCAGTAAATACTTGTTGAAAGAGTGAGTATGTGATTGACAGCTGGGTATTGCAGCAGGAAGGCTTAAGTTGGCCAGAGACCTAACCTCTTCTTTTTCCTCCATGTAGATGCACAGTCTCTGACGTCGGCTCTCCTGGGACCATCCAAGAGTTCTAGTGTCTAGAAGGTACTAACGGTGAGTACGGTGTGGCTGCTGGTTTGCTTAGAACTTTACAGCTCATACACATAAGCATCTTTATTATTTTTTTTAAATTACAAAAAAAAAGTATCAAGGGAAAAATGAAAGTTTGCTTCACTGTTCTTGCCATCACCCACAAGCCTAATATCTGTCCTAGAGGTAATTGCTGTCAGTCACTGGCTAGGTGCCCTGCCAGACCTTTTCCTGTACACAAACTTTCCTACGTGCACATATACACACTTATTTTGGTTCGCTGTATAAGAAAAAGGAAACATGCTATGTGGTGCTTCTTGGCTTGCTTCCACCATCCCCAATAATAGTATGTTTTGAAGATCTTTGCTCATGAGCATATCTCAGTGTATCATACATTTCATATACTTGTATTTTTTTCTTTACTTTTTCATTCAATTTTTAAACCTTACATAGAGTAAAACTCTCTCTTTGGTATACAGTTCTTTGTTTTGTTTTGTTTTGTTTTGAGATGGAGTTTCGCTTTTGTTGCCCAGGCTGGATTGCAACGGCACGATCTTGGCTCACTGCAACCTCCGCCTCCTGGGTTCAAGCGATTCTTCTGCCTCAGCCCCCCGAGTAGCTAGGATTATAGACATGCGCCACGATGCCCAACTCATTTTGTATTTTTAGTAGAGATGGGGTTTCTCCATGTTGGTCAGGCTGGTTTCGAACTCCCGACCTCAGGTGATCCGCCTGCCTCAGCCTCGGTTTTTTTTTGAGGTGGAGTCTCACCCTGTCACCCACACTGGAGTGCGGTGGCGCCATCTCAGCTCACTGCAATCTCTGCCTCCCAGGTTCAAGTGATTCTCCCGCCTCAGCCTCTCGAGTAGCTGGGATTACAGGTACCCGCCATCATGCCTGACTGATTTTTACATTTTTTGTAGAGATGGGGTTTCACCATGTTAGCCAGGCTGATCTTAAACTCCTGACCTCAGGTGATGCGCCTGCCTCAGCCTCCCAAAATGCTGGGATTACAGGCCTGAGCCCCAGCGCCTGGCTGGTATACAGTTCTTTGAATGTAGACAGATGTAGACACTTGTGAAACTGCCACCATGATCAAGATTCAGAGCAGCCCCGCCACCCCACGATGTGAATGTACTAGTTTCTCTGTTGGTTAAAAATATGAGCCAGGTGTGGTGGCTCACACCTGTAACCCCAGCACTTTGAGAGGATGGGGCTGGAGGATTGATTGAGCCCAGGCGCTCGAGACTAGCCTGGGCAACTTAGTGAGACCCTGTCTCTACAAAAAATACAAAAATGAGCTGGGCGTGGTGGCGCACACTTGCAGTTCCAGCTACACCGGGGCTAAAGTGGAAGGGTCACCTGAACCAGTGGAGGTCAAGGCTGCTGCGAGACCCTGTCTCAAAAAAAACTAAAAATTAAAATAAATAAATACATACATACACATATATGGCATGGGTAATGGGTATTTACACATATTTAAAATATATACATATGGCAAATACTTACCTGTGCTGTATAGGTTTCAAATATGTTATATTTAGGTTTTGGGGTTGGGTTTGGGTTGGTTTGCTAGTGAACATTCTCTTTTGTTTCTGTGGGCGGGTTCTAAGCAGTGGCGTGGGACCCCAGCTGCATGTCATTCCAGTTTGCAGTGAAACCTTCCAGGACGATCCCCAGCTTTGTTGGGAGGGGGCATTGTCTGATCCTTGAAGAACCAAGAGACCATACCAGTGTGGGAAGTGGAAAGGGGAGGATTGTGGCCTTCAGAACCTGGATGCAGGTAGCTGTGTCAGCCGAGCTGCGGGAACTGAGTGCCTCTGGATGGAGTTTCTCTCTCCTGGACGTTTAGTGGTTCTCGTCACATTCCCTCATCCTGGCAGTCTTGCCTGGGTACCTGAAGCTGGTGTGTGGGACAGTCACTAGAGGCCAGATTTCTGTCAAAGGATGCTTCCTAGCACAATTCTTGATTACTTTTATTTTGAAGTGATTTGAGAATTATAAAAAAGTTGTGAAAATGGTTACAGAGTCCACAGGTCTACCCTACATCCAGCTTTCCCCTATGTTACCATCTTATACAACTGTAACACAGTGATCAAAACCAGGAAATTCACACAGCCCAGTACGATTAACTCAGTGACAGACATTAATCACATTTCACCAGTTTTTCCACCGATGTCCTTTTTCCTTCCAAGAGTCTATTCTTGATCCCGCACTGCATTTGGTTTTCATGTCTCCTTAACCTCCTCCGATCTGGAACAATTCCTCCATCTTTCCTAGCCTTTCCTGACCTGGACACTTTGGGAGAGGACTGCTCTGCTATTTTGTTGTGTGTTTCAACTTGGGTTTTTCTGATGGTTTCTCATGACCTGATTGAGGTTATTCATTATTTAGAACGATGCTACACAGGTAGCATGCCCTCCTCAGTGCGTCTTTGTGGGGGTCTATGATATTGGTGCGTTGTGTTTCTGGTAATGTTCACCTAGATCACTTGGTTAAGCTGCTGTGTGTCAGATTTCTCCACACTAAAGTTACACTTTTCCCTTTGTAATTAATAGTTATCTTGGGACACTCCAGGCCAGGAGTTTGAAACCAGCTTGTGCAATGAAGTGAGACCCTGGCTCTAAAAAAAGAAAATAAAAACAAATTAGCCAGGTGTGGTGGTGCACACCTGTAGTCCCAGCTACTCAGGAGGTTGAGGCAGGAGGATTCCTTGAGCCCAGGAGGCGGAGATTGCCGTGAGCTGAGATCGTGCCACTGTACTCCAGCCTGGGTATCAAGACCTGGTAGCAAGACCTGGGTAGCAAGAGCAAGACCCTATCTCTTTAAAAAAACAAAACAAAACAAAACAAAACAAAAAAATGCTACCTTTGGGGAGAAACTTTGAGGCTATGCTAATATCCCACATCCCGTTTTTCCTCAAACTTCCTCCCACTAATTTTAGCATCCATTGCTGGCCAAGGTCTTGTCTACAGCAGTTATTGCTGTGCTGTTTCCCTGATGGCAGTTTTTGTGTGCTTCTCATTCCATCTACATTTATGAATTGGAATTCTTCTGTAAGGAAGACCTGTCCCTTCCGCCTTACTTCTTTCTTTCTTTGGTTACTAATTTATATCCTATGGGCTATATTTGTTTTAATCTAGCACATTTCTTTTTAATGTGATAAAAGGCCCCAAATCCCAAGTAAATTCCGAGCATTGCCTCACACAGCAGGAAGACCGGCGTTTTTCTTAGCTGGTAACCAAGGCCTTAGGGAACTTGGAATGAACGAGAACACGTTTCATTTGTCCATTCATTTTCCTTCACTCAGCAAATGTGCATTTGAGCACCTACTAGAAGCACTAGGCACTAGGGATTCAGGAATGAACAAAACAAACTCCTTACCTTAAGGGAACGGACATCCTACTGGAGAGTAACGCAGTAAACAGATAAAAAGTGATTATAGGCCGGGCACGGTGGCTCAAGCCTGTAATCCCAGCACTTTGGGAGGCCGAGACGGGTGGATCACGAGGTCAGGAGATCGAGACCATCCTGGCTAACACGGTGAAACCCCATCTCTACTAAAAAAATACAAAAAACTAGCCGGGCGAAGTGGCGGGCGCCTGTAGTCCCAGCTACTCGGGAGGCTAAGGCGGGAGAATGGCGTAAACCCGGAAGGCGGAGCTTGCAGTGAGCTGAGATCCGGCCACTGCACTCCAGCCTGGGCGACAGAGCGAGACTCCGTCTCAAAAAAAAAAAAAAAAGTGAATATAGGGCTGGGCACGGTGGCTCACACCTGTAATCCCATCACCTTCACGAGGCTGAGGTGGGCCAATCACTTGAGGTCAGGAGTTCGAGACCAGCCTGGCCAATATGGTGAAACCCCGTCTCTACTAAAAATACAAAAAAAAATTAGCCAGCCATGGTGGCCCACAACTGTAATCCCAGCTACTCAGGAGGCTGAGGTGGGAGGATCACTTGAACCCAGAGGCAGAGGTGGCAGTGAGCCAAGGTCGTGCCACTGCAATCCAGCCTGGGTGACAGAGCGAGACAGGGTCTCAAAAAAAAGGAAAAAAAAGGTGAATATAGGATAAGTTAGATGTATATAGTGATGTATATAGTGTATACAGGATGTATATAGGAGTATATAGTGATGAATAAAGCAGGGAAGGAGACTGGCCTCACAGGGCAATTTTTAGACAAGGTGGCCAAGGAAGGCCTCTTTGAGGAGGCCCTGAATAGAGGAGGGAGTGAGGCGGTCCCCGGCCTCATTCATCCACAGCCAGCTGGGAGTTTGCAGTCAAATCATCTCCCTTCAGAACAGTTTCTGTGAACAGGAAATGTGTTCCCTCTCCGAGGGGCAGCCCTGCTCAGTGGGGCCAGTCTTATCCCTGAGTATTGCCGGATCTGATGTCCCCCCCAATAGGAAAGGAAAGTGAAGAATTTTTTGCCAGTCCATTAAACCCAAATTATGCGACATCAGATAATGAATATGACTATATTTTGTTTTCATTGTGTTTGTTTTTTAAGTTTCCTTTTCTTTGTAGCAAGAGATAGCAATTTTTCATTTTTAGTGGTGATAGAGATTCTTTTAAAATATATAAAGCTTAAACATCACTTCAGGGCTGGGTACAGTGGCTCACCCTATAATCCCAGCTCTTCGGGAGGTCGAGGCAGGAGAACCGCTTGAAGCCAGGAGTTTAAGACCAGCCTGGGCAGCAGAGTGAGACTCCATCTCTACAAAAAATGTTTAAAGTAGCCAGGCGTGGTGGCATGCACCTGTAGTCCCAGGTACTCGGACAGCTATGGCAGGAGGATCACTTGAGCCCAGGAGGTTGAGGCCACGCTACTGTACTCCAGCCCCGGGCAATACAGCAAGAGAGATACGTGTGTGTGTGTGTGTGTAAGTAATTGTACAGATGGAGAACAGATACAGCTGAAAAGGAAGGGTGGAACACAGCGACTGGGCTTGGTAAGCACTGTATAGCTCAGCCACCCACTGTTTTTCCTCTGGGTCAGGGGTTCTCAGCAGTGGGCCTGAGCTGAAATTGGCAAACAATTACCATGGGTGTGTGCCTTGAGCCATTTGCATCATGGCGTGTGCATCGGCCAGGAATGTCTTCAAGTTTCAGGAACAGAAACCCCCACTCACCACAGCTTGATTGAATGAGGGCTGATTTCTTGCCCACTACAAACACACCTGGAGGTGCTTGGCTGCCAGTGTTAGTTTGGTGGCTGGGCAGTGTCAGGGCAGAGCCACTTTGATTCTCTTGGCCTTTCCCCTCATGGACATAGTTGCTGCTGCCATGTCGCGTAGCCTCCCCTAGCTCCAAGGAAGGTGGCAAATGTTATTTAACTTTTCAGCCTTTCCTGAGGAGGAAGCCAGAGAAAAAATGAATTGAGTGTATCTGTTAGGGTAGCCAGCCAGTACTGCCTGGCTCCATGGGGAAGGAAAAGCAGTAATAATGAACATTAATGGGTGCTGACTCTGTGCCAAGCCCTGCCGTAGGCGCCTCACGTGCATGATCTCATTCAGTTCTTGCAACTACACTAAGATGTCACTGCTATGATATCCCCATGGTAATGATGAGGAAACTGAGGCACGGAGTGGTGAAGCTGCCTGCCAAGTAGAGGAGCCAGGGCAGGGGGGCATGCAGCCTGGGTCCAGGGCCCCTAAGAAAGCCACTACACTTTGTTGCCTCATAAGAGGTCCAGGGTGGGGTGGGGTGGAGGGGCCCAGGCTGCTCACTATCTGGCCTGGGTTTAAATTCTTGCAGCAAGGCGGAGCCCAGCAGCATGTTTTGCTGTGGGGAAGTTACGATCATTAAAAAACTGTCTTGTGAATCGCATCCGCCCCTGTGTAACTAACTACCTCCCACATGTTCAGGTCCAGTCCTCGGGAGCAGCACCCGCTGCACGTCTTATTCCTGGCAGCCATGCGGGGACTTACAAGTGGCCGAGGGAACCCCTCTCGGCCTCCCTTTTTCCAAACAAACTATACCTGTGCTTTTAGTTATTCTTCCCAGGATGAGGCTTCTAGCCTTTTCTTTCTCTGGAGGTCTGCTGGTTGATTGCCCACATATTTGTTATGTGCCTCCTCTGTGCCCGTCCCTGTAGAGTAGTGGAGATGCAGTGGTGGCTGGGCCAGCCTCACGGCTGGGTGGCTCTGCCCTCATGGGGCTCCCCGTCCGGTGAGGGAGCAGGCCCTCAGACCCCCGAGTAGTCAGGTCTGTGACAGAGGAAGCCCAGGAGAGTGGGAACCCAGCAGAGGTGCCCAACCCAGCCTAGGGGTCAAAGAGGGGTCCTGGAAGCAGCTTTTGGGCTTTGGAGGTGGAATAGAGATTCATCAAAGAGCAGTTGCTACCATCTTCTCTATCTGCCTTTCTTCAGTGAAACTCTCACGACAGCTCTCCTTTCTGAACTTCTGTTCCCCTCCTCAATAAAATGAAAGGTTCAGACTTGGGTCTCCATCCATCCTTCCAACCAACCATCATTGACTGGACACCTCCCATGTTCCTGCTCCTCTGCTGGGCACGAGGCTTACTCCAATATACAGTATGTTGGGAAGTTCTGCAGGTAAACAACCCAGAGTGATAAGAGTTCTAATAGGGGAAGCCACGGGGCTGTGGGAACTCCGAGGAGGCACCTAACGGTGACTTGGAGTTTGGGGACAAGCTTCTCCAGGGAGATGAAACAAAAATGGGTTGACACAGTAGCCAAGAGCACAGCTTTCCAGAGTCCAGCTGACCTGGGGTCTAGTCATAGCTGAGCCCCTGACTAGCCCTAAATGGGCAGCTTAATTCTGGGAGCTTCCATTTTCTCCCAAGGTGGTTCTGAGGATTAAGATGGGATTATGAATTACAAGTACCTAGGACAGTACCTGGCACAAGAAGTCACATAATAGATGATAATGAGATGATGATGATGAGATGATGGTGGTGGCGGTGGTGGAGGTGGTGATGATGATAATGAGGAGGAGGAGGATGGTGGCATCTTGCATTCATTAGCGCGTACTGCACGTTGGAGGTTAAGTGGCTTAGTAACAGCCTATAAGATAATAAGCGTGAGCTGCTGCTGTTGTGATTATTCATTCACCAGACATGTGAGGGGTCACCCTGCCCCCCGCCCTGAGCTGGCACAGGCCTAGCTATAGCAGGACTGTGTTCTGGGAGCAGGGCTCATACAGTGGAAGCCTGGGCCAGGAATTCCATGGAACAAGTTGGGAGTTTCTTTGGTGTGTGTTGGAAACCCATGGCTCCCGGCCTCCTGGTCCCCTTTCTTGTTCATTCCTCAGACTTTTCAGCACTGGCCTCAAGAGTGTAGGCTGCCCTTGACCTCTGTGGCCAGCATGCATGGATGCTCTGCTCAGCCCATCAGCCAAGCCCCAAATTAGACCTGACAGTGTGATTTATTCTCTAGGATGGAGCCAGGAGGGCACAGCCCCAGTGGGTGATTCGGAGGGAAGGTTGTCAGCCCGAATTAGCCTAGACACTTCATGCAGCCTTGCTGGTTCAGCTTCCTCTGTCTAAGAGGGTTTTCCAGGGTGTTGCTGGCTTCAGCACTGCCTTCTCCTCCGGCCCCAGGGACGGACACTTGGCTGTGATCCCTAAAGAGCGTGTGTGCTGAGGGCTGCCCAGGCAGGCCCTGTCTGAAGGCAGTGGAGGCTCTGGGTTGTTTCATCTGCCCCGTCAGGAGCCCAGAGTGGTGGCTCCCTGTGGAGTGCTTGGCCCATTCCCCGCTTCCTGTTCTTTCACTGAGTTCCATGCGGGGTGCCTGGAGGCCGTTTCCCTGCTCCACACCTTCCGGTTGGTGATCACAGTGTCTCTGCTTTCTAGCTGCCTTCATTCATTCACAGGAATGCCTCTGATGGGTGAGTTTCTGCTGCAGTAACAAATTAACCCTGAAATCCTAGAGGCTGGACACAACAGATGTCCATTTCTTACTCGTGACATGGGCAGATCAGGTGGGAGGGCTTAACCTTGTACCTCAGGGACCCAGGCTGACGGGAGCACCCCTGCTCCCCCTCCCGGCCAGGCCCCATTTTGAAGCTTCACAGCTGCAGAGACATGACGGCAGGAGAAGGGGACGGAGAGTTGCACAGCAGCACTTGGATGCCAAGGCCCAGAAGCCACATGTTCACTTCCACCTGCACCCAGAACTGTCACACGGTTCTGCCTAACTGCAAAGGGCTAGAAATATGATACTCAGTGAGCAGTAACTGTCACAGCCACAGTGGACAGGTGGGGTATTTATGCATCACCTACTGTGTGCCAGGCCTTCTCAGGGCTCTAGAAATGCAGAGGTGTCCCCCGCCTTCCTGGAGCTCATAGTTTAGTGGTGGAAACCGAATTGAAGTAATTACAGCAACAGCTGTGTGATTATGTCTGCACTAAGTGCTCTGGCGGAGGAGCCCAGAGGGCCGTGACAGCATATCTGAGAGCCCGGACGTGTCTGGAGAGGTCAGGGAACGTCTGTCATAAGGACTGACGTTTAGGAGGAGGCCCGAAGGATAAGTAGACCTTCCCCCAGTGGGGGCGAGGAATGGGGAGAGAGTCGCTGGTAGAGGGAACCGCATCAGCGGAGCTGCAGACGTGGGAAGGAGCTTGACTCTGCAAAGGAACTGGAAGAAGACCTGTGTAACAGCAGGGTCAAGAGCTGGGAGAGGTAGGTGGGGGCAGATGGTGCCGCGTCTGGCTGGCGGTGAGGAGGAGGCTGGGACTTGGAACACCTGCCTTTTGGAGATGTTGAAAGAATCAAATGAGCTCAGTCATTCTCTTAACAAATGCTGAGTTCCCACTCTTTGGCAGCGGGTGTTCCAGCAGCGAACAAGACGACAAATATCCCTGTTCTCAGAGCTGGCATTCGAGGCGGGGGACACAGACAATGAACCAGGCAGATACATAGGATAATTTTTACCTGGTGTAAAAAACTGCTGACCAGTAAATAGAGTAAAATGATAAAGAGCGTATGGATTGGAGGCTTTTGGCTCCAGGTAACAGCCACCCCCATTGACTCAGACTTAAGCAGTCAGGCCCCCCACCTCCAAGTCTGAGGGTTCTTTGGACCCTGTGAGCTGGTGACACAGCAGCTCGACAATAGCATGGAGGACTGTCCATCACGGTGCCTTCATCTTAAAGCAGGCCCCTTCCGTGGTCAGAGGATGGCAGGTGGGGATGCCCTGGGCAATATCGGGGCAGGTAGCGGGAGATTTTTCAAACTCTGCATGTCCAAAGGATCTGCCACTAGCGTGCCTTGGTGACAGTGAATTCTAGAAGCCAGTGTGAGAGTAAGAAAGAGGCTGTTGCTCTAGTCTAGGTGGGAGATGCCGGAGGATGGGACCAGGGTAAGGAGTGTGGAGGGAGAGGAGGGGGCAGGTCATGTGCATGTTACAGAGTCTGAGAAATTCTACAGGAAAGAAACTCGCTTCTTTGACTGTGGAACACTTTTGTTTTTGAAAGACACCTAGGAACATCTTCTACAGTATAATTTGGAAAATGTTTAATAATGATTCCCATCCTTGCTGTACGTTAGAATTATGTTAGCAACTTTAAGAAATCCCAAGGCCTGGGTCTCACCCTGGACCAATTCAGTTAGAGTTACTGAGTGACATTATAAAGCTATATTATTTGTTTGCATTTCTTTAATTTTTTAATTTTTATTTTTTGGAGACAGTCTCTTTGTCACCCAGGCTGGAGTGCAGTGGCATAATCTTGGCTCACTGCAACCTCCGCCTCCCAGGTTCAAGCAATTCTCATGCCTCAGCGTCCCGAGTAGCTGGGACCACAGGCATGCACCACCACGACTGGCTAAGTTTTTGTATTTTAGTAGAGACGAGGTTTCACCATGTTGCCCAGGGTGGTCTTGAACTCCTGAACTCAGACAATCCACCTGCCTGGGCCTCTCAAAGTGCTAGGATTACAGGCATGAGCCACCTCGCCCAGCCTGCATTTCTGATTATCAAAGTAATACTTGTTTGTTGTTTAAGAAAAGAAATCAAAGGACCCATAATGCCCCAAGATAATCTTTTACGAGCTGGTGTGTGTCTTCCAGATTTTTTTCAATACTTGTACCTAAAAAATACCATATGTACCCCAAAACAAAGTGGTTCAGTAGCTTTCCAAAGAGATGAAAAAAGGTTTGCGATGGGGGGAGGAGGGCATAGTGGCTCATGCCTGTAATCCCGGCACTTTGGGAAGCCGACACGGGTGGATCACCTGAGGCCAGGAGTTCGAGACCAGCCTGGCCAACATGGCAAAACCCTGTCTCTACTAAAACTACAAAAATTAGCCTGGCGTGGTGTCACACGCCTGTAATCCCAGCTACTCCGGAGGCTGAGGAAGGAGAATCACTTGAACCTGGGAGGCGGAGGTTGTAGTGAGCCGAGATTGCGCCACTCTACTCCAGCCTGGGTGATAGAGCAAGACTCCATCTTAAAAAAAAAGTTTGGGGGCCCACCTGAAATATTAGGGATTTGGACAACATAATCAGCTGCCTTTCTGTATTTTCTAATTGATTAATTTTGTGACATGTTTGGAATCCAGATATCAAAAATGTTGAATTCAGCAAGATGCAGTGGCTCACGCCTGTAATCCTATCCCTTGGGGAGGCATAGGAGGGAGGATGACTTGAGGCCAGGAGTACGAGACCAGCCAGGGCAACATAGCAAGACCCCCATCTCTACAAAGAAAAAAAATAGCCAAGTGTGGTGGTGCATGCCTGTGGTCCCAGCTACTCGGGAGGCTGAGGTGGGAGGATCACTTGAGCCCAGGAGTTGGAGTCTGCAGTGAGTCATAACTGTAACACTGCACTGCAGCCTGGGCAGCAGAGGGAGACCCTGTCTCAAAGGAAAAAGAGAAAATTGGACTCAAAATGTTCCGTATATCCTCTCACATGTCATAAAACAGTGTTAGTCATACTTTTCCCAGGCATCCTTCTTACAAGAGTCACTTTTTGAGTCATCTACACATATTTCCAGAGTACACTGTCTCCACGTCTATCTGAAGCATTTGTGATGTGGCACCCCTTGAATTTGTGTATATTGCCACTGGAAACTGTATCCCAACACTCTCAAGAAGCCATTCCTCTACCATTAGACAGCTTTTTTTTTTTTTTTTTTTTTTTTTAATGCCTCTTTTAGGAATTGGTGATCTCTACAGCCACTCACTGTTAGGTTTTTTTTTAAAAAAACCAACTCAGATGTTTAAGGACAGTTACTGAACATGGGTAAGTGGCTGAGTAAACGTGAACATATAAAAGTGGTTATATAATCGCCTGTTTGTGAGTCAATCAGACTCATCATTCCAGTGTGAATAAGAAATGACAACTTAGGAAAATTTCTCCATGTACTTTCTTCCCCCACAGTGGCACTTTGCTTTAAGACAGTTTTCAGTGCTATATTACACATCCTTTTTATAAAAAATTCGAAATTCTAGTTTAAATGCCCCATTCAAGACTTTCTCCTGAAGTATTTTGTTTAAATTGGTTAAACATGGCTTAAAATTATTTGTCCCTATCTTGCTTTTCTTTTTTTTTTTTTTTTTTTCTTTTTTGAGACGGAGTCTCACTCTGTCGCCCAGGCTGGAGTGCAGTGGCCAGATCTCAGCTCACTGCAAGCTCCGCCTCCCGGTTTTATGCCATTCTCCTGCCTCAGCCTCCCTCCCGAGTAGCTGGGACTACAGATGCCCGCCACCTCGCCCGGCTAGTTTTTTGTATTTTTTAGTGGAGACGGAGTTTCACCGTGTTAGCCAGGATGGTCTCAATCTCCTGACTTCGTGATCCGCCTGTCTCGGCCTCCCAAAGTGGTGGGATTACAGGCTTTAGCCACCGCGCCCGGCCCTCCTATCTTGCTTTTCAAAGGAATCTTTATTTATTTTGTTATTATTTATTCCTTTTTTTTTTTGAGATGGAGTCTCACTCTGTCACCCAGGCTAGAGTGCAGTGCCTCGATTTCGGCTCACTGCAACCTCCATCGCCAAAGTTCAAACAATTCTGCCTCAGCCTCCTCAGTAGCTGGGATTACAGGCACCCACCAACACGCCGAGCTAATTTTTATTTTTATTTATTTATTTATTTATTTATTTATTTTTGAGATGGAGTCTCGCTCTGTCACCCAGGCTGGAGTGCAATGGCGTGATCTCAGCTCACTGCAACCTCCGCCTCCTGGCTTCAAGCAATTCTCCTGCCTCAGCCTCCTGAGTAGCTGGGATTACAGGCGTGCGCTACCATGCCTGGCTAATTTTTGTATTTTTAGTAGAGACACGGTTGCACCATGTCGGCCAGGCTGATCTCGAACTCTTGACCTCGTGATCCGCCCAAACTCAGCCTCCCAAAGTGCTGGGATTAGAGGCGTGAGCCACCGCACCAGGCCCCAGCTAATTTTTGTGTTTTTTGTTTGTTTGTTTTTAGTAGAGACGGAGTTTTGCTGTGTTGGCCAGGCTGGTCTCAAACTCCTAACCTCAAGTGATCCACCTGCCTCAGCCTCTGAAGTAGCTGGGACCACAGGCACAAGCCACCATGCCCAGCTAAGTTTAAAATTTTTTATAGAGACAGGTCTTACTATGTTGCCCAGGCTTGTCTCAAACTCTAGTCTCAAGTGATCCTCCTGTCTTAGCCTCCCAAAGTGCTGGGATTACAGGTGTGAGCCACCACACCTGGCACTTTGCTAATTTCTTACTTGGTTATTTTTTTCTGATATTGAGTTGTAAGAGTTCTTCATAAATCTTGAATATTAACCCTTTGTCAGGTATGTGGTTTGCAAATATTGTTTCCTAGTCCATAGGTTGACTTTTCATTTTGTTAATTGCTTCCTTTGCTGTGCAGAAGCTTTTTAGTTGGATGTAGTCCTGTTTATTTATTTTTGCTTTTGTAGCCTGAGCTTTTGGTGTGATGTTCAAAAAATCATTGCCAAAGTCAGTGTTGAGGAGCTTTCCCCCATGTTCTTTTCTGGGAGTTTTATCGTTTCAAATCTTATATTTAGGTCTTTTATCCACCTGAGTTTATTTTTGTGTATGTTATAAAATTTCATTCTTTGTAGGGCTCAGTTTCATTCTTATTGACCACTTATGTTTGGATTTATTTCTGGGCTCTCTCTTCTATTCTGTTTTTATGTCAGCACCATGCTCTTTGGATTACTATAGCTTTGTAATATAATTTTAAATCAGGAAGTGTGATGCCTCCAAGTTTTTATTTCTTAGTGTTGCTTTGGCTAGTTGGGGTTTTTTTGTGGCTACATATAAATTTTAGGATTGCTTAAAGAGCATGTTTACAGTGACTTATCGCACTTGGAATTGTGGGGTCAAGCCCTTGGGAATACTTACCAAGTCTCCTATAATATATGCCTCCCTTTCTATTATTTTCCAAACTAGCATCATTTAAGTTTTTGAAAGCTAGTATGTCTTTCCCAAAGAGCACTTGTTCCAAAATAAAATAAGGAAAGACCCTACTTTTTTAAAGGATAATGTTTTGGGCATATCTTGCTTTATCTTTGGTTACATCTTGTATCCAAAATAAATGAAGTTAACCACTCACAAATAACTAGCTCAGTAGTGTTTGACCTTCCTGCAGGAGCTGGTAACTAGTTCTCTCACATCCCCAGCTTGACCTCAATCATTCATTCATTCGACATTGATTTATTTCCTGTCAGCTGCCCTGAAAGCCAGTAGTAAAGATGGCCTTTGGAATGTATTGGAATCCCAGCCCTCCCCTTCTACCTCTATGACCATGGCCAAAGCACTTACCTTCCTGTGCCTCAGTTTCTCCATCTGTAAAACAGAGGAGAGAAGATAATGCTGCCTACGTCATAATGTGGTTGTGGGCATTCAAGGATTTAAAACAGATCCATGGGCCAGGCACTGTGGCGCACACCTGTAATCCCAGCAGTTTGGGAGGCCGAGGTGGGCGGATCACTTGAGGTCAGGAGTTCCTGACCTCAAGTGATCAGCCTGGCCAACATGGTGAAACCCCATCGCTACTAAAACTGCAAAAATTAGCCAGGCATGGTGGTGCATACATGTAATCCCAGCTACTGGGGAGGCTGAGGCAGGAGAATCCGGGAGGCGGAGGTTGCAGTGAGCTGAGATCACACCACTGCACTCCAGCCTGGGCGACAGAATGAGACGTCATCTCAAAATAAATAAATATGTAGATAGATGGAAAGAGAGAGAAAGAAAGAAAAAAAACAGATCCATGGTCCCAGGTGGAATATCATCCAAGCTGATGTCTTGTTATCACTGCAGAAATATCGATGTGATAGACTACCACTGCTCGCTCCGAACCTTCTAGAGTTGCCTTTCTAAAGTCTGAATTATTCAGAATTCCGAAACACATCAGGCCCAAGAGGTTTAGGAAGGGATCATTCCACCGTATGTATAAAGAAAGCACTTAGCATAGCACCTGGCACATAGTAAGTGCTGTGTCAATGTTAACCATTTACTGTTGCTACTATTACTATATAAAGTGCATACCTCACCATCCCTAATCATCGTCATGGAAAAGCAAATGATAATCACAGTGAGATACCGTGACACACCTGCCTCAGTGACCACGATAAAAAGAGGGCACAGAGGAGCTGAGGTCAGAGAGTTCCACAGGAGGCCTGCTAGGGACTGGGGCCTTTTCCTTAAATGGATAGGGGGAGGGTTCTGAGCAGAGGAAGGACATGATCTGACCCATAGATTAATAGAAGCCCTCTGGCTGTGTGTGGCAGCAGGAGCCGGAGCCAGGAAATTGGGGCAGAAGCTCCTGCTGTGGTCCATGGTCCTGCCTGTGGGGTTGTGAGGGAGGGGCGAGCCCATTTACATCTGAAGGTGGAGCTGACAGTGAGTACTGATGGCCTGGATGTGGGGGTGAGAGAAACAGAGGGGGCTAGGATGACCCTGAGGTTTGGGCCTGGACACCAGGTGAGGAGTGAAGATGTTGCATTGAGGCACTCCAGGGTGGGGGTTTGCAGGGAGTGGCAAAAGGCCCTGTGAAGAATCAGAAATGCCGCTGTGAGTCTATTCAGTGCCAGGTGCCTGTCGGACAGCTGCGTGAGACGGCAAGGAGACAGTTGGATACACACACCTGAAGTTGAGAGAGGTCCAGGTGGCAGAAGGAAAAGTAGGGGTCCCCAGCACAGAGGTGTTGAAATCACCGGAAGAGCCGTGTGGATGGGGAGGAGCGAAGCTGTGCAGAGAGATGGCGAGGAATCAGCGAAGGACGCTAGGGGAGGGAGCGCCAGTGAGGAGGGAGGAGACCCAGAGAGTATGGACTCCTGCCGTGAGGCAGGAGGGCGACAAGGGCCTGAGGTGATTGCTGTGTCCAGTGATGGGAGGCACAAAAAAGGCTGGCGGGAGCAGGTTCTAGAGAGACGGGGCTTTGTTGTGTCCTGTGGAGGTGTGACTACACGTATCGTTTGTTGCTTTCTCTCTATTCAGGACACGCCCGGCACACAATAGCTGCACAATAAAAATGTGTTAAATTAATGTCTTCATGGACTAGGGGGAGATTAGAACCCAGAGGAGCCCTTGGAATTGGGGATCGCCACTGTGGAGTATGACAGAAGCGTATTCCGTGGACCTGGGCTCCTGTTCCCAGAGGATGATGGGGAAGGAGAATCAGAAATGTAACCCAGACATCTGGGCGCCCCCCCAGACCATTTACTGAGTGCCTGGTGCCACCGACAGGACTGACGTGGCGTCCCCATCTAGAGAATGAGAATAATAATAGTATTGACTCATGGAGCTGTTGTTAGGAATCAATGAGTTAATGCTGTAAAACATCATCAGTGTTTGATAGACTTGAGCTGTTGTTACAAGTAAAATCCTACATTACCATTATTCTGGCTTCGTGGCCCTCACCATCCAGTGGGGGAGATAGTTATAAAATAATCAGGCCGGGCGTGGTGGCTCATGCCTGTAATCCCAGCATTTTGGGAAGCCAAGGTGGGCAGATCACTTGAGATCAGGAGTTCGAGACCAGCCTAGCCAACATGGTGAAACCGCATCTCTACAAAAAATACAAAAATCAGCCAGTGTGGTGGCCGGCGCCTGTAATCCCAGCTACTCAGGAGGCTGAGGCACCAGAATCACTTGAACCCGGGAGGCGGAGCTTGCAGTGAGCCAAGATCACGCCACCGCACTCCAGCCTGGGTGACAGAGTGAGACTCCGTCTCAAAAAAAAAGAGATATCAAATAATCAAAGAGCCACATAATTCAACGGTGGCAATGAAACTATAAAGAAAAAGTACACAGCCACTCGGGAGGCTAAGGTGGGAGGATCGCTTGAACCCAGGGGGTCGAGGCTGCAGTGAGCCATGATCACGCCACTGCACTCCAGCCTGGGTGACAGAGCGAGACCTTGTCTCAAAAAAAAAGAAAGAAAGAAAAAGTGCAGAGGGCCTTGAGAGAGAAGAACAGGCAGGAGGTGGGGGTCTTATTCCAGGCTGGGATGGGCGTGGGAGTGGCAGAGGGAGCTTTTCCGAAGAAGCGACCTGTGAGGCTAGACTGGGAGGATGAACAGGAATTTACCTAGGGTAGGCTGGAGACTGGGGCGTTTTGGCTGGGAGAATAGTCTGTGCGCAGGTCCTAGGGTGGGGAGGAGCTGGGTGTGTTGGAGGAGCAGAGTACAGGGAGGAAAACGTGGGTCAGCTGGTCTGGTGAGCCACGGTAAGAGATTTGAACTTTCTTCCCACAGGCCCTGGGAGCCACAGAAGGGTTTTCAGGGGAGAAGTGATAACAACTTCATTTAATTCTTTTTAAACTTCTGTGTGCACTTTCAAGGCTTGATGTCCTGACACCCTTCCTCCCCCAGGACAGTTTGTACCGCTCCAGGGTCAGGTCAGAGACTCCAGAGCCACCACCACCACTGTGGCTCCTTGAAGCTTTGTGTTGTCATCTGGCCACTCAGTCAGCGGGGTTGAAAGGAGCTTTCTATAGAGGAGAAGGTGCCCTGGTTCTCAACTCATCAGCCCCTAGGAAAGAAGCAGCTTGCTGGTCCATCCCAGGCTGCTGGGAGGCCCGAGAAACAGGTCACAGCAGCCCCGCCTCCTCCTCCAGGCCTCCAGGCCCTTTCTCTCAGAAGGGACCCCCACCTGCTTCCGGCAAAGATGGCCTCATTTCCTCTCAGGCCCGGGGCTGCCAGCAGCCTGTCCCCCCTCCTCATTTCCCTACTTCTTTTGAGTGGCCAGATGACAGCACAAAGCTTCAGGGAGCCTTGTGGGTCGGCGGCCGTGGCGTGGTGGTGGAGTCTATGACCTCATGCCAAGCAACGTGCTTCTCTCGGTTCCCTCTTCTGGGCCCTGCCCTGGAAAGAGACAGGGCAGCTGGGGAGGGGAGTTTCCAGATTACCTGTGTCTCCTGGGCAGGGCACAGGAAATGACTCCTTCATGGGCTGAGAGTTTTGGGAGGCCCTGTGCCGCAGCCCCCCAGCAAGAGCCCACATGAATCTGCCATCTCGCCTGCAGCCTGGGGACGGGGCTGGATTTTCGGGGTGTGGAGGGGCCCAGGTTCCCCGAGCAGCTCCTCGACCCCACAACCCGGCATCTCCTGTGCGTGAGTGGTGTCTGTCAGTTGCTGGGTAAGTAGAGGGCTTTGCTGTCCCTTCTGCTATACCCGTGGCTGCCTGCTCAGAGCAAGATGGCTCTGACCCTGCAGGAGGGGGGCTCTCTTTGAGAGCACTTGGGGGTGTCGTGTCTCAGAAAACCCACATGGCTTGTAGCTGTGGCTGCCTAGCCATCTGGGTGGCTGAGCAGCTCTTCCAGAGATCCCTAAATGGATGGGCTCCCCAGCCAGGTGTGGTCCCCACTGCTCAGTGTGTTATGGATATTGACCCACTTAGTCCTCCCAAAAACCCTGTGAGGCGGGCACTATGCAGTTTTACTCATGAGGAAACTGAGGCATGGATAAGTCGGGTTGTTTGCCCGAGCCACACCGGCAGGAAGTGGCACAATCAGGATTTGAACCCAGAGCATCCGGCTTCATAATCACTCTGCTATACTTCCTGCCAGCCTGCTCCCCCTCGCCCCAACACACACACACATGCATGCACGCACGCACACACTCACACTCCTACACATTCCTCTATCATATCACCTGGTTTATTTTCTTCATGGCACGTATCACAGTGGATTTGTGGACTTGGGTATTGCCTGTCTACACACTATAGTATAGCCTGGGAGCTCCTGTTTGACCATAGAAAATCTGTGTCTTGTGCATTGCCGTGTCCCTAGCATCTAGAACGGGACCTGGCCCAAAAGAGCTGCTCAATAAATATTTGTTGAATGAGTGAACTGACGTGGCCAGTGACACGATGTCTCACTGGGTAGGTTTGTGTTATTTTTCCCTCCTTCATCCTGGATCCCTCCTGCCACTCACTTTATAGTAGAGGCAGTCACAGGCGATCTGTGGGTAGAGAGATGATTGAACCCGGGCCGGGCTGACCCCAGAGTGCACACTCCTTTGGCCACCCCTGCCACACTGGTGCCTTTCCCTTGATGCCAGGTCTCCTCGTGAGGGGCCTCGGACCATGTGTCATTTTAGAGACCCCAGCGGCAGTCCAGATCCCGAAGTCCGACCTTTGATTCAGGAACAGAGCAGCTGCAGGAGTGCCAGGCCGGGCTTTCTGGTCCTGTCTCTCATCCTCAACTCCAGTCAGCTGGGGATTAACCCCCTGCCGTCATCAGGAGAAATACAACACGGGAAACTGGCAGCAGCTCCACTGTGGTAAAGGATGTGAGGGAAGCAGTGACCCACCGCAGAGGGTTCCCTGAGCTCTCGCGCACAGAGAATTGTGCGTGTGCCTCTGGGTGGGCAGGGGACCTGCAGTTTGGGTGAACATTTCCCATACGCTGGGATGAATTGGCCCTTCCTGTTCATGCCTCTGATGCCCCATTTCCCTCCTACAGAGATGTTCTCTTGTTTAACAATCAAAAGATAGCAGGCTACTTTGTGGTTCTCAGTCAGGATGCTTTTTAGTTGCAAGTAACAACCCTGGCACCATCTGGCCAGTGGTTAAGACAAGTGATGTGTTCTAGAAGCCCAGGGATAGATGGGCACCAGGTGGGTAGGATCAGAAGCTCAAGCATGTCTGTCAGGGACTCAGGTTCTCAGCCTCCGAAGGCCTCTGTGTATGCCTCTTGGTTCCAGAATGGCTTCGAGTGCTAATCAGGGCCACTTGCCCTTGTCCACAGGCATCAGGAGAGAGAGAACACCCCCCACTGATGGTTATAAGTGGTTCCCCTCAGTTTACAGCTGGTCCAGCTGAGGTCACGTGCCCCTCAGTCAAGCCAATCGGGTTCCTAGAGGAATGCCACATCCTGATCACTCTTGATTAACTGGATTCTGTTGTCTAGGAGCTGAAAAAAGCAGCAGCGGAAATTGAGTAGACAACCAAATGCCCACCAAGCTCGGTCCCTGACCAAGTCCCCTCCCTAAGTTAGCAAATCGTGTCACGCCCAACAGCTTTTGTGGCGTTTGAGAACAAAGAAGTGTGGTTTTCTTTTGAAGAAGTTTAGTGACTTGTGTCCAGTTTCTGCCTCCTGCGTCATCCACCCTCAGTTAAAACCCAAAAATGGGGGCAAGCTGGGCATGGTGGCTCACGCCTGTAATCTCAACACTTTTGGAGGCTGTGCACGCCGATCACAAGGTCAAGAGATTGAGACCATCCTGGCCAACATGGTGAAACCACGTCTCTACCAAAAATACAAAAATTAGCCGGGCATGGTGGTGTGTGCCTGTAGTCCCAGCTTTTGGGAGGCTGAGGCAGGAGAATCCCTTGAACCCGAGAGGTGGAGGCTGCAGTGAGCTGAGAGTGCACTACTACACTCCAGCCTGGGTGACAGAGCAAGACTCCATCTCAAAAAAAAAAAAAAAAAAAGCCGGGGGGTGGGGAAGGTGGCAAGTGGAGTCAGGTTGCCAAAGACTACTTGTCTGCTGGTGGGAAGAAAAAAATGGATGTCGCCTCCCTTGTCACTGGGAGGGTTTTTGTTACTCTTTCCATCTTCATCCTCTATCTGTCCTTTCATTCCTTCCCCCAGTCTGAAATGTTTGTGGCATGTCTGTAGCTGTGCACACATCCTTGCAAAATATAAATGAGGTTTGAATAAGGAGCTTCTGGAAATGGTTTGGAGCTCCAAATCTCATTCTTTCGGTTTCTTCCGGTTTTCACCAAATAGCATGTGTTCGCCATCTAGCCACATTACTGTATGTGTGTCTAGTGTGTGGCGTCTGGCAACTGAACAGTTGTACGTGTTGTACATCCCCCACACCTCACGTGTCTGGTCCCCTAGTGTTGGGCATGCAGGTTGCCGCCAGCTCCACCCCACTTCAGACCGTGCTTCAGTGAGCATCTGCCTACCTTCGCCTTAGGAATTCATAGGGCTTACATCCAGGAATCAATTGCAGCCCGAGATGGGCTTTCTCTCTCCCCAGGGGTGGGATTACAGGCACCCGCCACAACACCCAGCTAATTTTTGTGCTTTTGGTAGAGATGGGGTTTTGCCCTGTTGGCCAGGCTGGTCTTGAACTCCTGAGCTCTCCATGAGGCTGCTCTGACCCACGCTCCCCCCAGAGAACAAGAGGGTCCAGCTTCCCTATTTACGTCTCACCACTTGCTGTTGTCCTGCTTCCCAATTTCACCAATCTGACGGGTGTCAAGTGGGATCTCTGGGGTTTTAATGCTCTGATGGTGAGTCTGGCTGAGTGCCTTTTCTTTTTTTTTTTTTTTTTTTTTTTGAGACGGAGTCTTGCTCTGCCGCCCAGGCTGGAGTGCTGTGGCCAGATCTCAGCTCACTGCAAGCTCCGCCTCCCGGGTTCACGCCATTCTCCTGCCTCAGCCTCCCGAGTAGCTGGGACTACAGGCGCCCGCCACCTCGCCCGGCTAATTTTTTTGTATTTTTTAGTAGAGACGGGGTTTCACCGTGTTAGCCAGGATGGTCTCGATCTCCTGACCTCGTGATCCGCCCGTCTCGGCCTCCCAAAGTGCTGGGATTACAGGCTTGAGCCACTGCGCCCGGCCGGCTGAGTGCCTTTTCATGCCCCTGTTAGCCTAATTCAGGCTCTCCTTTCCAAGAGAGGCCCAGTCAGCACGCCTGGAAGGCAAATTCTGGAGCTGGTGGCCTGCATTTGAATCCTGACCCTGCCATTTAACCCAGCAAGTTAGTTCACCTCTCTGAGCCTCAGAGCTTCCATAAATATTAAAAATGGAAATGATAGTAGTATCTATATTGTAAGGTATTTTGAGGATTAAATGAGATAATATATGTAAAGCATTTAAGACAGTGGTGGCTGGGCGTGGTAGCTCATGCCAGTAATCCCAACACTTTGGGAGACCGAGGCAGGTGAATCACTTGACGTCATGAGTTCGAGACCAGCCTGGCCAACATGATGAAACCCTGTCTCCACTAAAAATGCAAAAATTAGCCCAGCATGGTGGCGCATGCCTGTAAATCCCAGCTACTCAGGAGGCTGAGGCAGGAGAATCACTTGAACCCAGGAGGCAAAGGTTGCAGTGAGCCAAGATCGCACCACTGCACTCCAGCCTGGGCGACAGAGTAAGACTGTCTCAACAATAACAACAAAAAAACAGTGCCTAACACATATGTGATCTGAAAGCATTAGCAATTATTATCACTATCACCATCATTATTATTGTTTTAAAGTTTCTAAACCTTCAAAGGTTGTATCCTTTCTTTCATTTTCAAGGCACATCAGAATGTCTGCCTGTGGAAGAATTTCTGGCTTCTCCTGGGTTGACCAAGAGACAGTATAGTCAAAGTTGTCTGAAGAGCAGGCTTGGAGCTACTCCTTTCTTTCACATTTGAGTCGAGTGCTGTATATTCATTTCCATGTATGTAGTTTTTAATTTTTGAAAGTATGATGCGTGGGCTGGGCATGGTGTCTCACGCCTGTAATCTCAGCACTTTGGGAGGCTGAGGCTGATGGATCATTTGAGGCCAGGAGTTCAAGACCGGCCTGGGCAACATGGTGAAACTGCGTCCCTACAAAAAATACAAAAATTAGCCTGGCGTGGTGGCATACGCTTGTAATCCCAGCTACTCTGGAGGCTGAGGCAGAAGAATCACTGGAATCTGGGAGGCAGAGGTTGCAGTGAGCCAAAATGGTGCCACTATACTCCAGCCTGGGTGACAGAGCTAGACTCTGTCTTAAAAAGAAAAGAAAATATATGTAAAGTGTTTAGAGCAGTGCCTGGCACATGGTAAATGCTATATTCATGTTTGTGGATATTACTACATTTACCAGAGTTTTCTCCTCTGGGTAGCACAGGTTTTTAATGTGATGTGATAAATATTTTTTCTTCACAGCTACCATTTGTCTCTTATGAATATCTGTAGACATGTTCTCACATGAGCGTGTTAAATGTACCTTCTTTCTTTTTAATGGCTGCCTGTATCATATGGACATATTAAAATGTATTTACTGGTTCTTTAATGAGAGACTCTTAGGCTTCTTCTTTTCATCTTTCTCAAGTAGTGCTGCAGTGGAGAGCCTCGTCCAAGCAGCTCTGGGTGCTTGAACCAGTGTTTTCACTGGTGCTGGAATTGCTGGGTCCAGCGATATGCATGGTTTTGATGTAATGAACTGACAAGTTGCCCTCAAAGACGGTTCTGCCACTAGAACCTGGTGTACCCCCACCAACAAAATAGGGACCTGTTGGTTTTGATTTGTTTCTTAGTTTGGTTTGTTTTTTTTGTTTTTTTGTTTGTTTGTGTGACACAGGGTCTCTCTGTGGCCCAGGCTGGAGTGCAGTGGCACGATCTTAGCTCATTGCAGACTCGAACTCCTGAACTCAAGTGATCCTCCCACCTCAGCCTCCTGAGTAGCTGGGACCACAGGCATGTACCATCACACCTGCTAACTTTTTAATTTGTTTGTAGAGACAGGGTCTTGCTATGTTGCCCAGGCTGGTCTTGAACCCCTGGCCTCAAGCAATGCTCCCGCCTTGGCCTCCCAAAATGCTGGGATCGCAGGTGTGAGCCACCACGCCCCACTTGACTTGTTTTAGTAATGGGAAATCTCAGGCATTTACAGGGGTAGAAAGAGCATATATTGCCTGCATGTACACAGTTGTCACCAGATTCTTTGGTGACTAACACATGGCCAGTCTTGTTTCATCCATTCCTCTGCCTTTGGATCATTTTGAAGCAAATCTCGAACATTATATCATTTCATTTGGGGGGGCTTTAAACTGCATGCCCACAGTGTGCCTGTACATTGTGGAAGAAAGGAGGACATTTCTATAAAATAATCCTGTGGTGCTTTTCATTTTCCAGGGTATGTCTTCTCCCTTGATTCTCAGGTGCCCCTAAGACATAGGCAAGGCAGATATATCTGCTGGGAAAACAGAATCCACTCCAGGTATTTTAGGCGGAGGGAATTCAATATAGGGAATTTGGTTTAAAAAGTTGGGGAGGAGCAGAGAAACCAAAAAGCGGCAGAGACCAGTCCCTAGATGAGCAACCACAGCTGAAGGGTGCAAGGAGGAGGGCACCTTAGCAGAGCCCAGGGCATTGTTGGGCGTGGGCTTCCTCCGCCTGAGATGCTGTCCACAGTGGAGGGAGGACCACCTGGCTTCTCACCACCTCTTCCTTCCAGGCTTCTGCCACTGCCTCTGTTGGCTGAGCCTCACCAGAAGTCCTGGGAAATGTAGTTTCCTATATTTCAGAACAGGCTGGGAAAAGGGCAGGCAATGGATCAGAGAGGGAACTCGGTCCCCATTTCATAGATGAGAAAGCCAGAGGGTCTAATGACCTGTCAGAGGCACCTCATTTAGTGACAGGCACCACCGCTGGCACTGAGGTAGGTCCCTTGGTTGCCAGGGTAACCTGTGGCAGCTTTTTGGGCATTGCCTGCCACCAGCCAGTCACTGCTGTCTGGGATGGGCCTACATGGTTCCGAGTTCCCCTCTGCCGGAGGAGCCCCCTCCAAGCTTCCCCCTCCCACACTCAGAGCGGACACTGCCTTTTGTCCCTGCTCATCGGACTGGGCTGTGCCCTGACCCTAAGGAAAGCCCTCCTGAGGACACCGTGCCAGAGAGTTCTGGGTGCTGGAGTATTCTCAGGGAGCCCCCGGCATGAGGTACCAGCATCCTGGGCCACACGAGAGCCAGGGGAATGTTGTGCCACTGAGAAGCCCAAGCTGGCATTGAGGGGGCAGCTCCGTGCTCAGCTGGCATCAGGCACCTGTGGGTGGGAGCTGTGCTTTGTGCCCTCCTGGAGCTGGTGGCTTCATGGAGGTGGGGGGAGCCCAGGGGAGAGGGTGGTGCCCAGATACACAAACAGGGAAGCTCAGCACCAACGTGAGAGTTTAAAGGACACAGAGAAGCCCAGTTAGTTACACAAGAAAGCCTCGGTCAGAAGCAATGCGATTGCTAAGGTGACCCGGGCCCTTCTTGTAAAGCAGACCTTGTTTCAAGTATTTAACACTTATTAACTGAGTTCATTCTCATAATAATCCTGTGAGGTAGGTACGGACTGTTAACCCCAGAGAGTTAAGTACCTTGGCCAAGGCCACACATCTAGGGAGTGGCGCACCAGGAATCCATATACTAATAGTAGTAATAGCCACGGACACTGCCTGGTGGTCACCTATGCCAGGCTGCCCTCAGAGCTCTACGTATTAACTCATTTAATCTTCACAGTCACCCTATGAAGGAGGTACTTTTTTTTTTTTTTTTTTTTTTTGGAAATGGAGGTCTTGCTGTGTCACCCAGGCTGGAGTGTAGTGGTGCAGTCACAGCTCACTGCAGCTTCAAAGTCCTGGACTCAAGCAATCCTCCCACCTCAGCCTCCCAAGTAGCTGGAATCACAGGCGTGTGCCATCACACCCAGCTAATTTTTATTATTTTTCATTTTTTTATAGAGATAGGGTCTCACTTTCTTGCCCAGGCTGGTCTCGAACTCCTGGGCTCAGGTGATCTTCTCACTGTGGCCTCCCACAGTGCCGGGATTACAGGCGTGAGCCACCACGCCCAGCCTTCTTATTTCCATTTTGTGAGGTTGGTGCAAAAGTAATTGTGGTTTTTGCCATCAAAAGCAATGGCAAAAACCGCAATTACTTTTGCGCCAACCAAATACAGATGTGGCAACTGAGGCACAAAGAGATTTAAGGAACCTGTCCGAGGTCACACGGCAGAGCTGAGTTCAAACCTAGGCAGCCTGAGCTCAGAATTTGTGCTCTTAACAGTGGCTCACGCCTGTAGTCCCAGCACTTTGGGAGGCTGAGGCGGGCAGATCACCTGAGGTTGGGAGTTTGAGACCAGCCTGACCAACATGGAGAAACCCCTTCTCTACTAAAAATACAAAACTAGCCAGGCGTGGTGGCACATGCCACAGGGAGGCCACTCCCATGCACAGTAGTTAGGAATTGGTTGGAAGTCCTCGGAGGTGATTGCCCTGTGAGTTATGGCTAGTTTGTGTTGAGAAATTGTCTTTTGAGGGCAAGTGTGGTGGCTCATGCCTGTAATCCTAGCACTTTGGGAGGCCAAGGCAGGCGGATCACTTGAGGTCAGGAGTTTGAGACTAGCCTGGCCAACGTGGTGAAACCCTGTCTCCACTAAAAATACAAAAATTAGTGGATGTGGTAGTGGGTGTCAGTAATCCCAGCTGCTCAGAAGGCAGAGGCAGGAGAATCGCTTGAACCTGATCTCAGCAGTGAGCTGAGATCACGCCACCGCACTCCAGCATGGGCGACAGAGTGACTCCATCTCAAAAAAAAGAGGAAATGGTCTTTGAATCCAACTTTAGGGGAAAAAAAAAATCATCCGTACTTGGTACATTCTCTTGGTCATGAGGAGAGGCCTTTGGAAGAGGAGCTTCACAGCTTCAGTGATGGTGATAAGTTTTGTTGGGCACTAACTGGACAGCATGCCCTCCCACACAGTCTCCTGTGAAGCCACTGTTGTCGCCCCCACTTTCTAGGGGCATCACACGACCTTCCTGGCCTGCGGTCGCTGCTCAGGCCATGGGGATGGCTGCGCTCCTGCGCTCCTGCCGTGAGTCCTTGGTGATAGCAGGTGAACGGTAAAGAGTCCATGTTCCCAGGAGCCCCTGCTGCCGGTGGAGGAATGGACAAGTAAACGACTGAATAGAGAAGCACGTTGGAACCAAGGTTTCTCCAAAGCTAGTGCTTGTAACTGATTCGGGGTGCTGCTGTGACGTGGTTAGGAATAGAGGCTCACACTCCAGCCTTGTCACGTCCTGACTCTGTGACCTTGGCCTGGTGACCTCCCCTGCTGGCCTTCAGTTTCCTTAGCTGTTAAATGAGGATCTGGTAAGACCTCTATCAGTCAAGATTGCAATCGGCCACGTATACCAAAAACCCAGTAAGCAGTGACTTCAGTAAGGCAACAGGTGGTCTCTTACACATGAGAAGAAAAGGAAGAGAGGGCAGCTGGGGGCAGCACCACTGTTGGGTGGGTACAGGGATGGGGAGCATGCTCCTTCTGACTCCTCACCTTGCCGTCCCCAGCATGTCACTCTCAGCCTCATGCTCCCAAGATGACGGTTGCAGCCCCTGATGTGACATTTATGTTCCAGGTACAAGAGAAGGGTAGAAGAGGTGTGTCCCATTTATTAGGAAAACAATAGCTTCGCCAGAAGGTCCCATCCCCCACCCCCTGCAAACTTCCTTGTGCCTCTCACTGGCCATAATCAGACACATCCTTAGCCTTAGCTGCGTGGGAATCCAGGAAAGTACACTTTTTGGATTAGTATCTTGCCACCCCAACAAATGTGGGCCTCTCTTCAGGAATCAGAAGAGGATGGGTTTGGATTTGACAACCAGCAGTGGAGCCCGAGGTGCCCAGCCCTAGAGTAGCCCAGAGCAGGGGTGCGGGATTCTCCCACTGCGGGCCTGACTTCTGGTTCGTGATGTCCAGGAACGCCACTGCTTTGTGCCCTGTTTCTTCATCTGCCTGTTGAGAGTGATGCCCCCTGCTGAGGGACACTTGGGAGAAGCTTTAAAACCTGGCTGGGAAGGACTTTGAAATACATCCCACCCCATAGGACAGCTGAGGTTGGCTTTTGTTGGAAAGTTGTCAGGTTTTCTTCAAGTGGAGCCCAGCCGAACTAGACAATTGACTGTCACAGCCCAAACATACTGCCCTGAGACGACTCATTTATTCACCTCTCTCCTGCTTGAGTCTGAACAGCGTGGGGATTGAGAGTGGGAGTGATGGCTGCGGCTTTGCGGCCAGCATCTGGCACAGCGCCCAGCACCCACCAGGTACCTGACTGAGGATTGACTGCCTTGCTTCTGAGCACCTCTTGATCTGAGGAGCAGTCAGATCTTCCCCAGTCGGTCCCTTCTCTGCACCAGCACCACTCTTGTTCTGGGCTAGACCACTCTTGCTCCCACATAGGTGGCTACCCTGGCCTCCTGATGAGCCTCTCTACCCTTGGCCGGTCACGATCTCCATGACAGCCAGTCGGGTCACTGACCCCCTAAACTTGCCATGGAGATCAACTCCAGATTCCTGAACACAGTGGCATCCTTGCACCTGTTTTTCCTCCAGCCACCTCACCCACTCACAGCCCTTTCCATGGCCAGCTTCTCTTCCTTCAGGGCTTAAACACCACCCCTTCCATGCCATCTTCCTTGGCCACTCGCTCTTCAGCACCCTGCTCCCATCCTTCGTCAGTTTACCCTTTCCTTGTCTTGCTTTAGACGGATTTGTGTGCTTGCTTAAGTGCATTTAATTAATGTTCATTTCCCCCTTTAGTCAGTGGACAGAGAAGGGGGCTATCTTGGTTACTGCTTTGTTACTTATCACATAGTAAGATCTCAGGAAATACCTAGTGAATGGAAGTAAATCAAATGAATGAAAACTTCTTTGGTTTTTGTTTCCCCCTGATTTTGAAAACATTCACTGAAAGTAATTTGAAAAAAATATGGAAAGGGGCCAGGCGTGGTGGCTCACACCTGCAATTCCAACACTTTGGGAGGCCAAGATGGGTGGATCCCTTGAGGTCAGGAGTTGGAGACCACCTGGAGCAACATAGCCAGACCTCCTCTCTACAAAAAATTTAAAAAATTAGTCAGGCATGGTGGTACACACCTGTATTCTCAGCTTCTGACACGGTGAGACCCTGTCGTTAAAAAATATATATGGGGACCGGGCACGGTGGCTCACACCTGTAATCCCAGCACTCTGGGAAGCCAAGGCGGTGGATCACTTGAGGTCAGGAGTTCAAGACCAGTCTGGCCAACATGGTGAAACCCCGTCTCTACTACAAATATAAAAATTAGCCAGGCATGCTAGTGGGCGCCTGTAATCCCAGCTACTCAGGAGGCTGAAGCAAGAGAATTGCTTGAACCCAGGAAGCGGAGGTTGCAGTGAGCTGAGATCCCACCACTGCACTCCAGCAAAACTCTGTCTCAAAATATATGTATATATACAAATATACATGCATATATATATATATATGTTTATATATGGGAAGGTATAAAAAGCAAATTTTCAAAAACCACTAGTAGCCCTAGCATCAGATTATCAAGTCTTTCCCTTCTTTTTTCTGTGAATGCATCTGCATCGCCTATAGATGTTTACTGTCCTAGGGGTGTGCAATAATTTCTGTAATGGTACTCCGGCATTGGTCATTGAGGTTGGGCTTTTTTCCTGTTATAACGGATACTATGAATTTTTCTTCATCTCTAATTATTTATTTGGGTTAATTTACAGGGTAGCATTCCCGGTTCAGAGGGCGAGAACTTTTTTTTTTTTTTTTTTTGCGACAGAGTCTCGCTCTGTCACCCAGGCTGGAGTGCAGTGGCGCAATCTTGGCTCACTGCAAGCTCTGCCTCCCGGGTTCACGCCATTCTCCTGCCTCAGCCTCCCAAGTAGCTGGGACTACAGGCACCCGCCACCATGCCTGCCTAATTTTTTTTTTTATTTTTTACTAGAGACGGGGTTTTACCATGTTAGCCAGGATGGTCTCAGTCTCGTGACCTTGTGATATGCCCGCCTCAGCCTCCCAAAGTGCTGGGATTACAGGCGTGAGCCACCGCGCCCGGCCCAAGAACATTTTTAAAGCTATTGCCAAATTGCCCCTAGAAAGGGTCCACCAACTGGGAACATCAAAAAAGAAGGAAGTCTGTTGTACTGGGGAGTGGCCAGTTTCCTAGTGTCCTGGGCTCATCAGGCTCTTAGAGAGCCATTTTCCCGGTCTCCTGATGGCCTGGTGTCCCCTTCCAGCCTGCTGTCCTCTGCCTGGCCTGGGTTGAAGTCCTGGAGCAGAATGTTTGATTATGGTGTTGAGCAAACAGAACAGCAGGCCCTCGCCATCTGCCAGCTGGTCCCTTGGGCTTGAGAAGAGCTTCACACCCAGCGAGGGTCATAACTAGAGCCCTTCTAGAGCCTTCTGTGGCGCTGCTGAAGGACAGGGCTGGAGTGCTCATTCCTAACAGTCACCTGGCCGCACAACCCCCATTCCCACACGCCTCTCCCCACCGGGAAGGAAGACAGGTGTCCCCCGGCATGTCTCAGGTGGGTGGAGGTGCCTCCCCTCTGTCCCCAGCTATCACATATGGAGAGTTGTCCTGAAACGGCCTCTGTGAGGGTGCCCCGCTCTCCCTGACTCCCTCTGGGCTCAGAGGGAGTGCACATTCCCCCAGGCTGCCCGCGATGTTTGCGCTCATCCGGGTGAAGTGGCCCTGCCGGTTCTGGGAGTGGAAATCTCTTACAGGAGAGATAAAGTGAATCTCAGGCTATGGCCTAAGAGTGACTGGGGTGGCACAGAGGGTGATCAAACAGCTGAGGTTTTTTTTGTTGTTGTTTTGTTTTTTAAGACAGAGTCTCGGCCAGGCGCGGTGGCCCACACTTATAATCCCAGCACTTTGGGTGGCCGAGGCAGGTGGATCACCTGAGGTCAAGAGTTCTAGAGCAGCCTGGCTAACATCGTGAAACCCTTTCTCTACTGAAAATAGAAAATCAGCCGGGCGTGGTGTTGCATGCCTGTAATCCCAGCTACTGGGGAGGCTGAGAGGCAGGAGAATCACTTGAAACCGGGAGGTGGAGGTTACAGTGAGCTGAGATCCCGCCACCGCACTCCAGCCTGGGTAACAAAAGCGCGACTCCATCTCAGAAAAAAAAAAGAGTCTTGCCCTTTTATCCAGGTTGGAGTGCAGTGGCACCATCATAGCTCAAGCAATCCTCCCGCCTCAGCCTCCTGAGTAGCTGAGTCTACAGGTGCATGTCACCATACTCAGCTCATTTTTTTTTTCTTTTTTCTTTTTTCTTTTTTGGTAGAGATGGGGTTTCACTGTTGCCCAGGCTGGTTTCAAACTCCTAGGCTCAAGCTATCCTCACTGCCTCAGCCTCCCAAAGGGCTTGTATTACAGGCGTAAGCCACCATGCCTGGCAAACAGCTGAGAATTTTTTTTTTTTTTTTTGAGATGGAGTCTCACTCTGTTGCCCAGGCTGCACTATCTCGGCTCACTGCAGCCTCCACCTCCCAGGTTCAAGCGATTCTCCTGCCTCAGCCTCCTGAGTAGCTGGGACTACAGGTGGCTGCCACCACACCTAGCTAATTTTTGTATTTTTCGTAAAGGTGGGGTTTCACCATGTTAGCTGAGATTTTAAAATACATTTGTATACATTTTAAAGTTGCTTATGTTATACAAGAGTACAATCTCACTGTTTAAAAATAACTCATGAAATACAAAAGACTTTTTAAAATTCTGTTATTGTAAAATGGAACATGCATACAGACAAGCATGTAAAACGTGAATACACAGTTTTCCAAAGAATTCTGAAGCAAGCACTCAGGTAACCCAGGACAAGAAAGAGAACCTGCTGGCAGCCTGGAACCCCCATGGGCTCTGACCACTAGAACCCTCTTTTTTTTTTTTTTTTTTGGAGACAAAGTCTCACTCTGTCGCCCAGGCTGGAGTGCAGTAGCACAATCTCAGGTCACTGCAGCCTCTGCCTCTGGGGTTCAAGCAATTCTCCTGCCTCAACCTCCCAAGTAGCTGGGATTACAGGCATCCGCCACAACACCTGGCTAATTTTTGTACTTGTAGTAGAGGTGGGGTTTTGCCATGTTGGCCAGGCTGGTCTCGAACTTCTGCGCTCAGGTGACCCACCTACCTCAGCCTCTCAAAGTGCTGGGATTACAGGCATGAGCCACCGCACCTGGCCAGAACCCTCTTTCTAAAAGCGACTGCCCTCTGCACTTCCACAGTCACCATTTCCTGCCATTATGAAAGCTGTGTTCCCTAGATGAGCAACTCTAAATAACGTGGTTCCAGTTTGCCTGGTTTTGAACTTTATATAAAAAGAATAATGAACTGTATATGTTGTTCCGCGTCTGGCTTTTTCACTTAGTATCATGTCCGAGAGGCGCATTCTGGTTTGGAGTCAATGCATTTCTGGTCCTAAAGCTCATTTTCCTTGATAGACAGACAAGCTTTATTAGTTCTAATATTTGTGCATTTTGTTTAGTGAGTATTAGAAGAAAATACAGTGAATCCAACTGGATGTTCTTAAGGGTTTAGTCAGTGAGTTGGTTGAAAGGATCACGTTCGGTAAATAATAGTACAGGTGGGCTGCGGTTATGCCTGAGTGGAGGTGCGTGACTTTGGACAGTTTGGGAGCCTCTCCCCAGAGGAGAGAATGAACGCACATGTGGTGCACACCGTCGCTCCCCTCCCTGAGGAACCAGTGTTATCGCTGGGCCTCCGCCTCCCAGATCTTTGCTCTGCAATGAGCTTGGTAGGTAGATAAGAGTATAAAATATGTAACTTGAAAGATTTTTAGGTACTAACTTCTTTTTTTTTTTTTTTTTTTGGAGACGGAGTTTCGCTCTTGTTGCCCAGGCTGGTGTGCAATGGCCCGATCTCAGTTTATCACAACCTCCACCTCCCAGGTTCAACCGATTCTCCTGCCTCAGCCTCTCAAGTAGCTGGGATTACAGACGCCTGCCACCACGCCCGGTTAATTTTTGTATTTTTAGTAGAGACGGGGTTTCATTATGTTGGCCAGGCTGGTTTCAAACTCCTGACCTCAGGTGATCTGCCCGCTTCAGCCTTCCAGAATGTTGGGATTCAGGTGTGAGCCACCGCACCCAGCCTTAAGTACTAACTTCTTAAATGTGAGAGTATGCCTTTCTTCCGAATTAGTGAATTCGTACTTCTTGGGATTTCTGGGTTTGTTCTCTGATTAAAGTAACCAAATCCCTTGTAATATTGCACTTCAGGGTAGGGTAAGAATGGGCCAGGCAGACCCTGCCTGGAATACAGGGAACTCAGGGGCCAGGACAATGCTGCACACGCCAGGGACTTTTTTATTTAGCAGATGGTTTGGTATCTGCCTCCTGGTTTTTTTTTTCTTTTTAGAGATGGGATCTCACTATGTTGCCCAGGCTGGTCTTGAATTCCTGGCCTCAAGTGACCCGCCTGCCTCGACCTCCAAACGTGCTGGGATTACAGGTGTGAGCCACCATGCCTGGCCTTTCTTTTTCTTTCTTTTTTTTCTATAATAATCTTGGCCAATTCCTTAGCTTCCCTCCCTCCCTGCAGATGTTGGGAACTTGGAATCTGGGAGGAGGTGACCAGAGGGGCCAGGCAGAAGCTGCCTGGGACACATCCTTAGTAGTGAGTTGACGTGGGGTTGTGACTCAGAGGCCAGAAATGTGCAGGACCCTGGCCATCTGTGTGTGCACGTGTGCAAGAGACACAGAGAGAAACAGAGTGAGAGACAGACAAGGACAGGGCCATGGAGAGACAGGTACAGGGATGCAGAGGGGTGGGGGGACAGGAGTGCAGAGAGATGGAACAGGGACAAGAAACGTGGAACAGAGATGGGGTGAAGATGAAGAGAGATGGGGACAGGCCCCTGAGACATGAGACCCGTTGGCTGGTTAACTAGCTGGTTGGCTGTTTGGATAATTGATTGGTTAACTGGTCAGTTGGTTATCTAGTTGGCTGGCTAATTGGTTATCTGGTTGGTTTTGGATTTTTGAGTGTTTTTTTGTTTTTGTTTTTTTGTTTGTTTGTTTGTTTTTCATGGATTCAGAGAATACTAGTGGAAGATTCACCCTGATGATGGCCCTATTTTGGGTGCTGGTGATAGACCAGTGAATGGTGGCTTGCAGGCATTTGGGTGTTTGATTGCTGCTCCCCACCCCTCACCCCAATGAGTGCACTGTGAGTGCAGGTGCTATTGACAGGGTGTATCGTGTGCTTGCCATGTGCCCCTTAGTATGGGAGTGCCCTATGGGGATCATCTTGCCGGATCTTGCAGCAGTCTCACGAGGTGGTACTTACCCCCTCTGGTACATATTGGGGTCAGAATTTGATCCCAGGCAAACTGGCTCCAAAGCATGAGCCTAATTTCTGCCTTAAGTCACCGGGAGTTGAGCATAGGCATTTATTAAGTGTCCCCGGTGTTCATGGCTCTATCCCCAATCTTTAGAGATGACAGTGGTTTTAATGGCCATAGATTTGATCTGCCTGTGTTCAAGTCCTTCTTCTGCCTTTCCCTCATTGGGTGCTCTTCAACAGGAACCTGCTGCTGTGAGCCTCCCTTTTCCCTTCTGTAAAGTGGGGAGAACAGTAGGGCCTTCCTCCTCAGGATGCTGTGTGGGCTCAGTGGAGCCGGGTGTGAGGCCAGTGCTGAGTGGGGGCTGCCATTGCTATGTGCAGCTTAGGGAGCTTGACCACAGGGCAGGATGCCCACCTGGGCTTCTGGTTCCATAAATGCCAGTTTTTGCTGCCATTTTATTATTATTATTATTATTATTTTGAGGAAGAGTCTCACTCTGTCGCCCAGGCTGGACTGCAGCGGCGTGATCTGGGCTCACTATAACCACTGCCTCACGGGCTCAAGCAGTACTCCTGCCTCAGCCTCCCGAGTAGCTAGGATTACAGGCATGCGTCACCACACCCGGCCAGTATTTGTATTTTTAGTAGAGACAGAGTTTCACCATGTTGGTCAGGCTGGTCTTGAACTCCTGACCTTAGGTGATCCACCCACTGCGGCCTCCCAAAGTGCTGGGATTACAGCCTGCTCTCATTTTTGACAACAGATGTTCTCAAATGGGGTGTGCCCATGAGTGGTCACGAGGGCAAACTCTGGAGTCAGCCAATCCCAGGTTCAGATCCCGGCTCCTCCTCCCCTTCTCTTTGTGGCCCTCTCTGAACCCCATTGTGAAGCGAGGGTGACAGTAGCGGGTAATTAGAAGCTTCAGTGGAGCGGTTTGTGTTATGGTGTCATGTGCTCGCACAGGGCCCGGCTTCCGACAGCCCTGGGTCAGGGGCCAGTTAGCATGATGGATGATTACTGCCAGCAGCTGGGTTTCCCCCAATCCCACCCCTTAACCTGGATAACAAGGCCCAGCTGTGTGTGTCCAGCACCAGCAACCCTCCTCCCACCCCTGCCAGCCCTCCCACGGCAGGGAGCCCTCCTGATCATGGCGTTCAGGGTGGACCCCACTGCCGCTCCCCATCCCCTCAGCCTAGAGCCATCCTCAGGTTAGGACAAGCAGGGCCAGAGCCACCCTCGGCCTGGCCCCCAGCAGCAGGACGGAAAGAATGGGGCTTTAACAGATGTTCTTTTACAAGGATTCCCTGGCTGTATTTAATCAAGATTGTCAAATATTGATTTAATCTCCAGGCCCAACAGATGTGATCTTAGCAGGTTTCAGTGGCAATTAGCTGGGATTAGTTTGCAGGTCAGGCTCCATGCTGACAAGACACTGTCTTCTAAAGGAGGCTTGGCCTGGCCACAGGAGTGAGCCCTGAAGGGGGAGCATACTAAATATTTAACCATCAGTCTAGCATGAGCAGTGGCCCACGGGAGCAGAGCCTGAGGCTGGCTCATGGCAGCCCCTGTGGGGCCCAGTGTTCCCCGCCATGATGATAGTGGGGACACTCAGCAGGTTTAGGGCAGCAGCTGTTCACTGAAAAAAAAAAATTTTAATACTGAAAGAAGCAGCCCAGCCACGCCAGGGCCTGCAGCTTGATTGTGAGCCTGGCTGGAGCCGGGGAGATCCCTGCAGGGTAGCCTGGAGCCCTGATGATGCCCCCAGTTAAGTACCCAGAAGGGGCTACAACAACAGAGGCCTCTCATCTGCCCTTTCAGGCCCCTCGCCTGAGTGCATCACACCATCCCCACTCTACAGACGTGGCTGTAGCTCCTGGGTGGGCCTGGCATGTGCTCCCATACTCCAAGAAGCATCCCGTTCCAGTTCTGCATTTCAAAGGCTCATTAGAGTGAATAGGACTGTGCCTGGAATTGGAACAAGCTGCTTCATCCACATGTGTTTCAGGGGAGGTCACGACAGCCTCCTTTAACCCAGCCAACCCCACAGAGACTCAGAGGGGCGCCTCCCCGTGGCCCTGGCTCTGGGGCTGCCAGAAAGGAGCCTTTGCTCAGGTGAGCCTTTGCTCACTCTAGGCTGCGTGGCCCCTGAGCCCAGAGGAACGAGGGTTCCTTGCCAGGTCACATTTGGTTTGCTTGAGATTTTTTAAAAAGTATTATTGTATAAGAAAAAATGAAGGCCGGGCACAGTGGCTCACGCCTGTAATCTCAGCAATTTGGGAGGTCGAGGCGGGTAGATCACCTGAGGTCAGGAGTTCCAGACCAGCCTGGCCAACATGGCAAAACCCCGTATCTAATAAAAATACAAAAATTAGTCGGGCTTGGTGGTATGGGTGCCTGTAATCCCAGCTACTTGGGAGACTGAGGCAGGAGAATTGCTTGAACCCAGGAGGCAGAGGTTGCAGTGAGCCAAGATCGTGCCACTGCACTCCAACCTGGGGAACAGTGAGACTCTGTCTCAAAAAAAAAAGAAAAGAAAAGAAAAGAAAAAGAAAAAATGATAATAGCCAATACTTGCTTGTCACTGCAAGCCAGGGATATTCTAAGCCATGGCATTTATTAACCCACATCTTTCGTAAGAGTTAAGCTGTATTATTATCTCCATTTTACAGATGGGAAAACTGAGGCATAGAGAGACTAGGTCGCCTGTCCAGGGTCTAGCTAGTTAAGTGATGGAGCTGGGAATTGAACCAAGATAGACTTTGCTTCTAACCACTCTGCTACAGCCGCCACACCAGGGAAGACCTCCAGCATCTGGTGATAAGTGAGAGAGGCAGCTGTGAAGGTATTCTTTTCTTTTCTTTTTTTTTCCTTTTTTTCTTTTTTTTTTTTTGAGACAGAGTCTCATTCCATTACCCAGGCTGGAGTACAGTGGCGCAATCTCGGCTCACTGTAACCTCCGCCTCCTGGGTGCAAGCAATTCTCATGCCTCACCATCCGGAATAGCTGGGACTACAGGCACCCACCACCACGCCCGACTAATTTTTTGTATTTTTAGTAGAGACAGAGTTTCACCATGTTGGCCAGGCTGGTCTCGAACTCCTGACCTCAAGTGATCCACCTGCCTCAGCCTCCCGCAGTGCTGGGATTACAGGTGTGAGCCACCACACCTGGCCTGCTGTGCAGATATTCACCATTTACTTTTTTTAAATTTCATCTCTGTATGCAAGTGTGTAATCATATGAACATCTAACCTATAAATAAAGTTCAGTTATACTAGGCAGCAAAATTAAAATTAGACATTTCACTTTAAGCATTTGGGGTGATTACAGCCTCTGTTTCCCTGGGGAATATGTGAACACAAGATGGGGTGCACTGTCCTTCCTTCATTGGCTCTGGGTGGGAGCCTGTCGCCAGGCCACGTAGGACTCTGCCTTTGGAAAGATGCAGATTGTTCAGACTCCATGGGCCCTCAAGCAGAGAGCTCTAACTGTGCAACTTGGAAGTTTCTCCTCGTTCTGACTTCTAGAAGGTAAGAGCATTACAAGGGGTGACTCTCACTCTGCTCGTGTTGTCCCTCACATGCTTTTTTTTTTTTTTTAAAGATGGGGTTTCACTCTTGTTGCCCAGGCTAGAGTGCAATGGTGTGATCTCAGCTTACTGCAACCTCCACCTCCCGGGTTCAAGCAGTTCTTCCTGTCTTAGTTTCCTGAGTAGCTGGGATTACAGGTGCCCGCCACCACGCCTGGCTAATTTTTTTTGTATTTTTAGTGGAGATGGGATTTCACCCTTGTTGGCAAGACTGGTCTCAAACTCCCGACCTCAGGTGATCTACCCACCTTGGCCTCCCAAAATGCTGGGGTTACAGGCATGATGAGTTACTGCACTAAAAGCACTTCACACCGTGCTTGGCATGAGTGAGCATGTACTAAGTATAAGCTGTGCCCATTCACTTGGGGCTGCATGAACATCTTGCATGCATTACACATAGCTCTACCTTGCTATTTATGTATTTATTTATTTTTGAGGCAACATCTTACTCTGTTGCCCAGGCTTGATCTCTTGAGGAGATCCTAGCTAACTGCAGACTCGAACTCTTGGGCTTAGTCAATCCTCCCGCCTCAGCCTCTTGAGTAGCTGGTACTACAGGCATGTACCACCACACCTGGCAAATTTTTTAAAAAACTTTTTTGTAGAGATGGAGTCTCGCTCTGTTATCCAGACTGGTCTTGAACTACCACCCTCAAGGGATCCTCTTGCCTCAGCCTCCCAAAGAGTTGAAATTGATTATAGGCCTGAGCCACTGGCCTGGCCTAGCTCTTTTTTTTTTGAGACAGAGTCTCGCTCTGCCACCCAGGCTGGAGTGCAGTGGCGCGATCTCAGCTCACTGCAAGCTCCGCCTCCCGGGTTCATGCCATTCTCCTGCCTCAGCCTCCCCAGCAACTGGGACTACAGGTGCCTGCCACCACGCCCGGCTAATTTTTTTGTATTTTTAGTAGAGACGGTGTTCCACCATGTTAGCCAGAATTGTCTCGATCTGATCTGATCTCGTGATCCACCCACCTTGGCCGCAAAGTGCTGGCATTACAGGCGTGAGCCACCACGCCCAGACATCTAGCTCTTTTTGTACAGATACATGGTATTCCCTGGAATAGAGACACCGAGATTCACTTAACCCTTCTTGTGCTGTGGGCATTTGGGCTGTTCTCAGTTCTTCTGTATTACACCAGTGTAATACAGTCAAACCATCGTGTACCTTTCTTGATGTAGACTGGTGTTACTATCAGAGGGACAGATTTCTGGAAGTGGAATTGTTGGATTAAAATAAATAGAATGAGGCCAGGCATGGTGGCTCACGCCTGTAATCCCAGCACTTTGGGAGGCCAAGATGGGTGGATCACTTGAGGTCAGGAGTTTGAGACCAGCCTGGCCAACGTGGTGAAACCCCTGTCTCTACTAAAAATACAGTAATTAGCTGGGCATGGTGACGCATGCCTGTGATTCCAGCTACTCAGGAGGCTGAGGCAGGAGAATCGCTTGACCTGGGAGGCAGAGGTTGCAGTGAGCCGAGATCACGCCACTGCACTCCAGCCTGGGCGACAGAGCAAGACTCCGTCTCAAAAAAGTAAAAATAAAAGTAATAAAATAAATAGAATGCACACCTAAAATGTTGATGCATAATTCCCACTCTCTCTCTTCCCCCAGTCGGGAAAAACTGTACTGATTTAACACCCTTAAAAGCAGAAGGGCGTGGTGGCTCACAACTGTAATCCCAGCAGTCTGGGAGGCCGAGATGAGAAGACTGCTTGAGCCCAGGAGTTCAAGACCAGCCTGAACAACATAGCGAGACCCTACCTCTACAAAAAAAAAATTAAGAAGTAGCCAGGTGTGCTGGCAAACACCTGTCGTCCCAGTTACTCGGGAGGCTGAGGCAGGAGGATCACTTGAACCCAGGAGGTCGAGGATGCAGTGAGCCATAATCATACCACTGCACTCCAGCCCAGGCGACAGAGAAACTTAAAATTTTGATGCACGATTCTAACTTATTCTTTCTATTCCCCCAAGGGGAGAAAACTACTAACACCCTTAAAAGCAGAACAGGTCATGCAGGAGCCCTGACCTGTGTGGGAGCCTTGCCAGTTTGAATGTAACAGCTGGACGTGGCCTCCCTCTCTCCTGTGGGGACTACCCTTGGTCCTGGGTAGGAATTTGGGCTCCCCCTGGATGCTGGAGATTTGTTTTAGAAACACCAATCCTCAGCCAGGCGCGGTGGCTCGTGCCTGTAATCCCAGCACTTTGGGAGGCTGAGGCAGGCGGATCACCTGAGGTCAGGAGTTCAAGACCAGCCTGGCCAACATGGCAAAACCCATCTCTACTAAAATTACAAAAATTCGCTGGGTGTGGTGGTGTGCGCCTGTAATCCCAGCTACTCGGGAGGCTGAGGCAGCAGAATTGCTTGAACCCAGGAGGTGGAGGTTGCAGTGAGCCGAGATCGTGCCACTGCACTCCAGTCTGAGTGACAGAGTGAGACTCCGTCAAAAAAAAAAAGAAAGAAAGAAAGAAGGAAAAAAAGAAACACTAGTCCTCTGGGCTCTTTGACATTAAAAATGGAAGTGCTGGCTTTCACAGCCATGGCTGAGACTGCACTCATTGCTCTTCGAGGCAATGGAGCAGAGTCTCTGCCATGGCACTTGCTAATGAGATTTCTGAGGTTTCCATCCGCCTTATTTCCTGAGGGAGCTCTATAGCAGTCCCATGTATGCTCAGACTCCCAGTAAGGTGGGGGAAGACATACAAGGGAAAAATCAGATTCTTAGCGTGCAATCCACTGAGCTGTTGCTGACTTGCTAGAATTTTGTCCTGATTAATGGATTTTAAAGATACTCGGCATCATTCACATATTCCCACAGCATACTCGTTTGAACGATTTCATCTTATTTGGAGCACAGGGTAAAGGGGTGGCAGGCAGACTGTTGAGGTTTGAATCCCACCTGCCCCTCGTAACCTTTGCCTCGTCTATAAGATGGGCATGATGGAAGTCCCTACTTGGCGGGGCATGGTGGTTCACACCTGTAACCCCAGCATTTTGGGAGGCCAAGGCAGGAGGACCACTTGAGGCCAGGAGTTTGAGGTTTTGTGAGACCTCATCTCTACAAAAAAAATTTTAAAGTAAAAGTGTTAGCCAGGTATGGTGGCACACAGCTATAGTCCCTAGCTACTCAAGAGGCTGAGATGGGAGGATTGCTTGTGCCCAGGAATTTAAGGCTGCAGTGAGATATGATTGTACCACCACACTCCAGCCTGGGTGACAAAAACCCCTGTCTCAAAAAAGAGAAGAGAAATGTATTTAAAAAGGAAAAGAAGGCCCTACTTGATAGAGTTGTTATAACACACCGGTTAATACACGCCAGTGTGGAGCCCTGAATCTGGCGCATCAGGAGAGCTCATCAGTGTTGACCTTATGTTTAATACCATCATCACCGTATTATCCCTCTCCACTGCCCCGCCCACACGTGAGAACAAATATGTTAGATCCCAGTCCACCCCAGACGTGCATCTGTTCACAGTCTAGGGAAGACAAAAGATACTCAGAGGCTTAAAAATCCAGTGGGCTAAGTCCCATAGTCAGGGGTGCATGTACACCCCTGGGAACTCAGCAGAGGGAGGAAAGGGGGAATTCTGCCTGGCCTGTAGAGGGACAGACAGCAATGGGGGGACAACGGGAGGGAGGCGAGGACAGGGCTCTCTGAATCAGTGGACCCCTGAAATATCTGCAGAGGTCACCAGTGTCCTTCATACCTATAACTGCCACCATACGTGACCCTTTCAGCAGCATCCACCCCTGTTGACAATTGGTCCTCCCCAACCACACCTGTGCTCCAGCCTCCTTGCTGGGCCTGCTGTAGCTCATGTCCTGGCTCCCACCACCCACCTGCCCACTTGGATGTACAGCCTCTCCGGGTTCAGAGGCAGACCCTCTTCTCTCTACTCTCTCTGTTCTTCTGTCCTCAGCTAAGACCGCACAGTAGAATCAGCTGCCAAGCTTTTAAGAGGCACTCAGTCCCGGGCCCCACCCCAACCAGCTGATTTAGAATCTCTGGGAGTGGGGTGTGGAGAGATACCTATATTTTTATTTTTATTTTTTATTTTTGTAAGACGGAGTCTTGCTCTGTCTCCCAAGCTGGAGTGCAGTGGTGCAATCTCAGCTCACTGCAACCTGCACCTCCTGGTTCAAGCGATTCTCCTGCCTCAGCCTCCCAAGTAGCTGGGACTACAGGCACGCGCCACTATACTTGGTTATTTTATTTTATTTTATTTTTTGTATTTTTAGTAGAGATGGGGTTTTACCATGTTGGCCAGGCTGGTCTTGAACTCCTGACCTCAAGTGATCCGCCTGCCTTGGCCTCCCAAAGTGCTGGGATTACAGACATGAGCCACCATGCCTGGCCCAGACAGCTATATTTTTATAAAGCTCCTCTGGTGCCTCTATTGTACGGCTGGCAGGGAGAACCAGTCCCCTGAGCATCCTCATCTGGCCTTGGACACTGGCTGTTCCCAGCTTCCCTGCTCATCCACGGCAGGTACCCTCTCTTCATGCAGATCCTGGTTTAGACACCACCCTTCAAGGGGTCCTCCTGACCCCCTCCCAACTAGAGTAATCTTCAGACCTATTTATTTATTTATTTTATTATTATTATTATTATTTTTGTTTTTTTTTGAGACAGGATCTTGCTCTGTTGCCCAGGCTGGAGTGCAGTGGTGCAATCACAGCTCACTGCAGCCCTGACCTCTTGGGCACAAGTGATCCTCCCACCTCAGCCTCCCAAAGTGCTGTGATTACACGTAGGAGCCACTGTACCCAGACATTTTATAACCTTTACAATGCTGACCACCCTTGGAAATTCTATCTTATTTCCCTGGCCTTTCTCTACTGGAGGTCCATTCATGAGAGCAGCGGCACGGTCCGTCCTGCTCAGAGATTATCTCTAGCACCCACAGCAGTGGCGTGTAGTAGAAATAGATTGAGTAAATGAATGGGTTTCGAGTGTTTGGTGCTTGTAGAATGAATGAATGAGTTATATATGACTGGGAAGTGGTGAATACATGAATATGTTTTTAGGGCTTTGTTGGCTAGAATAACTTTTTTGAGGGATTTATAAGAACATGGTAGGTGTTTGTTGTGTGAGTGAATGGATGAATGGATGCATTTTAAGGACTAACTAGTTCTTCCTGGATAAATACATGACTTGTACGTGCCCAGAAACTGCTGAGTCACTGGATGCATGGCTGGAGGAGTCCTTATTCCACCTGGGTCTTGGAGAAGAACCCTCAGACTTGACGCCACACCCCTGAGCCCTCCAGGGTGCTTGAGTCCTGCTGAGTGAGCCTCCATCACCGTGACTGGATCATGTTTCTGTGAAAGGGAAATGCTTGGAACACATCAGGGCAGCCCTGGATACCCAGGGGGTCCCTCCACCTCCAATCAAAGGCCTGTGAAAGGACAGTCCATCCCACCCCTACACGCTATCTCCAAGCATTGCTTTCAGCTTCTTGGGCGTGCTGCTTCCCAGGGAAGGACACACTCGGGCACCAAGCAGGCCCTGCTTGCCTTGGGTCACAGATCCCGACTAAGCCAGTGCTCCCTGATCCTGAGTGAGGTTGTCGTCCATCCAGTCATTCAATAGTTATGTTATTTTATCTGTCTGTCTATCCATCTATCTATCTATCTATCTATCTATCTATCTATCTATCTACCTACCTACCTACCTACCTACCTACCTACCTATCTGCTTGCGTACCTACCTACCTGCCTGCCTACCTATCTATCTAGTGATAGAGTCTCCCTTTATTGCCCAGGCTGGAGTACAGAGGCGTGATCTCAGCTCACTGCCACCTCTGCCTCCCAGGTTCAAGCAATTCTGTTGCCTCAGCCTCCCAAGTAGCTTGGACTACAGGCATGCACCACCATGCCTAGCTAATTTTGTCATATTTGTAGTGGACACGGGGTTTTACCATGTTGTCCAGGCTTATCTCGAACTCCTGACCACAGGTCATTTGCCCACCTTGGCCTCCCAAAGTGCTGGGATTACAGACATGAACCAACGTGCCTGATCAGATACTTATTTAGAAAAAAATATTTTAAGAGACAGGGTCTCGCTGTGCTACCAGGCTGGAGTGCATGGTTCAACCCTGTCTCCTTCTTTTGCAATCAGCAGGGTCCCAGATAAGGGCTACTTTGTCTGCTGGGAGTGAAGTTGGCATGAGTAGGGCCCTCAGCCAGCCTGTGATGGACAGGCAGTGTGAGCAAGAACCAAGCCTCAGTTGTGAAAGCCTCTGAGCGTCTGGGGTCATTCGTTACTGCAGCATAGCTTAGCTCATCCCGCCTGTCCCAAGAAGGAACACATTTTGTGGATGGGCAGCGATCAAGAGTTCAGGTTGGGAATGTTCAGTTGCAATGCTTGTGACATGTATAGGTGGTGATGTCAAGTAGTCAGGTGGGTAGGTGAGTTTGGAACTTAAAAGGGTGGTTGGAGCTGGAGATATTTTCCGCATTGGTGACACACAGTTAAATGAGAATCGCAGAGGTCCAGACGCTGCCTGTGATTGCAGGGAAGGCTGGTGCTTGAACTGAGGACTCTCTGACTTGAGGTATGAAGGGGTTGGAGTTGAGTCCCCACTGTGTCAACTCATAGCCATGTGGCCTTGGGCACATTACTTCCTCTGTCTGCTCCTCAGTTTCCTCATCTGTAAAATGGAGGTAATGATACCCACCTCATGGGGTTGTCGAAAGGGTTAACGCATAGTAATTGACAGGCTTGACGTGCTCAGGAAAGGACCTGGGCCGTAGAAGGATTCTATTCATGGTAGTTGCTGTTGTAGATACTGGCTTTTGTGTATGTTTTCATTGTTGTGTTGTTTTATAACTAAAATGTCCAGTGGTGGGAAATGGAATAGGGCTGACTTTGTGTCCAACTTGATGCAGAGACTCAAATGATGACTACAGCCCCAGATTCTAACTCTCAGTCGCCTTCACAGATAGTTCTTCTCCCGTGGTTACGAGACGGCTGCAGTGACTCCATCCCTCACATCTTCTCAGACTTAGGCTTAAAGGGAAAAGCGCAGCCTTCAGCTCCAGCACTCCTGGTAAAGACATCACGGTCTCACTGGTTCTGATCAGGCCACATGGGTTGCTCCAGAGCTAGGGAAGGAGCCCCACCTCTAGCCTATTGGGTGGCCAGTGGAGAGGGGAGGCTCCCAAAGGGAAGTCTGTACTGTTGGAAAAAGGAGTCCTGGCAACAGGGAAAGCAAACCACAAATGTCCACATTGGAGGGCTCTTGTGTTTCCCTATGCTGTGTCCTGCGAGCTTCTGGCAGACATTGCGGCACTCACAGAGTTAGGCCTTTTGGAGCCAAGACACCAAGGCCATGGTGCTTACCTGCTTGTTGCAGGGGCAGTCTGGGAGCGTTTACACCCACAGATATACCGTTGGTCTCCTGCTTTTCTAACAGACCCTGATTAAGTCCCCACTGGCCCAGAAGCAATCAGGATGGCTACAGATTCTGGCTCTCCCAGCTTCCCTTGTAACTGGAGTGGCCGTGTATCCACATTCTAGCCAGTAGGACATTAAAGAAAGGATTGCAGCAAGGGGAATGTTCTGGGAAAGATTCTCCTTCCTGATTAGGGTCAGACCGGTACCCTTACCATCCCTGTCTTTCCCCTTTGCCCATGATTCAGTGGGAAGTGTGACTGTGGCCACCAGCTTGTTACCGTGACGCAGTAAAGCCAGAAGACTTGCTCAATCCTACAGCACATGAGGGAGGCAGAGGGAATGGGGGGACGTGCTTCACATCACTGTCCAGCTTTCCCACCAGGCTGGAGCCACCATATCTGGCCTCCTGGTGACATGAGATGACTAAATGTCTTCACTGTGCAAGCCACCGCTGGATAGTCTTCTGTTACTTGCAGCCAAACACATCCCAACTGACTCTCTCCCACTGCCACTCACTCCTCATTTTGCTGCGGTCTCCCAGCCTGCCCTAGTTTTTCCATATACAGTTCCCCAGCTGCCCTCCTTCACACAACAATGAGTGTCACTCGGGGTCCTCTGATGCCAGCAGCAGAAGCCACGCTTGGCAGTTTGTGACCAAATCACAATTCACTGAGGATGTACAGAATGAACAGGAGGCCAGAGGAGCAATCTTAGAAAACAGGGAGGAGCCAAGGTAGCCCTGGAAGGAAGAAACCAGGGGTCCCCAGCAAAAGTCCCTGCACAGGAGAAGCCAGGTCCACTGTCCCCGCCCCTGCAAGAACACTTTCCAGCCTCACATGCTCTTAGAAACCTTGCACAGAATCCTAGGAGAGGACCCTGGTCCGACCAAGCCCACGTCCTGCGCCCACCCCAACTGTGCTTCTGTAATTGAGGGGAAGAGGGAAGCACTCCTGCTAAAGATACACAACAGAACTGTAGTAAGAGCAGTGGCTGGCTGGGTGCAGTGGCTCACGCCTGTAATCCCAGCACTTTAGGAAGCCGAGGCGGGCGGATTACGAGGTCAGGAGATCGAGACCATCATGGCTAACACAGTGAAACCCCGTCTAAAGAATACAAAAAATTAGCCGGGCGTAGTGGCGAGCGCCTATAGTCCCAGCTACTTGGGAGGCTGAGGCGGGAGAATGGCGTGAACCCGGGAGGCGGAGCTTGAAATGAGCTGAGATTGCGCCACTGCACTCCAGCCTGGGTGACAGAGCAAGACTCCATCTCAAAAAAAAAAAAAAAAAAAAAAAGAGCAGTGGCTATGGAGCAGGTGATATTATACCCATTTTATAGATTGAAACCAAGTCGCTATTTCCATAACCCATCCGTGGCACACCAGGATTGAGCCCAGGAGGCAGTCTGGTTCCTGCCTATGCTGTGCATCTCTCATCACGGGGGTTCCCCATCAGGAAGGTCCAGGTGCTTTTAGGAAGGAGGAGCTCAGTGGAAGACAGCTGGAAAGAGACCAATGTGTGCCCTCTGAATCCCAGAGGCTGCGGGTGCCACTCAGCCTCTGAATGTCACAGGAAGACTCAGCTGCAGCTGCTAGGAGAAGGGATTTGTGCAGAGAGACCAAGGCCTGCAAGAACATCTGTGTGTGCGCACAGAAGGGAGCAGAATGGATTGAGGGTTTCTGACTGAGCTGGAAACAAATGCCATCAGCAAAGCCCATCTGTCGGGAGGTGCTTACATAAGCAAGTCAGGGTCACATCTGGGCCACTGGTTTTCCCAACCAGCCTAAGTGTGGCCTCAAAGGACTAATCCTCCTTCCGCACTCTGCACTCTGAAGGCGGAGCCACAACACAGGCTGGGCTGCGGAGGACAGGTAGTGCCCTCAGGTGGGCCATCATCCCAGCTTGACTTGGGATCTGGTGCCCAGCACAGCAGAGTGTGGAGCAGAGTTCAGGCTCTCAAGCAAACAGTCTTGCCATTCTGTAACTGACAGTTTAGAATGGAGACAATAAATACCATAGATAAAATAATTTCACTTTTCTCTGGCAAACCAGCAACCCCTGCCCGAGTGTGACCCACACATACTTATTTTGTGCACCCTCATTGTGTATGTATATGTGGTGTTTTGTTGTTGTTTGTTTTTTGAGACAGAGTCTTGCTCTGTCACCTGGGCTGGAATGCAGTGGCACAATCACAGCTCACTGCAGCCTTGGCCTCCCAAGTAGCTGGAACTACAGGCGCACGCCACCACGCCTGGCTAAGTTTTAAAATTTTTTGTAGAGATAGGGTTTCACTGTATTGCCCAGGCTGGTGTCATACTCCTGGGCTCAAACAATCCTTCCACCTCAGCCTCCCAGAGTGCTGGTATTACAGGCATGAGCCACTGTGCTCAGCTTCATTGAGATTTTTGTTGTTAATGTTCTTAGGAAGTGCATTTTACCCTTGAACAACATGGTTTCGAACTGCATGGATCTACGTATACCTGAATTTTTTTCAATAAATGTAGTGGAAAATTTTTTAGAAATTTGCAACTATTTACTGGGCGCGGTGGCTCACGCCTGTAATCCTAGCACTTGGGGAGGCCAGGGTGGGCAGATCACCTGAGGTTGGGAGTTCAAGACCAGCCTGCCCAACATGGAGAAACCCCATCTCTACTAAAGATACAAAATTAGCTGGGCATGGTGGTACATGCCTGTAATCCCAGCTACTCGGGAGGCTGAGGCAGGAGACTCACTTGAACCCGGGAGGCGGAGGTTGCCATGAGATGGCACCACTGCACTCCAGCCTGGGCAACAGAGCGATACTCCATCTCAGAAAAAAAAAGATTTGCAAATATTTGAAAATAACTTGCAGGGGCGGATGCGGTCACGCCTGTAGTCCCAGCACTTTGGGAGGCCGTGGCAGCAGATCACTTGAGGCCAGGAGTTCGAGCCAGCCTTGCCAACATGGTAAAACCCTGTCTCTACTAAAAATACAAAAATTAGCCGGGTATAGTGGTGTGCACCTGTAATCCCAGCTACTCAGCAGGCTGAGGCAGGAGAATCACTTGATCCTGGGAAGCAGAGATTGCAGTGAGCCGAGATTGTGCCACTGTACTCCAGCCTGGGTGACAGAGCAAGACTCTGTCAAAAAAAAAAAAAAAAAAACCAGAAAAGATCTTACAGGTGAACCGCGTAGCCTAAAAATATATTTTTTAAAATAAAATGTTGGCCGGGCGCGGTGGCTCAAGCCTGTAATCCCAGCACTTTGGGAGGCCGAGACGGGCGGATCACCAGGTCAGGAGATCGAGACCATCCTGGCTAACACGGTGAAACCCCGTCTCTACTAAAAATACAAAAAAACTAGCCGGGCGAAGTGGCGGGCGCCTGTAGTCCCAGCTACTCGGGAGGCTGAGGCAGGAGAATGGCGTAAACTCGGGAGGCGGAGCTTGCAGTGAGCTGAGATCTGGCCACTGCACTCCAGTCCGGGCGACAGAGCGAGACTCCGCCTCAAAAAAAAAAAAATAAAAAAAAAAAAAAAAATAAAAAAAAAAATAAAATGTTAGGGCCGGGCGCGGTGGCTCATGCCTGTAACTCCAACACTTTGGGAAGCTGAGGCAAGCGAATCACAAGGTCAGGAGATCGAGACCATCCTGACTAACATGGTGAAACCCGGTCTCTACTAAAAATACAAAAAATATTAGCCAGGCGTGGTGGTGGGCACCTGTAGTCCCAGCTACTCCGGAGGCTGGGGCAGGAGAATGACGTGAACCCGGGAGGCGGAGCTTGCAGTGAGCCAAGATTGCACCACTGCACTCCAGCCTGGGCGACCGAGTGAGACTCCTTCTCAAAAATAAATAAATAAATAAACAAATAAATAAATAAATGGGCGACCAAGCGAGACTCCTTCTCAAAAATAATTAATTAATTAAAATAAATAAAATCAAATGTTAGGTATGTCATGAATACATAAAATATATGTGCATTAGTCTATCATTTACTACCACCATAAAATATACAGAAATGCATTCTAAAAAGTTAAAATTGATCAAAAGTTACACACACAAATACTTTGCTAAGCCAAGAGAAATGTAAACAAACATAAACATGCAGCATTAAATCATAACTGCATGAAATTAACTGCAGTACACACTGCACTATTGTCATAGTTTTGCGACCACCTCCTGTTGCTACTGCAGTGAGCTCAAGTACTGTGAGTATCCGTTTGAAACACCATGTGACACTCATCATCTCCGCATGAGCAGTTTGTCTCTCCAGCAAATTGCATATCGCAGTAAAAAATGATCCCTGGAGGTTCTCACCTAGTTTTCATCATGTTTAGTGCAATACCGTAAGCCCTGAATAACCTCAGGGGACTCGTACAAAGTGCCACTAGTGATGCTGGAAGTTGTCCCAGGAAGCACAGAAAAGTCATAACATTACGAGAAAATATGCAATTGCTTGATATGTGCCATCGATGGAGGACTGCAGCTGCAGTTGCCCGCCATTTCCAGATAAATGAATCCAGTATGAGGACCATTGTAAAAAATGAAAAGGAAATTCATGAAGCTGTTGCTGCACCTATGCCAGCAGGCACAAAAACCTTGCACTTTTTACAAAATATATTTTTATCTCGTGTTGCAAATGCAGCTTCTTTGTGGGGACAGGATTGCTGTAAGAAAAGCATACCTATAGATTCTAATTTGCTTCAAGAAAAAGTGAAGTCATTACATGGCAACCTAAAGCAAAAGGAAGGAGGAGGATCTCAAACTGGGGAATTTAATGCCAGCAAAGGATGGTTTGATAATTTTAGAAAGAGTATGGCTTAAAAAATGTCAAGATAGCAGGAGAAGCAGCTTCTGGCCGACCAGAGGCAGCAGATGAGTTCCCAGATGCCAGTGAGAAAATCATTGAGGAGGCTGGGCACGGTGCCTCACACCTATAATCACAGTACATTGGGAGGCTGAGATCACTTGAGCCCAGGAGTTTGAGACCAGCCTGGGCAACATACTGAGACCCCACCCCTACCAAAAATTTAAAAATTAGCTGGGCGTGGTGACATGCATCTTTAGTCCTAGCTACTCAGAAGGCTGAGGCAGGAGGATCAGTTGAGCCCTGGAGTTTGAGGCTGTAGTGAGATCTGATTGTACCACTGCACTCCAACCTTGACAACAGAGAAAGACTGTGTCTCTAAAATAATAGTAGTAATAATAATGAGTAAGAAAAAGAAGTAAGCCTGTTCATAAGTGCTAAGGAGAAAAATGGAGCAGGGGAAGGGGCTGGGAGTGGTGGGGACAGACATACAGAGGCAAGCACTATTAGCAGTTTCTTGAAAATCCTCCCATCATCTCTGTATGATAGTTTGTTGTTGTCTCTGTTGCTCTGTTGTTTTTCCTTTTCTTTTTATTTTTTGAGATGGAGTCTCACTCTGTCACCTAGGCTGGAGTGCAGTGGCATGATCTCAGCTCACTGCAACCTCCACCTCCCGGGTTCAGGTGATTCTCCTGCCTCAGCCTCCCGAGTAGCTGGAACTACAGGTGTGTGCCACCATGCCTGGCTAATTTTTGTATTTTTAGTGGAGATGAAGTTGATCTCGAACTCCTGACCTCAGGCAATCCACCTGCCTCGGCCTCCCAAAGTGCTGGGGTTAGAGGCGTGAGCCACCATGCCCGGCCAATATTTTTGCTTTTCAAATTGGGAGATGTTGCATGTAATTCTAGGTTTCTGATTTCTCTTGGAAAATCAGATGATCTGACATCCACACTCCCACAAGCCTTGGTTGGCAGAAGACACCCTGCCATCCAGGTCAGTGCAGGCTCCTTTTGGCCTCTCTCCTGTCTCCCTTAGGCAACTCAACCCTGTGGGCTTTCCAGCTTCCTCCCTCTTCTTTAGCCCATCCCCGTGCTGCCTCCCAGCAACGTCTTCAGGATTGTTTGTGTTCTCATGGGGCACCAGGAAGAGGGGCTCCCCACTCCCCACCTGCCTTCTTCTGGTGCTCGCTTTTTCAGAGGCTGCAGGCTCTCCTTACTATTTTGCTCCTTGAATCTGCTTTGAGCTTCCCTCGTGGTCTCTGCCGGTTCGCTCCATACCTCTGGGCATAAATTAGGAAAAGCCCCCCCACACATGCACATACGCACGCACACACAGACACACACACAGACACGCACGCACACAGACGCACACACAGACACACACAGAGACACACGGATGCGCACACACACACACAGACACGCACACACAGAGACACACAGACACACAGATGCACACACAGACATGCGCACACACACACAGACACACACAGAGACACACACACACACACACACACACACACACACACACACACCCCGATGCACACACACACAGAAGAGGCCTGCTACTTTCTCACACAGGAAGCACCAATAGCTGTTGACCAAGAACGGCTGTATCCAGCTCTAGATTCCCAAGGAAAGAAAACTTAGAGGTCACCTTGAGCCAAGTGCCCAGCCCAAAGCAGCACTCTACTGCCCCGAGCAAAATCAGTTCCGTTGGCAGGACGGAGCGGGCACGATTGCTGGGCAGTCAACAGGTTCCATCACAGATGGCGACCCACTTTCCCCTTCCTCTCCAGCAGGATTTTCATCTTCTAGAAGTTCAAGGTGGAGACAAAGGGAAGTGACCCCGCAGGTTGTTTTATGTGCTGGACAGAAGCACAGACTCCCTTCCCCAGGGGCCTGCAAATCAGGAGGTACTTACACTTCCAATTAGGCAGAAGCCATCTGTTCACTCGTACATACAATAAATACTGAACAAACGTCCTGGACACTGTTCTAGGCACTGGGGATGCATCAGTGAACAACACAGACATCCCTGCCGTTCTGGAGCCAACATTTGAGTGGTGGACCCAGCCAGTAGACAGAATGAACAACTGTTAAAAAAATTGGAAGTAGAGCGGATAATTAAGAAAGGCTTCCAGAAGATGGGGCTTCTCTGTCTCTATAGGGTGATTTGGGAAGGTTTTTGTTTTTGTTTTTTGCGAGTTTTTATTGTTTTTATTTTTGTTTTTGAGACAGGGTCTCACTTTGCTGCCCAGGCTGGAGCGCAGTGGTGTGATCGTGGCTCACGCAATCTCAACCTCCCAGGTTCGAGCAATCCTCTTACCTCAGCCCCCTGAGTAGCTAGGACTACAGGCACATGCCACCACACCTGGCTAATTTTTGTATTTTTAGTAGAGACAGGGTTTTGCCATGTTGGCCAGGCTGGTCTTGAGCTGCTGGGCTCAAGTGATCCACCCGCCTTGGCCTCCCGAAGTGCTGGGATTACAGGCGTGAGCCACCATGCCCAGCTGGAAGTCTCCATGGAAAAACTGACATGGGAAGGAACCAGCCCCAGGAAGGAACCAGCCCCTGGAAGGACCGAGGAAGCATATCAGATATCCTGGATAAGGTTTGGTGCATCAGAACAGGAAAGAAGGCCAGTATGATCAGAGTTTAGTCAGGGATGGGGAGAGACATCAGAGCCAGATCCTGTGGAGTTTATGGAGCAGGGGAAGGAGTTTGGATGGTGTTTTAATGCAGTAAGCAGTCACTGGGGAGATCTCAGTGAAAAAGTGATGGGCCCTGATTTACCCAGCCATAGTCTGCAGTAACCACATGGATTTCTAGAGACATTCCTTCTGCGGCTTTCCTCCCCAAACTCCACTGGTGCTCATGTTGACTCATCTGTCATTTTCACTTCCTTTCTGGCAGAGTAGCTGAGCTGAGCGAACAACAGAGCAGATGGACAATAGTCTGGCCTCTGCGTGAAGCCACCAGTTCACGGGAAATACAGGGGGAAGAGGAACATGTTAAGTGGCACCACAGGGATCCTGAAAGTGGGGAAATCCACAGGACGGGTGACCCCTTTCCTTCAACAAGTAAAGAGCATCAAAATAAAGGAAGGTGGCCGTTGTAGAGTAAAGGAGACTTAATAAAATACCTGCATAAGCAGAGGATAATTTCGAACAAACCAGCTCACAAAAGACACCTGCGAGACAATGACGGGAAATGTAATGCAGGCAGGGTACTGCATGACATTAAATAATTCTTGTTAATTTAGATGAGTATGATAATGTTATTGTAGTGATTTTTTTTAAACCTTATCTACTAGAGTTACAAGCTAAAGTATTTATGGGTGAAATTACCTGATGTCTGGCCGGGTATGGTGGCTCATACCTGTAATACCAGCACTTTGGGAGGCTGAGGTGGGCAGGGATTGCCTGAAGTCAGGAATTAGAGACCAGTCTGGCCAATATGATGAAACCCCATCTCTACTAAAAATACAAAAAATTAGCTGGGCAAGGTAGCGCATGCTGGAATTCCAGCTACTTGGGAGGCTGAGGCAGGAGAATCATTCGAACCCTCGAGGTGGAGGTTGCAGTGAGCCAAGCATGTGCCACTGCACTCGAGCCTGGGTGACAGAGTGAGCCTCTGTCTCAAAAAAAAAAAAAAAAAAAAAGACCTGATGTCTGGGGTTTACTCTAAAACATTCTATTAGAAACAAAGAAGGTCATAAGGTGGGGTGAATAGATGAAATGGGAATAGGAACTAGTTAGTGGTTGTTGGAGCTGATGGGTGACTCAGTCTCCTCTCTGCCTTTGAGTATGTTTGCAAATTTCCATAATAAAAAGTTTTTTTTTAATGAGTGAGGCTGTCAAGAAAAGTCACATATCCCACTTTCTGGGAGCAGTAACACAGCTATCGCAGCTCACATTTTCCTTTTCTCCCATTTCAGCATGGCGGGGACAACTTCCTCGCCACCTCCGGCTGGCCAGCGCCTGCAACTGCTGCCTGCTCAGTGGTGCTGAGCCCCTCGGTCTGGAGCCTCCAGGACAGCACCTGCCTCCTGAGGTTGTCCTGGCTCAGCTGTGCACAGCGATGGTGGAGAACTGGACTCCACAGGCTCACAACCTTCCTGTCAGGTTTCAGGGCCCAGCATCCTTCATCCTGGGCCTGGCGGCCCTGAACAATGGCTGAGGGGTGGGGAACCCTATAGAGTGACACCACAGCATAGCGGGCCAGCAGCACTCCAGTGCCCGTGGACTATGACCACCTATCGGGCCATCCCCAGCGATGGTGTGGACCTGGCAGCCAGCTGTGGGGCCAGGGTGGGCGATGTCCTCCCTGGGCCACACACAGGGGACTATGCTCCCTTGGGATTCTGGGCCCAGAATGGCAGCATGTCCCAGCCTCTTGGCGACAGCCCGGTCACCGCCACCGCCACCACCCGCCCCAGCCCCACCACCCCCGCAATGCCCAAGATGGGTGTACGTGCAAGGGTGGCCGACTGGCCGCCCAAGCGGGAGGCCCTGAGAGAGCAGAGCAACCCAAGCCCCTCACAGGACACAGATGGCACAAAGGCCACCAAGATGGCCCATTCCATGAGGAGCATACAGAACGGACAGCCCCCCACCAGCACCCCAGCTTCCTCAGGGTCCAAAGCCTTCCACCGACTCTCCAGGAGAAGGTCCAAAGATGTGGAGTTCCAGGACGGGTGGCCCCGGTCCCCCGGCAGGGCCTTCCTCCCCCTTCGGCACCGCAGCAGCAGCGAGATAACCCTCAGCGAGTGTGATGCGGAGGACCCGGGGGAGCCGCGGGGGGTCCGGCACACGGGGGCGCTGCCCCTCTTCCGCGAGTATGGGAGCACCTCGTCCATCGATGTGCAGGGCATGCCGGAGCAGAGCTTCTTCGACATCCTCAACGAGTTCCGCAGCGAGCAGCCCGACGCCCGGGGCTGCCGGGCCCTCACCGAGCTCCTCCGGGCAGATCCTGGCCCACACCTCATGGGGGGCGGAGGCGGAGCCAAGGAGGACTGCCACAATGGACAGCCCGCCAAGGACAGCCTCCTCCCGCTGCAGCCCACGAAGGAGAAGGAGAAGACCCGGAAGAAACCTGCGCGGGGCCTCAGCGGCGGGGACTCAGTGGACTCGTCCATCTTTCGGAAGCTAAGGAGCAGCAAACCCGAGGGGGAGGCTGGGCGGTCCCCGGGGGAGGCCGACGAGGGCCGGAGCCCCCCGGAAGCCAGCAGGCCATGGGTGTGTCAGAAGAGCTTCGCCCACTTTGATGTGCAGAGCATGCTGTTCGATCTCAACGAGGCGGCCGCCAACAGGGTGTCGGTGTCGCAGCGGCGGAACACCACCACGGGCGCCTCGGCCGCCTCCGCCGCCTCGGCCATGGCCTCCCTCACGACCTCGCGGGCCCACAGCCTCGGAGGCCTGGACCCGGCTTTCACCAGCACGGAGGACCTAAACTGCAAGGAGAACTTGGAGCAGGACCTCGGGGATGACAACAGCAACGACCTGCTGCTCAGCTGCCCGCACTTCCGCAACGAGATCGGGGGCGAGTGTGAGCGCAACGTGAGCTTCTCCCGGGCTTCCGTGGGCTCCCCGAGCAGCGGCGAGGGCCACCTGGCAGAGCCCGCCCTGAGCGCCTACCGCACCAACGCCAGCATCTCGGTGCTGGAAGTGCCCAAGGAGCAGCAGAGGACGCAGAGTCGGCCCCGGCAGTACAGCATCGAGCATGTGGACCTGGGCGCCCGCTACTACCAGGATTACTTCGTGGGGAAAGGTGACGGATGGCGGGTGGGTGGGAAGGTTGGGTGGGCCGCGGCTTGTCTCCGAGACCCCTACTCATTCATTCACTCTGTGCCAGGTCCTGCTCTGGCACTGAGGATGTGGCAGGAACGGAGACCTCCCTCCTGGAGGGCTGTGAGGATCCGGTGAGCAGAGCTACCCGGGCCTCAGCCCTGTGTCTGACACAGCAGCACTCCATAAACCTTGAGCTACAGGACACAACAGCTCTGCATTTACTCAGCACATACAGGCTTGGGACAGCTCAGTGCCAGGCACTCTCTAGAGCCTGGGGATATAGTATCAACCAGATTGAAACAAATATTCTATCTTCATAGCACTTTTAATGTTTTCATGGGTAAGACAAACAATTGAACAGGATAAATACAAAAAATACACAAGGGATTACAGGGTGCTAAATGCAGTGGAAAAGAGTAAAGTGGGGAAGAAGGAAATGGAGTGTTGGGGGGCGGGGTCAGATCTCAGTAGGGGATGGTCAGAGAGGGCCTCGGAGGCAGGTGCGGTTTGAGTATGGAGCTGAAAGCACCATGTGCAAATTGCAGACACTATTCCCAGAACAGAGCAGCGAATACATAAGTCTTGGAACTGCCAGGCACGGTGGCTCACGCCTGTAATCCCAACACTTTGGGAGGCCGAGGAGGGCGGATCACTTGAGGTCAGGAGTTCAAGACCAGCCTGGCCAACATGGCGAAACCCTGCCTCCTCTAAAAATACAAAAATTAGAATAGTGTGGTAGCACATGCCTGTAGTCCTAGCTACTCGGGAGGCTGAGACAGGAGAATCACTTGAACCCGAGAGGCGGAGGTTGCAGTGAACCAAGATCGCGCCACTGCACTCCAGCCTCCAACTTGAGTGACAGAGCGAAACTCCGTCTCAAAAAAAAAAAAAAAAGTCCTGGAATGTCGGAGGAACAGACAGGAGGTCAGTGTTGCTGGGGCAGAGTGATGGGGGAGAGTGGACAGAGCTGACGCAGAGGGGTGACAGGGATAGGTCATGTGGGACTGTAGCAAGGACTCTCATTTGTACCCTGCATGAGATGGAGCCACAGGATGGCTTTGAGCAGGGCAGGGCCCGACTGCTGTGTTCACGACCTGTCTCCAGCTGCATGTGGGGAGCAGGATGTGAGGGATGGGGAGAGGACAGGGGAACAGCCAGGAGGCTGCTGCAGTCATCCAGGCAGGAGATGATGGACATGTCTAAGATGGGAGCCCAAAAGTAGGGAAGAATCTTGCAAGCCACTATTAGATCCATTTAGGAGTGCAGTGACACCATCTCTGCTCACTGCAACCTCCGCCTCCCAGGTTCAAGTGATTCATGGGCCTCAGCCTCCCAAGTAGCTGGGACTACAGGTGTGCACCACCATACCCAGCTAAATTTTTTTTGTATTTTTAGTAGAGATGGGGTTTCACCATGTTGGCCAGAATGATCTTGATCTCCTGACCTCGTGATCTGCCTCACCCTCCCAAAGTGCTGGGATTACAGGTGTGAGCCACCACGCCCGGCCTCTGGATCCATTTTGAAGGCGAAGCTGTTGATGTTTGGAGGGTGTTAACATCAGGGAGAGATGGGCTTCATACATGATTAGTGCTGGTGAGGCATTCCCAGGAGACAGCATAATGTATTGCAGAGACCATAAACCCAGGCAGCTTCAGGAGACAGCAGAACACTGCAAGAGTACGGCATGCTAGGCAAAGACTAGGCCATTCCTGCCCAGTGCCAGCTGACTATTGTCATGCAAGACATGCAGACAAATCTAGTGTTACCAGCCTTTCCAGTTTTTCAAGATTCTCCTAAAACTCAGATTTTTTTTAATACAGACTTTACTGATTTTTAAATGGTGGCAGCTATAACGGTTCAGAATTATTAGCTGGGTGTGATGGCTCATGCCTGTAATCCCAGCACTTTGGGAGGCTGAGGCAGGCGGAACACTTGAGGTCAGAAGTTCAATACCAGCTTGGCCAACATGGTGAAACCATGTCTCTACTAAAAATACAAAAAACTAGCCAGGCGAGGTGGCGGCGCCTGTAGTCCCAGCTACTCAGGAGGCTGAGGCAGGAGAATGGCGTAAACCCGGGAGGCGGAGCTTGCAGTGAGCTGAGATCCGGCCACTGCACTCCAGCCTGGGTGACAGAGTGAGACTCTGTCTCAAAAAAAAAAAAAAAATCAGGATTGCTTGTAACTGCTAGTAACAGGCTTAAACAACATAGAAGTGACTCTCCTGTGAAGAAATCCAGAGTTCAGCAGCCCAGGGCTGGTTTGGTCAGTCTTCAGCATCAGTGGAACATCAGCCTTAGTGCATGGCATGATCCCCCGCCGCCCCGCACCAAGATAGCTGCTGGAATTACAGGCATTACATCTGTGTTTCCAGGCAGAGAAAAGAGGAAAGGGTAAGGACAAAAAGGCAGACCTCTTGTCAAGTCAACCCCCTTATGCCGTTATGCCTAGTGTTTCATTATTGGAACACTAAGCATGTGGGAGTTATAGCCTACTGCTCAAGGTCATTGCCAGGGTCTGAATTTTTACTCCTGGAAAAATTCAAAAAATTGCAGCCTCCAGCATAAATGGGTTAAAGAGCTTTCTCAGAAGCCCCATCCAACCACTTCCACTTAGTGGCCACACCTGTGTGCAAGGAGGCTGGGAAATGTAGGTTTTTAGCTAGACAAAGTTTCTCTTTTCCAAGAATAGAGGGTTTTTCTAAAAAAAAAAAAAAAAGAAGAAGAACTAGCAGCTCGCACTCCACAGCAACTGGATTTGTTGTTGTTGTTGTTGCTTTTTCTTTCCTTATTTTGAGGCAGAGTCTCGCTCTGTTGCCCAGGCTGGAGTGCAGTGGCGCGGTCTCAGCTCACTGCAGCCTCTGCCTCCCAGGTTCATGCTATTCTCCTGCCTCAGCCTCCCAAGTAGCTGGGATTACAGATGCTCGCCACCACGCCCAGCTAATTTTTGTAGTTTTAGTAGAGACAGGGTTTCTTCATGTTGGCCAGGCTGGTCTCGAACTCCTGACCTCAGATGATCCACCCGCCTCAATCTCCCAAAGTGTTGGGATTATAGGCGTGAGCCACCACACCTGGCTCACAGCAACTAGTTTTTTAAAAATATTTAAAGTAATGTCGTTGTCAAACATAACAAATGGCAGTCAAGTTGTCCCATGGGGCACTGGAGCTCCAACTTGGAGTCTCTGGAGTTCCAACTTGGAGTCAGAAAGCCCTCGGTTTGGGGTATCTGTTCCATAGCTGATCCATGTGATATGTTTTACCCTTCAGACTGCATGACAAATGAAGATGATTATATCAATATCATATGCACAAACAAAATGACACAGAGATTGAAAAGAAAGGGATCAAAAAGAAGTTCCAAGCCAGACACGGTGGCTCACGCCTGTAATCCCAGCACTTTGGGAGGCCGAGGCAGGCGGATCACGAGATCAGGAGATCGAGACCATCCTGGCTAACACAGTGAAACCCCGTCTCTACTAAAAATACAAAAAATTAGCCGGGCGTGGTGGCAGGTGCCTGTAGTCCCAGCTACTTGGGAGGCTGAGGCAGGAGAATGGCGTGAACCCAGGAGGCGGAGCTTGTAGTGAGCCGAGATTGTGCCACTGCACTCCAGCCTGGGTGACAGAGCGAGACTCCATCTCAAAAAAAAAAAAAAAAAAGAAGTTCCAGACAGTTGCTTACAAGGAAAAAGCCAATGAGGCAATATCAGTATCACATAAAATAGATTTAAAGGTTGAAAGCACTTTTTAGAGGAACTGAGAAGGCCATTTCATGTTTCTTAAAATTCACCAAGAAATTCTGGTAGTTGTGAACCTTTGTATACCTGGCAACTTGGTTTAGGGGTATGTAGATTTTAAAAATGGATCAGGCTGGCTGAGCGCATTCGCTCATGCCTGTAATCCCAACACTTTGGGAGGCCCGAGGTGGGCAGATTACGTGAGGTCAGGAGTTCAAGACCAGCTTGGCCAGTATGGTGAGACCCTGTCTCCACTAAAAAATACAAAAATTAGCTGGGCGTGGTGGCAGGTGCCTGTAATCCCAGCTACTTGGGAGGCTGAGGCAGGAGAATCGCTTGAAGCTGGGAGGCAGAGGTTGCAGTGAGCCGAGATCGCACCACTGCAATCCAGCCTGGGCGACAGAGTGAGACTCTGTCCCCCCAACCAAAACAAAAAACAAACAAACAAACAACACCACTACGGGGAGAAGTGGAAAAATTCACAACCATAGCGGGAGAGGTGCACAGATTATCTCTCTGAAATTGACAGAATCTAGTAACTGAAAAATAAGCATTTAGAGGATTTGAATAACCTAATGAAAACTGGATTTTACACTGTATATATATTAACTTTGTACCTAACCAACAAAGAACACATTCTTTTCAATCTACACGTACAAATACTTACATGAAAGGAATGTGGATCAAATAAAGATCAAGTAAGATTATACATTAAAATACTTAGTTCTTTGTTAGTCAGGTAGGAAGTACTCATCATGCAACTTTAAAAAAAAAAGTCATTTTCTTTTTAAAAATTTCTTTGTAGCACTGAAAGCTGTTCAAAAAAAAAATATCGGCCGGGCGCGGTGGCTCAAGCCTGTAATCCCAGCACTTTGGGAGGCCGAGACGGGCGGATCACGAGGTCAGGAGATCGAGACCATCCTGGCTAACACGGTGAAACCCCGTCTCTACTAAAAATACAAAAACTAGCCGGGCGAGGTGGCGGGCGCCTGTAGTCCCAGGTACTCGGGAGGCTGAGGCAGGAGAATGGTGTGAACCCGGGAGGCGGAGCTTGCAGTGAGCTGAGATCCGGCCACTGCACTCCAGCCTGGGCGGCAGAGCGAGACTCCGTCTCAAAAAAAAAAAAAAAAAAAAAATTTATTCAGAGCCATCACAGTAGGCGTAGGGACCACTGCGGCGGGGTCTGGCAGTAGGGAAGAGAGACTGGGCTTAGCTCTGAATACAGCGTGGTCAAGTGGGAATTTATAGCCAAGAGTCAGGGTGGGGGTCAGTGGATGGAGGAAATTACTAAGAAGAAATGTCAGAGGTAAGGAAGATTCTGGCTGAACCAACCTAATCTTGCTGATGACACGCCAGGATGATCCGACATCACCTTTGGATGGTGGAAGATGAAGAGCTTGATCAGATGTTGAGGATGTCCAGATATTAGGATAAGGTTGGGGGGCAGGGTTCTTGCTAAACTGACTTAGCAGGGTTCTTTGTTAAAACTGGATTTTACAAGGAGGTGCACAGATGGGCCTAGTTGAAAGATTCCAAAGCCTGACTAAAGTTCGGCGAAGCAAAGAGTCTTTGTCAAAGCTAGTAAACAAATTAGTCAGTGGTCAGTGTTTATTGAGTGTCTACTATATGCTAGGATTTGCAAGGAGCTAGATATGCATTGATGGGAAAAGCAACAACCCCTGTAGCTGCTTCAGGAATAAGCTGGTATCTGTGATCTGTAGAGTACAATGTTTATTCCATTCTCTGATCAGCTGGAGATTGTTGCACCCCCTGCAGATGCTATCCTGACTGGGGCTGTTAATTAACACACAATATTTTGCCTTTAGATTAGCCTTTGATTTGCCAAGAGCATCTCATGAGAACAAGAACCATCAGTTAAACATTCAGCATACCAGTACAATTTCCGGTGGTGGGTGATGCTAACTTCGTGGACTTGGGTCAAGACAGACCGCTGGTGGATACCCACACAAGCATGAGATACTTGGGTTATACATCGGGAAGAACTGTTTGCCTGGAAGGGTTATAAGATAACAGCATGTTTTAGAAAAAAAGAGGAGGCAGCTGTCGGGTAGAGGAGGGAGCAGGAGGCGTGCCCCACGTCTGGCTAAAGCCTCTGTTACCCTAAGGGAAAAAAGAGCAGTGTTGAAGTTACCTAGGTAAAGAAACATGGTGAGATAAAGGCGATGCCTGGGGACCCCTATCGTGGTCCCTGACAGGCGCCAACAATGACTGGGGCTGGTCATTGCCAACACTCATCATGTGCGTGCTATGTGCATGGCACGGTGCTCAAGGCTGGGTCCACCTTTAACTTTATTTTATGGCTGAAAATGCTGTCTAGCAACTTGGCTGGGGCCAGACATCTCTTAAGGGGCAGAGCCCAGATGTCAGGAGGCTCTCTAGACTACAATCTTACATAACAATTTCACATGGGCTAATCAGCAGTTAAACCAAGTGAACAATTTGCAAGCACGGGATAAATCACAGTGGTGCTGGGTTGATGGCATGCCATGCACCATAGTAAGCGTTTCTTATCTGTAGCTTCATTTTGCCTTCACATCAGCTCTCTGAATTGTGGGTGGCATCAAGGCCCCGTTTTCTCAGACAAGAGCACAGAGGCTCAGAAAAGTTCTGTGGCTTGGCAGAGGTGGTACAGTAAGGTGGGCTTTTGCCTCTTACAGTTTCTCCACTGGGGGTGTCTGTGACCAAGGCATGAGGTTTGCGTGACCAGCGTCCAACAGATTGCATAGGACCCTGCCTGATCACCCTATCTGCAGGCCTGCTGGGCATCAGGGCCCCTCCTTCCCAGACAGCTGAGCCTGAACTCGCCTGCTCTTCCTTCTTAGAACATGCCAATTACTTCGGCGTGGATGAGAAACTGGGGCCAGTGGCTGTGAGCATTAAGCGGGAGAAGCTGGAAGACCACAAGGAGCATGGACCTCAGTACCAGTACAGGATCATCTTCCGGACCCGCGAGGTAGGTCCCATCACTCTTGTTCTTATTAAAGAAATCATAGCCACTCACATCTCGAGCTAGGTTCTGGGAGCAAACACTTCCCCGGCTTCATCTCATGGAATCTTCCCAACAACCCCAGGAGAGCAATCCTGTTAGTCTCTCCATCTCGTAGAGGAGGAAACTAAGACTCAGAATTTAAATGACTTCTGGCTGGCACAGTGACTCACACCTGTAATCCCAGCACTTTGGGAAGTGAGGCGGATGGCTCAGTTGAGGTCAGGAGTTCAAGACCAGCCTGACCAACATGGCGAAAAACCCATCTCTACCAAAAATACAAATTAGCCGGGCGTGGTGGCACGCGCCTATAATCCCAGCTATTGGGGAGGCTGAGCCAGGTGAATTGCTTGAACCTGGGAGGCAGAGGCTGCTCTGAGCTGAAATTATGCCACTGTACTCCAGCCTGGGCGACAGAGTGAGACTCTGTCTCAAAAAAAAAGAGAGAGATAAATGATTTCTATAGGATCAATGAGTCAGGGGCCAGACCAAGATTTCAGTCCAGGGTGTCTGACTTCAGAGCCCAAGATTACAAAACCTGTTCACGAGAGATTAGCTCTAATAAGCATAAGAAATAAAAGGGAAGGTAAGGGATCATTTTAGGATCATGAGGTGTCCCACATAATGGAAAGAATTAAGGCAACAAGCCTCAGGCAGGACAGGAATTGGGGACTGTCAACCACAGGCACTGCTGTTAGGCCAGTCAGCTCAAGGTACTCCCGATGTGTCACTTTCCATTCTGAGTGGAGAAGCCCATGATCCTGGCTGGAGGCCTTCCCCTGGATTAAATGTCAGCTGTAGCTAGTGGGGAAGTCCTGTTGGGGCACCCATGCTCTATTAGGACTCTAAATGGTAAGTGACAGAAGTCTGTTTCTAACTCTCTTAAGTCAGAAATAGCATTCATGGTTCATGTAACTGCAAATCTCGAGGTAGGACAAGCTTCAGGCATAGCTGGACTTAGAGACTCAAATGCAGTCACCAGAACTCTGCTGCTTTAGCTCTCTGCTTGGCTTTGCTGTTTGCATCGTGAATGTCATTTTCTTCTGCCACTAACAAGCTCTCACCGTGTCATGGGAAAATGGAGATGGGCTGCTCAAATCTACATCTTTACGCCTTCTCATCCAAAAGGCTCAGACTGGCCAGACGCAGTAGTTCATGCCTGTAATCCCAGCACTTAGGGAGGCCAAGGCAGGCGGATCACCTGAGGTCAGGAGTTTGAGACCAGCCTGGCCAACATGGTGAAACCCCGTCTCTACCAAAAATACAAAAGTTAGCTGGGCGTGGTGGCAGGCGCCTGTCATCCCAGCTACTCAGGAGACTGAGGCAGGAGAATTGCTTGAACCCAGGAGGCGGAGGTTGCAGTGAGCTGAGATTGGCCTCCAGCCTAGGCAACAAACACAAAACTCCATCTCAAAAAAAAAAAAAAAAAGGCTTAGACAGATTTATCTGGGAAGAACTCTGGCTCTGCTTAGATCACAAGCCCAATCCCTGGGTCATTCGCTGTGGTCGGGGTGGTAGAGGAAACTGGCCAGGTCTGGCATATGTTACCCACCACCCTGGGTCCAGGGGCAGGGCCAGGCACTGTGATCCACCAGAGCTCCCTGGAGGAGGAGGCAGGGCAGATCCTCAGCAAAAAGAGGGGACCCAGGCAAGCAGAAATGACAGAGAGGTCCAGAAGACCCAAATAAAGAAGACCTTTCAGAAAAGGGGCAGTCACCAGCTAGGCAGGCCCTCCAAAATGGGTCTCCCTCAGCCTGCATTGCCCCAGCCCCTTGGACCTGGCCTTTGCCTGGACGTGGAAGCCTAGCAGGCTGAGGCTGCCAAGGACTTTTGTGGGGCCAGCCAAGTACTGGATCTCATCCAGGCTGGCAGATGCAGCTCGGAGTGCCCTCGCCCCATCTCCTGACCAAGACCTTCCCACTGTGTTGGGGGAATGGGATGGCACGGAGGCTTTGCAGCAGCCAGGAAGAAGCAGCCACAAAACCATGTGTGCCAAACCACAGGTGGTCACCAGCCTCTGTCTTCCCAGCCCCTCCTCCCTCTACCCACCTTTCTGGCCAGATGAGCACCAGAGCAGAATGAGAGGTGACAGCTCACACTGCATCCGACTGTTTTAGGACATACGGGCAACTGCTGGGTGAAATGACGCCTACAGTCATATACTTATAAATATAAATAGGCTGGGTACAGTGGCTCACACCTTGTAATCGCTGCACTTTGGGAGGCCAAGGCAGGTGGGTCATTTGAGCCCTGGAGTTCAAGACCAGCCTGGCCAATATGGTAAAACCCTGTCTCTACTAAGAACACAAAAAATTAGCTGGGTATGTTAGCGCACACTTGTAGTCTCAGCTGCTCGGGAGGCTGAGGCATGAGATTCTCTTGAACCCAGGAGGTGAAGGTTGCAGTGAGCTGAGATCGCACCGCTGCACTCCAGCCTGGGTAACAGAGCGAGACTCTGTCTCAAAAAAAAATAAAATAAAAAGATAAGATATATATATATATAAAATATTTATTACAAAGATTATTATTACTGCAAATCTCCTTTATACTGTGTGTCAGGCAATATTCTATACCTTTTATATCTATTAACTCACTTAAATCTCATCACGATTCTAGGTTGAAGACACTCTTGTCCTCATTTATAGATGACAGAACAGGCACAGAGAGGTTAAGGGACTTGCCCAAAGTACCCTCCAGGGAGTGGCAGGGCAGGGTGCCTGCCTGTGTTCTGGCCACCGCACTCGGCTGCCTCTGGGGTTTGACTAAGTCAGCTTAGACTGCACATTGGACCCACTCATGAGTTAGGAGCTCAGCCAACTCAGTGCTAGCATTTGTGTTTTTGTTCGTAATGAAAATATAATAGGCTGGGCATGGAGGCTTACGTCTGTAATCCCAGCGCTTTGGGAGGCTGAGGTGGGTGGATCACCCAAGGTCAGGAGTTTGAGACCAGACTGGCCAAAATGGCGAAACCCCATCTCTACTAAAAATACAAAAAAAATTAGCTAGGTGTGGTAGCAGGTGCCTGTAATCCCAGCTTCTCAGGAGGCAGGAGAATCGCTTGAACCTGAGAGGTGGAAGTTACAGTGAGCCAAGATCACTTCATTGCACTCCAGGCTGGGTGACACAGTGAGACTCTGTCTCAAAAAAAAAAAAAAAAAAAAAAGAAGAAAGAAAATACAATATATAGGCAGGCATAGTGGCTCACACCTGTAATCCCAGCATTTTGGGATGGGAGGCTAAGACAGGAGGATTGCCTGAAACCCAGAGTTCAAGATCGGCCTAGGCACCACAGTGAGACCCTTGTCTCTAAAAGATAAAAAATACCAGACTATAGCATTAGGAGAAATACCTAATGTAAATGACGAGTTAATGGGTGCAGCAAACCAACATGGTACATGTAATACCTATGTAGCAAACCTGCACTTTGGCACATGTACCCTAGAACTTAAAGTATAAAAATTAAAAAATATATATATATCAGACTATGCCACACATACTGAGAGTTGTGAGACTTTAGTGCATGGATGCTGGGTTATATAATTTTTTTGCTGTGATTTCCTGTGCACTGAGTTTGAAACTGGCTTGATGCCATTCCCAGTGTATACCTGCTCCCATCTACTTCCTACCCCCAGCACCTACAAAACTAGCCATTGGGGACTCTGGTCCATCCCAGGCGACAGCACGGGGACACTTTGAGTCTCACAGCCACAGGCCTGGGATCCATCCATTCCATAGACGTTTGCTCAGTGCTCCCCCGTCCCAGCTCTATGCTGGGCATGGAGGGTACTGTAGCAAACAAGGCAGCAAAGATACTCGTGGGATTGGGTCTTTGAGGGGGAGACAGCAAGACGCCAAACACCTTAGCAAATTACGCTGTAGGTGCTGCCTATAGTGACAAGGTGGGGAACGAAGCAAGGAGGAGTGATGAGTGTGCCAGGTGCTTAGATTTTTAACAGGAAGGTCAAGAGAGGCCTCACTGGGAAGGTAACGTTCTAGTAAACCTAGAGAAGGGGAGAGGGAGCCGTGTGGACAATTGGAAGAAGAGCGTTCCAGGCAGAGGGAACAGCCAGTGCAGAGGTCCTGAGGCAGAGCCATGCTCCATGGGTTGGAGACCTCATATGAGTCCTAGTTTGGCCACTCAGCAGTTCTAGAACCTTGGGCACATGGCTCATTTCCTCTCGGAGCCTCAGTTTCCCCCTTGGAAATTCTTGGCTTGGAGAACTGTGTTGTGGGCTCGGTGAGGTTGCACATATTAAGCAGGCAGTGCTGGGCCTGACACTTGATGGAAAATGATTACGAGCAGCACCACTGTTGCAGCCGACGTTCTTTCCCAGGAGGTCAGAGGCCCATTCTGGGAAACATGGGTTGAGCTCACCAATGGGGTTCTGTCCTTCTCATGTCCACACACACATGCCTTGGGGTCCTGTAAACCAGGGCATGGGGGCCAGAGCGAGAGGTCTGGGCTGCCTTCCAAGCCAGCAGGCCTGCCCCAGATGGCCGCCCCTGGCCGCCAAGCGACAGTCTCGAGTGGACCCGCATCTCCCAGCAGATGGGATATGTCAGTGCCAGGCTCCCCACCGAGGCAGGAACAGACTTGGAGCTGGGCTTTGGCACCGCTCGTCCAAAACCCAGAGAGCCTGGACAGGACGAGCACCAGGCCAGGCTGCCCTGTCTCAAGCCCCTTCACTGGCACTGTCTCACCCAGGACACTGGGGAGGGAGTGGGGATGGCAACCAGCCAGGAACTGTGTGGTCCCGTCCAGGCCCAGTGGTTCTCATTGGCCTAGCACACGTGAGTTTTTGACAGGCTTTAGTTCTGATAGGGTTAGAGATTTGGATTTTTATTTTATTGATTTTTCTTTTTTATTTAAAAAGTACCAGACGCTTATTGTTAAGAACTTAGACAGTACATAAGTATGCAAAGTAGAAAAAGGAAAGCTTTCATTAAGTGAAAAAAGCAAGTGTTTGTTCAGTAGGTACATCTGATTGTGTGTGTGTCTGTGTGTATTTGCTTATTTATTTTTGAGACAGGGTCTCTGTCCGCCAGGCTGAAGTGCAGTGGTGCAGTCATAGCTCACTGCAGCCTCAAATTCCTGGGCTCAAGTGATCCTCCTGCCTCAGCCTCCCAAGCAGCTGACACCACAGGCATGCACCACCATGCCTGGCTAATAATTTGGTTTTATTTTTAGAGACAGAATCTCACTATGTTGCCCAGGCTGGTCTTCAACTCCTGGGCTCAGGTGACCCTCCTCCTTTGACCTCCCAAAATGCCAAGATTACAGGCATGAGCCACTGCACCTGGCCACGTGTGTGTTTAAATGAACAATCTCCAAAGCATATTGTTAAGTAGGGGGAAAAGCAAAAAAGTGTAGCTTCCTGCTTAAGGTTAAAAAATTTAAAACTCGGCTAGGTGCAGTGGCTAACACCTGTAATCCCAGCACTTTGGGAAGCCGAGGGAGAAAGATTGCTTGAGCCCAGGAGTTTGAGACCAACCTGGGCAACATAGTGAGAGCCTGTCTCTATTAAAAATAAATTAATTGCCGGGCATGGTAGCTCATGCCTGTAATCTCAGCACTTTGGGAGGCCTACGCAGGTGGATCACCTGAGGTCAGGAGTTCGAGACCAGCCTGGTCAACATGGCAAAACCATGGGATGGGAGGTTTTACTAAAACTACGAAAATTAGCTGGGCGTGGTGGCACACACCTGTAATCCCAGCTACCTGGGAGGCTGAGGCAGGAGAATCACTTGAACCCAGGAGGCAGAGGTTGCAGTGAGCCAAGATCACACCATTGCATTCCAGCCTGGGCAACAAGAGCGAAACTCCGTCTCCAAAAACAAATAAAAAAGACACAAAAATTTTAAAACTATTAACTAGGCATGTGACTTTGTATATAAACATTTAACACTCGTTACAGATAATAATGGTTAACACACATTGAGCTCTCACTCTGTGCCCAAGATACAACGCTAAGCATTATACATAGATCTTTTTGAATCCTTTCAATGCCTTGAGGCAGGCATTTTTATCCCCATTTTGTCAATGAGGAAATAGGGAAATTAAGTGGCTTGCCCAGAATCACACAGCTAGGGAGGAGCTAGAGCTAGAATTCAAACCCAGGCAGACTACCTCCTAAGTAACCTCCTAGGAAATGTTCTTGAAGGGTACACCTGCCGCCCAGCACAGAGTCAAGCGGGGAGCGCGTCTGAGTCAGGAGTGAGTGGGGATAACCTGTACCAGCTGGAACCTCCTTGCTTGCATGGCACTGTGTGCCTTTCATAGCTCACTTGATTTGTTGCCCTTGACCAGCTGATGCCAGATGTTTTCAGGCTCTGAGCAGAGGAGGGCTGTGATCTGACTTGGGCAACTGTAGAAGGAATGGACTGGGGACAGGGCAGGGGCAGGGAGACCTGGAGGAGGCTGCTGTCCAGGTGGGAGGTGATGGTGGGGGTGACCAGGTAGAGAGTGAGGTGACCACTCATGACCTGCCAGTGTCGCACTTACTGTCCCCAGTGCAGAAAGAGTTTTTCAAGTAGTGCGCGCTGATGAGGTGGTCAGAGCCAAAATATGACTGTAAGCCACCGGTCTCCAGGGAAGAGGAATGATTTCTGGTCCGTACTGTCCCTCATTCCCAGCAGAGGGCACTGTGGGACAGTGTCAATGGGATATAAAGACACTGATCCTGCTGGTGCCTTAACTGAAACCCACAACCCCAGGGCCACCCAGATTGACAGGGCAAAGCCCCTGACACCATTGCTTTTCATGATCGGTTTCGACACTACCCTGCTTGTGATGAGAGAGATTTGTTTGTTTATTAATTACCGGGGCCAGAAGTGGGATCATTCTATTCCTTTCACACATACCTCTCCCCCAGGTGCTATTTGGCGAGGGTGGTGGGCTGTGTGCTTAGAGGCGAAGTCATGACATGTTTTTTTGCCCACCTCTTGTGTTTTTCGACTTAGGCAAGCATGTTTTTGCAGTTAATACTTATCCTTCTTAGTCTTGTTATTTTGTTGTTGTTAAGATGGAGTCTCACTCTGTCGCCCAGGCTGGAGTGCAGTGGCACAATCTCAACTCACTGCAACCTCCGCATCCTGGGTTCAAGTGATTCCCCTGCCTCAGCCTCCCGAGTAACTGGGATTACAGGCACAAGCCATCATGCCTGGCTAATTTTTCTATTTTAGTAGAGATGGGGTTTCATCATGTTGGCCAGGCTGGTCTCGAACTCCTGGCCTCAGGTGATCCGCCCGCCTCAACCTCCCAGAGTGCTGGGATTACAGGCGTGAGCCACCAGACCTGGCCTCCTCCTTAGTCTTTAGACCACAGCCCTAAGTGTACTTTGGGTGCTTGTAACAAGCGCCCTGGGGAGGGATTTTTGTTTGTGCATTCTTGGTGTGGTGCTGGTCCTGTGCGTGGCATGACCTGGTGGCCAGAAGCATGCTGTGGCTACAGGCGCGAGCTGGTGTTAGTGAGGATGTGGAGCAGCAGGGGCTCAGACAGGGCTGGTGGGGTGTAAATTGGTACAACCATTTGGAAAATTATTTGGCAGTTCGGTAAAATTGAAGATTAGCATGCCTGGTGGTTTAGCAATTTCTGTCCTAGGTATAAAACCAAAAGAAAACGTGTTCATGTGCACTGAGGTGCTTCTGTGAGGGTTCCTAACAGCACTGTTCACAGTTGGCAAATACTGGAAGTAGTTCTGGTGCTTATCAATGTGAAAAGGACTAAACCTATCAAAGTAAAACATCAACCTCTCGCAACAGCATGGCTGCATCTCACCTATGTAGGATTCAGAGAAAGAAGCCAGATAACAAAAGAATACAAACTGCCTGGCTGGGCGCAGTAGCTCACACCTGTAATCCCGGCACTCCGGGAGGCCAAGGCGGGAGGATCACTTGAGCCTAGGAGTTGCAGACCAGCTTGGGCAGCATAGTGGGACTCTGTCTCTACAAAAGATATACAGAATTATCCAGGCATGGTGGCACATGCCTATAGTCCCCGCTACTCAGGAAGCTGAGGCAGGGGGATCTCTTGCGCCCAGGAGGTCGAAGCTGCAGTGAACCGTGATTGTGCCACTCCATTCCAGCCTGGGCAACAGAGTGAGACCCTGTCTTCAAAAGAACAAAAGAATAAAAAAATACAAACTGCATGAAGTTCAAAAGTAGACAGAAATAAATGATAAATGGTGTTGAAAATCAGGATATAGTTACTTTTGGGGAAAAAGAAGAGGGTACAAAAGGGCTGTGGGTGCTGGAAATGCATTTCGTGATTTGGATAGTGATTACCCAGGTATTCACTTTGTGATAATTTATTTGGCCTCACATCTTTTTTTTTTTTTTTTTTGAGATAGAGTTTGGCTGTTGTTGCCAGGCTGGAGTGCAATGGCATGATCTCGGCTCACTGCAATCTCCACCTCCTGGGTTCAAGCGGTTCTCCTGCCTCAGCCTCCCAAGTAGATGGGATTACAGGCATGCGCCACCACACCCGGCTAATTTTTGTATATTTAGTAGAGACGGGGTTACACCCCATTGGTCAGGCTGGTCTCAAACTCCTGACCTCAGGTGATCCGCCCGCCTTGGCCTCCCAAAGGGGGCTTTCCTTTTATTAGAGAGAAATCTGCGCCAGAAGTCCTCACCAAGCACAGTTCCCCTCACATCTTATTGCCTGGAATTGGTCACATGGTTGTCTATAGGAAAACCTAGGAAAGCAACATCTGGGGAATGGGAATGAGATGGCTGTGACTGGCTTTGACTAAAGGTTTTCATCCCTGACTGCCCATCAGAAGCACCTGAGATGGATTAAAAATATGCCATGTATACAAACATGCATGTCTGGCCCCATCCCAGACCATCCAAATTAGAATCACTAGTGGTGTTTTTCTTCCTTTTTTATTTATTTCTTTATTTATTTTTTGAGACTGCGTCTTGCTCTGTCACCCAGACTGGAGTGCAGTGGTGCAATCTTGGCTCCCTGCAACCTCCGCCTGCCGGGTTCAAGTGATTCTCCTGCCTCAGCCTCCCAAGTAGCTGGGATTACAGGCACGTGCCCCCATGCCTGGCTAATTTTTATATTTTTAGTAAAGATGGGGTTTCACCATGTTGGCCACGGTGGTCTCAAACTCCTGAACTCAAGTGATCCGCCCACCTTGGCCTCCCAAAGTGCTGGGATTACAGTTGTGAGCCACTGCACCTGACCCATTTTTTTTTTTTTCTTTTCTTTTTTTTTGAGACGGAGTCTTGCTCTGTCGCCCGGGCTGGAGTGCAGTGGTGTGATCTCGGCTCACTGCAACCTCTGCCTCCCAGGTTCATGCCATTCTCCTGCCTCAACCTTCCGAGTAGCTGGGACTACAGGCACTGGCCACCATGCCTGGCTAATTTTTTATATTTTTAGTAGAGACGGGGTTTCACCATGTTAGCCAGGATGGTCTTGATCTCCTGACCTCGTGATCTGCCCGCCTCGGCCTCCCAAAGTCCTGGGATTACAGGTGTGAGCCACTGCACCCAGCGTTTTTTTTTTTTTTTTTTTTTTTTTTTTTTTTTTTTTTTTTTTTTTTTAATTTAATGAAGCTGGTTGGAAACCAGTGCCACAGTTCAAGGTCCAAGATGGTGCCAGTATTCAAGGCAGGCAGGTGTTTTACATGAGCATTTACAGGAATGTGTACATAATACAGTGTTACTGTAATAAGGACAAGAGCCCACCTCCTCCTGGTAGGACCTGTTTTCTTCATTATACTCCCTACTACCTTACATAATTCTTCTCTCCTATTCCAGTGTCAGCTCCACAAGGACAAGGGTCTTTGTTCATTGCACCTAGAATAGGACTCAGTGCCTCAGAGGAGGCACTCAGCCAATATATGTTGAACAGATGAAGTTAGTTTACATTATTGTCTCATTTAATCCTCCCAACACCCCTTCAAGGTTACGATACCATCCTGTACCCATTTCACAAAAGAGCAAGCTGAGGCTCAGAGATACGAAGTCACTTGGTCAAGACCACACAGCCAGGTGGCAACAGGTTCAAGTTCTGGCTCAGACCTAGGGCTTTCTGACCTTATATCACAAACTTCCAATCATCACACATGTCTCTTTCAAAACAAGATGTCTCTCATATGCTGTCATCCCCTTCTAGGTCCCAAGAGCCCCCTAACCTTCCCTTCTTTCCCTTGAGTAGCTCATCACCCTGCGGGGCTCCATCCTGGAAGATGCCACGCCCACAGCCACCAAGCATGGAACCGGGCGGGGCTTGCCCTTGAAGGATGCCCTGGAGTACGTCATCCCTGAGCTCAACATCCACTGCCTGCGGCTGGCCCTCAACACCCCCAAGGTGACAGAGCAACTGCTGAAGCTCGATGAGCAAGGGGTGAGTCAGGGGCTGGAAGTCAGGGCGCTGCAGGGGCAGTAGCTTGCAACCCCATTCCTGGTACCTTTTTATATCTTGGTCACATTCTTTTTTCTTTGCAAGTAACAGAAACCTACTTAAGCTGGTTTCAGCAAAAGGAGGGATTTGAATCAAATTCTAGTGGTGCCAAGAGCAGGAGTGTAACTGGGTCTCCTAAAGGAGGGAGATCGTCTGGGGGTGAGAGAGCTGCTGGTCCCCATGTGTGCATGCGTGTATGTGTCTGTGGTGGGGGTTAGCGTGTCTTTCCTCCCCGCGCCACACTCTGGCTCCCTCTGCTTCTCTCGCCTCTCCCACAGCTCCCAGTCTGTTAGAATTACAGCCACAGGCGGACCCCAGCAAGCTGACCCTGGTCACAGGAGAGCCATCAATTGGGCTATGCGTAGGTCAGGTGGCTGTCCGTGGCCCACTCACCAGTGATACCTAAAGCAAACATGGTTGTTGGGAGCCCACTCCCTAAAAAAGCTATTGACTGTACTCCTTGAGCCCTCCAGATTTTGCTTTTGCAGAATCTCAGCCCATCCCAGTCCACCTACTGTGGGAAGCATTCCACCTACTGTGGGAAGCCGGCCAAGGCAACAGTCTCTTTCATGCAAGCGTGGCATCACCAGCCATCCTCCACCCGCCATAGCGAGAAGAGGCAGCCTGGACACCTCGCTGTGCTTCTGTGGTGGGGGAGGGAGGGAGAGGGTCAACTGGGACATGCCGCCATGCCCCAACACTGTTTTCCTCCCTGTCTGGCTATGGCTCTGGGTTCTCGACCAGTCCCAGCAGCTCCCAGGGCTGAAGGCCTCAGACATACCCCTTGCTCCTTTCCCTCTGCCATCTCTGCCTGGCCTGCCTCCACAAAGCCACTCTTGCCTCTGCAGCTCTGCCGGAAGCACAAGGTGGGCATCCTCTATTGCAAGGCCGGCCAGAGCTCTGAGGAGGAGATGTACAACAATGAGGAGGCTGGCCCTGCCTTCGAGGAGTTCCTCTCCCTCATCGGCGAGAAGGTCTGCCTGAAGGGCTTCACCAAGTACGCTGCCCAGCTGGACGTCAAGAGTAAGTGGGGGGCCAGTTAGATCACAGTGAGCCACCACTGCACGCCCACTCAACGGGCAAAGCTTAAAAGGTCTGGGGATGCCAGGGTGGGGACATGGAGCAGTGGAGCTGTGGAGCTCTCAGACTTGTAGGAACACAAATAAGTGCAGCCATTTTCTTTTTTCTTTTTTCCTTTTTTTTTGTTGCTGTTGTTGTTGTTTTTGAGACAGAATCTCACTCTGTGGCGCAGGCTGGAGTGCAGAGGCGTTTTCTCATCTCACTGCAACCTCCACCTCCCAGGTTCAAACAATATTCTCCTGCCTCAGCCTCCAGAGTAGCTGTGACTACAGGTGTGCACCACCACACTTGGCTAATTTTTGTATTTTTAGTAGAAACGGGGTTTCACCATATTGGCCAGACTGGTCTTGAACTCCTGACCTCAAGTGGTCCACCCACCTCAGCCTCCCAAAGTGTTGGGATTATAGGCGTGAGCCTCCGTGCCTGGCCATGTGCAGCCACTTTGGAAAATGGTACAGCACATTCAAGTCCAGTTTGAAGAGACCCTGCTCTGTGACTCAGCTCCTGCACTCCTAGGTATGCACTCTGTCTAATGCACACGTGCACGGCAGGAGAGGACTGAATATCCCTAACCACCGGCACCTGGTGCACCCAATGCACACTGGCAGAGTTGTGGTATGTTCACCCAGCAGAGATGAACTGGCACCAAGGGCATCAGCATGGAAGAGAGCTGCATGCTTCGTGCTGTGCAAAGACAGCAAACCTCAGAAGAGTGGGACCTGAATGATGCCTTTCACATAACAATATATTTTTTTTTTTTTTTGGAGACAGAGTCTCCCTCTATTGCCCAGGCTGGAGTGCAGTGGCACAATCTCAGCTCACTGCAACCTCCGCCTCCTGGGTTCAAGGGATTATTCTGCCTCAGCCTGTATTCACTACAGGTGTGTGCCACCATGCCCAGCTAGTTTTTGTATTTTTAGTAGAGATGGGGTTTCACTATATTGGCCAGGCTGGTCTCGAACTGCTGATCTTGTGATCTGCCTGCCTCAACCTCCCAAAGTGCTGCGATTACAGGTGTGAGCCACTGTGCTGGCCAATTATTCTTTTTTATGGAGACAAGGTCTCACTATGTTACCCCGACTGATCTCAAACACAAGGCCTCCAGGGATTATTGGCCTCCCAAAGTGCTGGAACTACACATATGAGCCCAAACTAGCAAATAAAAAACTGGCAAAACCCAGCAAGCTCAGCAGGATGACTCACACCTGTAATCCCAACACTTTTGGAGGCCAAGGCAGGATGATTGCTTGAGGCCAGGTATTCAAGACCAGCCTGGGCAATAAAGCAAGACCCTGTCTCTGGAAAAAAAAAAAAAAAAAAAAAATCCACCAGCCATATATTGTTTGGGGATATGCCCTTATATAGTAGAACTCTAAAGAAAAACAGAGTCAAGCGTGGTGACTCATGCCACCAGCTTTGGGAGGCTGAGGCAGGAGGATTGCTTGAACCTGGGAGTTTGAGACTGCAGTGAGCTGAAATCATGCCACTACACTCCACCCTGGGCAACAGAGCAAGACCCCGTCTCAAAAATAAATAGGCTGGACGCGGTGGCTCACGCCTATAATCCCAACACTTTGGGAGGCTGAGGCAGGCAGATCATGAGGTCAGGAGCTCGAGACCAGCCTGGCCAATATAGTGAAACCCTGTCTCTACTAAAAAACACAAAAATTAGCCGGGTATGGTGGTATGATGGCGTGTGCCTGTAGTCCCAGCTGTTCAGGAGGCTGAGGCAGGAGAATTACTTGAACCCAGAAGGTGGAGGTTGCAGTGAGCTGAGATTGCGCCACTGCACTCTAGCCTGGGTGACAGAGCAACACTATCTCAAAAAAATAAATAATTAGGCCGGGCACAGTGGCTCACAGCTATCATCCCAGCACTTTGAGAGGCCGAGGTGGGTGGATCACGAGGTCAAGAGTTCGAGACCAGCCTGGCCAACATGGTGGAGCCCCATCTCTACTAAAAATACAAAAATTAGCTGGGCATGGTAGTGCATACCTGTAATCCCAGCTACTGGGGAGGCTGAGACAGGAGAATGGCTTGAACCCAGGAGGCGGAGGTTTCAGTGAGCTGAGATCATGCCACTGCACTCCAGCCTGGGCGACAGAGCAATACTCTCTCTCAATAAGTAAATAAATAAACAAATAAATAGGCCAAATGCAGTGGTTCACACCTGTAATCCCAGCACTTTCAGAGGCCAAGGCAGGCAGATTACCTGAGGTCAGGAGTTCAAGACCAGCCTGACCAACACGGTGAAACCCCATCTCTACTAAAAATACAAAAAAACTAGCTGGGCATGGTGGTTCACACCTGTAATCCCAGCTACTTGGGAGGCTGAGGCAGGAGAATCTCTTGAACCCGGGAGGCAGAATCTCTTGAACCCAGTGAGCCAAGACCGCACCGCTGTACTCCAGCCTAGGTGACAGAACGAGCAAGACTCCATCTCAATCAGTCAATCAATCAATCATAGGGGAAAAAAAAAAAAAAAAAAACAAGGGAACGCTGGAGACAATATGTAGGATAGTGGTTGGCTGTCTGGGGAGAGGCGGGTGTGTCTGTACATTAGAGTGTGGGTGGTGGTCTGTTTCTTAAGGTGGTGGCACATGGGATGTATTTGTTGCAGCAGTCTCTGTGCATATCATGCGCATGTGTACATCAATATATATGATATAGGGGGCCGGGCGTGGTGACTCACGCCTGTAATCCCAGCACTTTGGGAGGCTAAGGCGGATGGATCACCTGAGGTCAGGAGTTCGAGACCAGCCTGACCAACATGGTGAAACCCCATCACTACTAAAAATACAAAAAATTAGCCGGGTATGGTGACACATATCTGTAACCAGCTACTTGGGAAGCTGAGGCAGGAGAATCGCTTGAACTTTGGAGGCAGAGGTTGCAGTGAGCTGAGATCACACCACTGTACTCCAGCCTGGGCAACAAGAGCAAAACTTTATCTCAAAAAAAGAAAAAAAAAAAAAAAAGAAAGAAAAAAATATATTTGTGTATGATGTATAGGATCGAAATGTTTCATGAGCAGTAGTTAGGTGGGTGGATGGGTGATGTTCACAGGTGTCACAGCTCCCTGGGGAATGGACTGCCACTGTCCTTGGGGGTAGGTGTCACAGCTCCCTGGGGAATGGACTGCCACTGTCCTTGGGGGTGAGTTTTCATCGGCTGGGAGTGAGAAGGCCCCGAGATGGCTCAGTCAATTGCTCTGCCCCACACCTCACCAAGACTCGGTTTGCTCTTCTAGAAAACGGAAGCCCAGATCAGGAGACAAATCTTAGAGAAGTGAAATGTTAGGCCAGTGCCTGGGGCCATCATCACCTTCCCCTCTTCCCCTGCTAAAGGAGGCTGTAGGAGGAGCGAGCATGATATTATGCCATTTGCTAGTTTCATGATCTTGGACAGGTGGCTTTGCCTCTCTTGACCTCAGTTTCCTCATCTGTAGAGTGAAGGTAATAATTGCACTTACCTTGGAAGCACGGTTGCACATTGAGGGTTCCTGCTGCCCCAAACATCCTGAGCCCTCCCTCTGTGCCAGGTGCTTCCCAGAGCTCTGCCAGTGTGGGTGTCCCCCTAGGTGGGCGGGGAGGCAGCAGGCCTCACTGGGCTCACCTGGCATGGAGGAAGCTGGCAGGTGTGAGTGTTAGTATTGTTTGTTTGGTTTTTTTGTTTTTCATTTTTTTGGGACAGAGTCTTGCTCTGTCACCCAGGCTGGAGTGCAGTGGAGCGATCTTGGCTCACTGCAACCTCCACCTCCTGGTTTCAAGCGACTCTTCCACCTTAGCCTCCTGAGTAGCTGGGATTACAGGCGCGTGCCACCAAACCCAGCTAATTTTGTATTTTTAGTGGAGATGGGATTTCCCATGTTGGCCAGGCTGGTCTTGAACTTCTGACCTTAGGTGATCCACCCACCTCAGCCTCCCAAGGTGCTGGGATTACAGGCGTGAGCCACCACGCCTGGCCAGGAAGTGGGTTCTCATAGAGGACCCCAGGAAGCATAGTGCTCCTAGAAGTAGTCTCCCCAAATTACAGGCAGGCATGGTCCTGGCTTGAGCAGACACCTTGAGGTTACCTGGCTCCCAACCTGGCTCTGGCACTGGCAGCTGTGGCCTCAGTGTCCCCGCTGGACACTGAGGCAGCATTGAATATTGTTAAGAACAGATCTGGAGACTGGGCACAGTGGCTTACGCCTGTAATCCCAGCGCTTTGGGAGGCTGAGGCAGGTGGATCACCTGAGGTCAGGGGTTCAACCAGCCTGGCCAACGTGGTGAAACCCCGTCTCTACTAAAAATACCAAAATTATCCAGGCATGGTGGCAGGCACCTGTAATCCCAGCTACTCGGGAGGCTGAAGCAGGAGAATTGCTTGAACCCAAGAGGCAGAGGTTACAGTGAGCCCACATTGCCCCGTTGCTCTCCAGCCCGGGTGACAGAGCAAAACTCTGTCTCAAAAACAAACAAACAACAAAAAAAACATCTGGAGTCCAACAGCCTGAGTTCTGATCCAGACTCTACCACTTAGTGCAGCGTGACCTTGGGAAGGCACTCCCTCTCCATGCCTCCGTTTCCCCCTCTGAAACATGGGCTCAATAAGTAGGTTTGCCTCTTCTTGGTCATAACCTTCCCTCCTATTAGAGAGAACCCATATCCTGATTCTCAGTGATAATCATTTCTTTGCTTTTCTTCATAGTTTTGCTACTTACGTACGCGTCCCTGACCGGTATACTCTGACCTGCTTTTGCACGTCACATGAATGGGATCACACCGTGTGTGCTGCCTTGTGTCAGCATCTTTCACTCAACATTCAGAGGATTCCCTCAAGCGCAGCCGTGACTTGTTCCTTTTCCTGGCTGTATATTTTTCCACAGTGTAAATTGACCAGTGTGTTCACCCATTCTTGTGACTGACGTGTGAAGCTTCTTGCACCCATATCCCAGGACACGTGGGCATGATTTCTTTGGGCTGTGGTCCAAGGAGAGGAAGTGCTAGGTTTTCAATGAAGCCCATCTTCAGGCTTAAGAGAGACTGCTGAAAAGTTTTCCGAAGTGCTCGGACCACGTTACACACCTAACCAGCCACCTCAAGGGTTCCGTTTGCTCCACATCCTCACCAACCCTTGGTGCTGTCAGACTTTTTAATTTTTACCAGTCTGGTGGGCGCGTAGCAATGGGGTTTCCTTTTTATCTAAATGTATTTACTTTTTTTTTTTTTTTTTTTGAGACACAGTCACCCTGTCGCCCAGGCTAGAGTGCAGTGGCGCGATCTTGACTTGCTGCAAGCTGTGCCTCCCAGGTTCAAGCGATTCTTCTGCTTCAGCCTCCCGAGTAGCTGGGACTACAGGTGCCCAACACCACACCTGGCTAATTTTTGTATTTTTAGTAGAGACAGGGTTTCACCATGTTGGCCAGGCTGGTCTCAAACTCCTGACCTCAGATGATCCACCCTCCTCAGCCTCCCAAAGTGCTGAGATTTCAGGCATGAGCCACCGCAACTGGCCAATGTATTTGATTTTTAAGAGTGGATTGAAGTGAAAGCACCAAGTTAAAAACCAGCACAGATGGTACGTGGGATATGGCAAAAACTCAGAGGTTTTGGAAACATGGTCCTAACTGGCGTTTCTGTTTCAGCCGACTCCACGGGAACCCACTCCCTCTACACGACGTACCAGGACTACGAGATCATGTTCCATGTCTCTACCCTGCTCCCTTACACCCCCAACAACAGGCAGCAGGTCAGTGATTTTCAGCAGAGGCACGGCTGCTGGATGTTGACTGCCCACCCACCAGCATTGGCCCTCCCAGTACCGTCCTGTGGATCATATGGAGGCCCTTGGCCTTGGAGGCCATCTTTACCATAGTCATTTTCCCTGGGGGTTAGAGACCAGGCCAGGTGTGGTTCGAGATGTCACTTTGGCCCCGGTCTTTCCTGCTGCTCTTTGGGCAGCCTCCTTGGCCCCAGCTACCCCGACTCCCCTCCAGGGCCTCTTGAGTCATCACTGGTCTTAAGAAGAGTGAATCAGTCAACATTATTTTGACTGCAGGTAACAGAAATTCACACCAAACTGGCTTAACTAGAAAGAGATTTACTTGGTTATATAACTCTTAAGATTCTGGAGAGGGCTGGCCTCAGGTCTGGTTGGATCCAGGGACTCCAACAATATTAGGAATCCTCCCCATTTCTCACCTCTGCTTTTCTTTGCAGCAGCTTTATTCACAGGTGCAGGGCAGAGACACCTCCTAGCAGCCCCAGACACATCCCACCAGCTTAGCCACCCTAGCAGAAGGAGTGCTATTCTTTCCAGTTGTCCCGGAAGTGTTTCAGAACTGTCTCATTGGACCATTCGCATGCCAGTCTCAGGGCCTGGGGTGGGGGTGGAAGGGGCAGACTGGCCAAGCCCGAGGCTCATGCCCACCCCAGAAAGGGTGAGTGGTGCCAGCTCAACTTGAAACATGGACAGAGGTTGGGGAGGTGCTTTCCCAAACTAGGTGGGTGTGGCTGCCAGGAGGAGGCAGGGATACTGGGTGGGCAGCACCACCAAACACCCATTGCCAAGAGGCTGCAGCTGTGACCCCGCTCCTCTCCTGGACCCAGCTTGCAGGCTGGGCCCACGGAGCAATTCTTCCAGTTCCTAATGAACGGAAGCCCCAGAGTATTGACAGTTTAGGAAGTAAGTGTACATGTTTTCCCATTTGGCACAAGTGACATTGTAGGCCAAAAATAGTCAAATATTGATTTCCTAAGGTTCATCTAAAAACATGCTATTAACAGCTTTGGTCTTAGGCCAGGCTTGGTGGCTCATGCCTGTGATCCCAGCACTTTGGGAGGCCGAGGCAGGCAGGCAGATCACCTGAGGTCAGGAGTTTGAAACCAGCCTGGCCAATATGGTGAAACCCCATCTTTACTAAAAATACAAAAATTAGCTGGATGTGGTGGCGTGTGCCTATAGTCCCAGCTGAGGCACAAGAATTGCTTGAACCCAGGAGGCAGTGGTTACAGTGAGCTGAGATCGTGCCACTGCACTCCAGCCTGGCAACAGAGCAAGACTCTGTCTCAAAAAAAAAAAAAAGGCTATTATCTCAGAATTAGACCTGAATTTGAGTTCTTTCTTTGCTACTTCCTAGCTGTGTGATCTCAAGTAAGTGATTTTACCTCTCTGGGCCTTGAGTCCCTCCGGTGTAAACTGGTTAGAATGGTAGTGCCCCTGTCTCAGGGTCATTGAGAAAGGTCCATACACTCCTGCGGCAACTGGAGCGTGACAGGGCCCGACACACGGGGCCGCAGGGAGCAATACCTGTTCCTGAGTTAGTGGGAGGCGTGCTGGAGAAAAGCTTGAGTCATAGAGTTAAGAAATGGGTTAGAATCCAGGCTCTTTCCCTCCATCACTACATGACTTAGGGAAAATTACTTAACCTCTCTGAGCCTAAGTTTTCTCATCTATATAACGGGCAAAGTGAGTTAACGCGTCTCGGGGGTTGTTAAGAGATTCATTGAGATGATAAATTGAAGAGACGGCTGTACAGTGTTTAGGACAGGACCAGCCATAGTCAGTAGCTACTTGAGCAACTTGATTTAATGCCACTTAAAACACACATAAAGAACTAACCATTCAACAGTAGGGGTTGAGCTACAAAGCGTGTCTGGAGTTCATGATGTGAGCCACGTCACTTAGAGCTCCATGGGACTCCCGTCCATGGATCTCCTGCATTGGCAGATTCCTTAACAGTTATGTGAATACTAGAACTATGTAAATAAGAACAGTATAATAGGCTGGGCACGGTGACTCACACCTGTAATCCCAGCACTTTGGGAGGCCGAGGCAGGGGGATCACCTGAGGTCAGGAGTTCGAGACCATCCTAACCAACATGGAGAAACCCTGTCTCTACTAAAAATACAAAATTAACTGGGCATGGTGGCACATGCCTGTAATCCCAGCTACTCAGGAGGCTGAGGCAGGAGAATCACTTGAACCCGGGAGGCGGAGGTTGCAGTGAGGCGAGATAGCACAACTGCACTCCAGCCTGGGCAACAAGAGCGAAACTCCGTCTCAAAAAAAAAAAAAAAAAAAAGGAAAAAGAACAATATAATATCAGCAAATAAGCCAAACACCGTGAATACGGCGTCACTTGTGAAGATAACAGAGTCTTCCTCGGAGACTGACCAGCAGGGGAGAGAAAGTGTATTAGTCCGTTTTCACTATACTAATGAAGATTTACCCAAAACTGGGTAGTTTATAAAGAAAAAGAGGTTTAATGGACTCACAGCTCCACATGGCTGGGGAGTCCTCACAGTCATGGCAGAAGGCAAAGAAGGACCAAAATCATGTCTTCCATGGTGGCAGGCAAGAGAGCTTGTGCAGCAGAACTACTACCCTTTTATAAAACCATCAGATCTCGTGAAACTTGTTTACTACCACGAGAACAGCACAGAAAAGACCCACCCCCATGATTCAGTTACCTCCCACCGGGTCCCTCCCACAACACATGGGAATTATGGGAGCTACAATTCAAGATTAACTGTAGGGTGGGGACACTGCCAAATTGTATCAGAGGGTGAGGGTCCCATAGGGCACTCGGAAGCCACAGCCGTCTTGACCTCAGTCAGGGTCCAGGGAAGGGGTGGCGCCTGTAACTGGCTCTGCCAGTGACCTGAGATCTGACTCTGCCATTGTCCCTGAGTGTGGCTTTGAGCAAGTTGAAGGGCACCAGCCTGTGCTCTCTGGATCATATTTATTGAGCGACTCCTGTATGCCAGGCACTGTGCTGGGTACTGAGGGTACAGCGGTGGGCATTGAATAAAATCCCTGTTCTCATGGAGCTGCCACTTCAGTGGGAAGAGACAGGAAACGAAAGGAAGGGGGGAAAACCGTCTGTGCTGAGTGTCAATAAGTGTTAAGTAATGGGGACAGGAAAGCAAAGATCAGGGAGTGCTGTGGTGGGGTGGATGTTGGATAACGTAGTCAGCAAAGGCCTCCCTGGGCGGGAGGTTTCTGCAAGACCAGAGGAGGTGAGGAAGGAAGCCATGTGGGGACTCGGGAAGAATGTTCCTAGCAGAGGGGACAGAGGTGCAGAGGCCTCAAAGAAGTGTTTCTGGCGTGGTTGAGGAGCAGCAGGAGGTGGGTGTGGCTGCAGCAGCGTGAGCAGGGGCCATGGGGAATGTCAGAGGTGACGGGGGCCTGCCGGGCCATGGCAAGATGTTTGTCCTTTGTCCTGAATGAGAGGGAGCCACAGGAAGGCTCGTTCCTTGGGCTGTGTGTGAGCAGGGAGCGGGAATGGGGGTGGGTAAGGAGCTGTGGCAGTGGTCCAGGCAGGACCCCTCAGGCCAACCTGTGACACGTTCCTGTCCCTCTCTGTTGCCCTTTCCCAGCTGCTGCGGAAGAGGCACATAGGGAACGACATCGTGACGATCATCTTCCAGGAGCCTGGCGCGCTACCGTTCACCCCCAAGAACATCCGCTCCCACTTCCAGCACGTCTTCATCATTGTCCGAGTCCACAACCCCTGCACTGATAACGTCTGCTACAGGTATGCCCCGCCACACCCGGTTCCCAGCAGCGCATGGAGAGGGGCAGGCAGTTGGCCCGAGTGGGTCCCAGTACAGGGCCCCCCACCACCTCACATGTTGTGCTTCAGGAGGAGAGCTCAGCGCACACTCCCTACACCATCTCAGAGAGTGGTTTTCAGCCAGAAAGGGGCATGGCTCCCCAGTTTTGCTAAGGAAACCATCAGGGATTTGTATTTGCTTGTAATCTTTTGTTTCGAGTGACAGAAGACCCACCTCAATGTGGCTTAAGACAAAAAGACAGTTGTGTATATAAGCTCTCAAAAATGGCACGGTTAGGCCTGGCTGGATCTGTCCCCCTCTCCTGGGGGTCACCTTTCCAGCAGCTCTGAGGTGAACATCCTACCAGCCGCAAATCCCCCAAAATGAGAGCTTTTCTTTCCCAGGATTTGCATCAGAAGCCCCAGAATTGGGGCTCACTGGCCCAGTTGGAGTTGTGTGCCTGTCCTAGAGCCAAAATCACCAGCCAGGCCTGGGCACCGGGCTTTAAGGACCGAGAGGCATGAGTGATGTCCCAGAGGAAAGTCGGGGGGAAGCAGGGCCTGCCTGTGGAGCTGGGCCCTGCTTTGGAGGTAGAATTGAGGTTTTTGTTGTTTAGGGTTTTTTTTTTTTTTTTTTTTAAAGACAGGGTCTCACTCTGTCGCCCAGGCTGGAATGCAGTGGTACAATCATAGGTCACTGCAGCCTTGACCCCCTGGGCTCAAACGATCCTCCTGCCTCAGCCTCCTGAGTAGCTGGAGCTACAGGTGCACACCCCCATGCCTAGCTAATTAAAAAAAAAAAATTAGTAGAGATGGGGTCTCTCTGTTTTACCCAGGCAGGTCTTGAACTCATGGCCTCAAGCGATCTTCCAGCCTCAGCCTCCCAAAGTGCTGGGATTATAAGTGTGAGCCACCACACACAACTGAGATCTTTTCCTACCTGTACATGAAGTGCTTTTTGTTCTTTCTGATGCTCTATATTCCATTGTATGGATGTGGGGTCATCTCCTGTCCTCTACTGATGGGTATTAGGGTTGTTGCCTGATGCAATGAACCGTCTTATTTATAGTCTGATTGCGCCTGAGTCCAGGCATACAGCTGTAAAAGAAATTCTAGAAATGGAGGTGCTGGAGCAGAGTACGTATATATATGCACTGATAGTCGCTGTGGAATTACCACGGGTCTACCAGCTGCCTCCCTTGGCTGGGCGAGGGAAGGGAGGGGCATCCCAGCCTGTAGCACTGGCTGTCAAGCACTGCTGTGCTGCACGTGTTGCCCACTGGCTACTGGGAGCCAGCACACTGCGTGGCAGGGCCTTCTTCCAGTCATGTCCCGGGACCTGAGGCTCCCTCTCCCGGTAACCGTCTGTCCCTGGAACATGCAGTAGCAGCTACAGAGTGCCTGCGCCTCAGGCCTTTTGTGGGGCTGAGGACTAATCTTAGATGAGATGGGAGATATTTACACACATGCACATGCACGCATGCACAGGCACATGCACGCACACATCCACGCACACGCACACATGCACATGCACACACATACATGCACTCGTATGGGCACACATAAACACATGCACACACATACGTGCACACACATGCATTCACACGGCACACATAAACACATGCACATATGCACGCACATACGCATGCACACGCATACATGCACACACATGCACACGCACACATACACATGCACACACTGGAAAAGGAGGCAGCCTTCTTATGATGCATCACAGGTGAGGGGTTGAACTGGTCGGGGGAGTGGCTTTCTCTTCTTCGTCCCCACTCTGACCTCCCCTCTCCTACTGGGGTCATCACATCAGCCTGCAGCCAACCTCCCTCCCTTCCAGGCCCGCCTCTGCATGGTCTCCAGAGTGATTTCTTCTCTCTGGCACACAAACCTTTCTTGTTTTTTATAATTTAATTTGAAGTATTTTTATTATGCAATATTTTAAACATGCAGAAAATCATTTAACAGACACCCATGTGCCCACCGCCAGCTTTAACAGATGTTAACATTTTGCTTTGTTTGCTTCAGCTCTCCCTCTTTCCTTCACTTTTAAAGAAAGAAAATGTTAGAGATACAACCGAAGCGACTCCTCAGCCATCCCCCTCCCTTCCCGTCCCTCCTTCCCCACAGGCCACTGCTCTCTGGACAGACCTGACCCTGCCTCTCGCCTGTGGAGGGAGCCTGGCCACAGCTCCCCAGCTTACCTTCTCCTCAAACCCCCAACTCCTGGCCCCCAACTCAGTGAATTTCTGATTGTCCTTCAAGACTGAACTCAGGGCTAGGTGCGGTGGCTCACACCTGTAATCCCAACACTTTGGGAGGCTGAGGCAGGCAGATCACCTGAGGTCAGGAGTTGGAGACCAACCTGGCCAACATGGTGAAACCCCATCTCCACTAAAAATACAAAAATTAGCCAGGTGTGGTGGCAGGTGCCTGTAATCACAGCTGCTCCTCTGGAGGTTGAGAGAGGAGAATCACTTGAACCCAGGAGGCAGAGGTTGCAGTGAGCCAAGATTGCACCACTGCACTCCAGCCTGGGTGACAGAGCAAGACTCCATCTCAAAAAAAAAAAAAAATTGAACTCAGATGAGCCTCTGACATCCTCCCGTGGTTCCTTACCTGCTCCAAGTGCCATTGCCCAACATGTTTCTGTCATAGCACACATCACACCATAAAAATGATATGATGGGCCGGACATGGTGACTCACGCCTGTAATCCCAGCACTTTGGGAGGCTGAGGCAGGAGGATCACTTGAGCCTAGGAGTTCAAGATCAGCCGGGACAACATAGGGAGACCCTGTCTCTATAAAAACAAATTACAGGCCGGGCGCGGTGGCTCAAGCCTGTAATCCCAGCACTTTGGGAGGCCGAGACGGGCGGATCACGAGGTCAGGAGATCGAGACCATCCTGGCTAACATGGTGAAACCCCGTCTCTACTAAAAATACAAAAAAACTAGCCGGGCGAGGTGGCGGGCGCCTGTAGTCCCAGCTACTCAGGAGGCTGAGGCAGGAGAATGGCGTGAACCCGGGAGGCGGAGCTTGCAGTGAGCGGAGATTGAGCCACTGCACTCCAGTCTGGGCGACAGAGCGAGACTCCGCCTCAAAAAAAAAAAAAAAAAAAAAAAAACAAATTACAAATTAGCCAGGCATGCTGGCATGCACCTGTAATCCCAGCTGAGGTGGAAGGATTGCTTGAGCCCAGGAGGTCAAGGCTAGAGTGAGCCCCACTGCACTCCAGCCTGTGTGACAGAGCAAGACTCTGTCTCAAAAAAAAAAAAAAAGAATTACGTGGCTCTTGCCTCTTTTGACAGTAACCCCATCCCATGTCATGTTTAGCTTCCTGTATCTGTCACAGCACAGAGCTTGGCACATAGTGGACCCTAAAGCCATCTTTGCTTACTGGAAAGACGCCTGGCCCCAGTGTTTTAGGCACTGAAAACATAATGGTTGAATAAAGAATTCTGAGTGTTCTAGCAACACTTATTGCCCTCCAGTGTTTAGGTGGCCGTCAGGTCACCTCGTATCCTGGTTGTATTGTGAGTTGTCATCCTTTCTGTTTCAAGTGTGCCATTTCCGAATGATCACCTGCATCATCCCTGTAGCCTGTGGACTCTCAAAACCCAGTCGCTCTTGCTGGGAAGTAAAGGACCAGCTGTTCTGATGGCTCAAAAACCTTCAGCCGTTTGCAATTTTATGATTTGTAAAATCATGAATCAGGAATATAGGAAAAGCCAAAATCTGTCACTGTAAGCAGCTAAGTGCTAAATTAAGAAGTTGCAAAGCTTGGCCGGGTGCGGTGGCTCACGCCTGTAATCCCAGCACTTTGGGAGGCCGAGGTAGGTGGATCACCTGAGGTCAGGAGTTAGAGACCAGCTTGACCAACATGGAGAAGTCCCATCTCTACTAAAAAAAGTACAAAATTAGCTGGTCATGGTGGCACATGCCTGTAATCCCAGCTACTCAGGAGGCTGAGGCAGGAGAATCACTTGAACCTGGGAGGTAGAGGTTGCAGTGAGCCAAGATCACGCCATTGCACTCTGGCCTGGGAGACAAGAGCGAAAATGTTTCACAAAAAAAAGAAGAAGAAGAAGAAGAAGTTGCAGAGCTCTTCATCTCTGTAAAGTGCAATCTGACTGCCCCCTTCAGTAGAGAGAGGGACAGGGGAGGTCATAGCATCCATCCCCCTGCCTGGGGTAAGGCCATGCCCACAAGATTTCCCACAGAAGAAAATTTGCCTGGTGTGTGTGGCATTCTTTGAAGCATGTCCGCACTGGAAAATGCCTTTTTCTGTTAAAGCTATGCCCACCAGGCCGGGCGCAGTGGCTCACGCCTGTAACCCCAGCACTTTGGGAGGCCGAGGCGGGTGGATCACCTGAGGTTGGGAGTTTGAGACCAGCCTGACCAACATGGAGAAACCCCGTCTCTACTAAAAATACAAAATTAGCTGGACCTGGTGGCACATGCCTGTAATCCCAGCTACTAGGGAGGCTGAGGAAGGAGAATTGCTTGAACCTGGGAGGCGGAGGTTGCGGTGAGCTGAGATCGTGCCATTGCACTCCAGCCTGGGCAACAAGAGTGAAACTCCGCCTCAAAAAAAAAAAAAAAGCTATGCCCACCATACCTTGGTAGAAACCTGTTTCGTCTGTCCACTTTTAAACCATTACTTTAGTCAGCATTGAGCACCTGTGCTGGGGAATCCACTAAGCCCAGAGCAGCACCCAGCCACGTGGCACTCCTAGGGTGTGAAGGGTCACTAGACAGTCAAGGCCAGAGATGGAGAGCTAGGAGTCTGGCCTGATCGGCCGGGGTCCCGCAGTAGCTCCCTCTCTAGTCTCCTGCACATGCCCCGTCCTCCCGTCCGTTCTTCATGAGACAGCCACAGTGTTCTCTGCAGATTGCCGATCTGTTGTCCTCTGCCAGCGTCTGCCTCCATTGGGAACCCAGTGAGAAGCAGATCTCCCTCAAGGATTTAACCAAAGGGAGTTGATGCCACTAACAGAGGTGTGGGGAGCTTGCAGGAACCGTGTGGGAAGATGCTGCATGCAGGGACTAGCCAGGGCAGGAGCCTTATACCCACCCCCAAGGCTTGATGGGCTCAGGGAGACGGGAGAAGTTTCTGAAAGCTGGTGAGAGCTGTGGTCCTGGGAGAGGGGCAGCCTAACAGGAGCAGTAGCTGTAAGGGACCAAAGACGACAGCCATTGACACTATCATCACAGCCCCTCAGGGAGGAAGAGAAGAGAAATACTCCAGCCTCTCTCCTCCTGTCTTCCCATCCCCTGCCAGTGCTTGCCATTGGCCAAACTCCCAGGGCACAGGAACCCAGGTGACACAGCTGGAGAGATCTTCCTTCCTGAGCACAGAGCAGGGCAGAGAACGACAGACTGGATCAGAGGGGGCAGACGGAATGGTTTCACCACCAGATCGGATCATTAAATGGTTGCCTGCTCTCATGATAAGGAGAGGAAGTGCTAACCCACCAGGGCCCTGTGTGGCCTGGCCTCTGGTGACCTCATGGCCTCCTGCTCCTTGCCTTCTGGGCTCTGCCCACCCTGGCCTTCCCTAGTCGGCCGCTACCTGTGCTGCACCCCTTGGCTGCAGCAGTCTCCCCCAGCTCTTCCTCTGGTTCCTCTCAGCCCTTAGTTCCCAGTTTCATCGTCACTTCCTCAGAGAGGCCCTCCCAGATTCTCCCTGTCCAAATCAGGTATTTCGGTGGTTGTCATAACACGCCCTGTTCCCTTTCCTCGTCTTTATGAGTTTATCTCAGTGTGTTGATTTAGTATGTCCCTCCTCCTGGACTAGAAGCTCTGGGAAGGCAGGGACCATCTTATCCCCAATGCCCAAGAGCATGGAGTCCAGGACGTGCTTGTCAAACAAATGGATGAGTGTCGCACTGTCACCTTTGTCAAGAGTTGGGGGTAAGGGGAGGGAATCAACAAAACCTGGGCAAGTGTGTCATTGGGTTGGAGTTTCATGGAGTATTTTTAATCCATAATCTCTATTTTTTAAAATTATCCTACAGTTGGAAGAGAAACAGTAGGAATTCTGTCTTGACACTGTACTGACAAATAGAGGTTTTAATCAAGGATGAAAATACCATGCATTTTTAGGAAAACATAGTTAACTTATTGCATCACCTTGTGCCATTAAGAAATATAAAGAGACCGGGCACAGTGGCTTATACCTGTAATCTCAGCACTTTGGAAGTCCAAAGCAAGCACATCATGAGGCCAGGAGTTCAAGATCAGCCTGACCAACATGGTAAAACCCCATTTCTAGAAGAATAAAAAAAAAAAAAAAGAATTAAAAAAGAAACCTCGTCTCTACTAAAAATACAAAAATTAGCCGGGCGTGGTGGTGCATGCCTGTAATCCTAGCTACTCAGGAGGCTGAGACAGGAGAATCGCTTAAACTTGGGAGGCTTGAACCGGGAGGCGGAGGTTACAGTGAGCCGAGATCACACCACTGCACTCTAGCCCGGGCAACAGAGCGGCAAGTCTCTGTCTCAAAAGAAAGAAAGAAAGAGAGAAAGAGAAAAGAGAGAAAAGTGCAGGCTGGGTGCATTGTCTCACACCTGTAATCCCAGCACTTTGGGAGGCCAAGGCAGGCAGATCACTTGAGGCCAGGAATTCAAGAGCAACCTGGCCAACATAGTAAAACCCCATCTCTACCAAAAATACAAAAATTTTTTAAAAAAATACAAAAATTAGCCAGGCATGGTGGTACGCGCCTGTAATCTCAGTTACCCTGGAGACTGAGAGGCGGGAGAATTGACTGAACTTGGGAGGTGGAGGCTGCAGTGAGCTGAGATCTTGCCACTGCACTCCAGCCTGGGTGACAGAGCGAGGCTCCATCTCAAAAAATAATAATAAAAGAAACATGAAGAACATAACTCACCTGCCCTCAGTGAATATTCTGGCAGGTGCCTTGGCCTTTCTGTGCACTTTTAGCAATAATCTGCCCAAAGGCCACTGAGCCTGTATTTAATTTGGTCATCAGAGCATCACATCCAAGATATTCATCAAATCTCCAAATGTGACTCATCAACAGATCTTCCTGTCCGGGCTCAGGGCTCCTTCCGCCCAGAAGCCTCAATGGGTGGAGAGCCTGGTTACCTCTCCTGCTTCTGCACCTTGTACTTCTCCTCCTCCCAGCCCTGCTCACTGCCAGGTTCTGACCCATCCAGGGTTGGAGTGCAGGGAGGAAAAGGGAGGCAAGGAAGTGCCATGTGGATTGTGGCTGGAGCTGGCTGGCTGCTCGCCGGGCTTTTCCGGGGCTTCCTACCCAGGCAGGAGACAGATCCCAGGCCCCTCACTGCTGTAAGGATCACCTTGGGGCTGGGCGCGGTGGCTCATGCCTGTAATCCCAGCACTTTGGGAGGCCAGGGCAGGTAGATCACTTGAGGTCAGTAGTTTAAGACCAGCCTGACCAACATGGTGAAACCCTGTCTGTACTAAAAATACAAAATTACCGGGCGTGGTAGTGGGTGCATGTAATCCCAGCTACTTGGGAGAATGAGGCAGGAGAATTGCTTGACCTAGGGAGGAAGAGATTGCGATGAGCTGAGATTGCGCCATTGTATTCCAGCCTGAGCTACAGAGTGATACTCCATCTCAGAAAAAAAAAAAAAAAAAAAAAAAAAAAAAAACAGCATTACCTAGGGGACCCCTCCTGCTGGGGGTTGTGTAGGGAGAGAATGGGGCTCACCCCCCAACTTTCTCCACAAATTCCTTTTCTGTCTCCATAGTTTACATTGTGGGAAATGAGGTATAAGAGTTTGGGCGAATGGAGTTTTCAGATCATTTTCTCTTTTTTTTTCTTTTTGACGCAGTGTTTCTCTCTGTCGCCCAGCCTGGAGTGCAGTGGCTCATTCTTGGCTCATTGCAACCTCCGCCTCCTAGATTCAAGTGATTCTCCTGCCTCAGCCTCCCGAGTGACTAGGACTATAGGTGTGTGCCACCACACCAGGCCTCACTTTCTCTTGACATTCTCCTGAGTTGCTATCCTATTTCTATCATGATAGTGCCTCCATCAAATCCGAAACAGGAAGAGTTCCATTCTAACTTCCTACTACAATGAACTTCCTTTATTATTTTTTTTTCTTCTTTAAACCTCAGCATCTACCAGAGGAATGCAATGAATTTTCAAAATAAACTTTGTTGAGAAGACTTACAAGGTATACTTGTGTCACACAAGTGTTCAAAAGAACTAAACCTTGTAAACATTCTACATCAGTAAGCTGTTCCTGCAGTAAAGCTGTATAACAAAGCATCCCCAGAGCTCAGTGACAAACATTAATGTTTCTTTCTGGTTTACACATCTGCGTGTCTGCTGGAGTTTGGCTGGACTTGGTTCCAGGTCTGCTCCAGAGGTCCTTCATCTTCTGGGACCAGTAGACTACTTGGGGTCTATTCATCCACAGTGATGGCAGGTGCTTAGGAGTCAATCCCCCTACCCGAACACACACACACACACACACACACACACACACACACACACACACACTCTTCAAGCCTTTAACTTGGAAGCCGTTGGCCAGATCAAGTCACATGACCAAGATCCGTGGGGTGTGCCTGCCTCCGAAGGTAGAGAGGAGGGATTGTTTTTTTTTTTAATATCTTCCCCAATTTAAATCTTTTTAAATCTTTTAATTTAAAAGTAAACTTTAGGCTGGGCGCAGTAGCTCACGCCTGTAATCCTAGCACTTTGGGAGGCCAAGGCGGGCAGATCACCTGAGGTCGGGAGTTCGAGACCAGCCTGACCAACAAGGAGAATCCCGTTTCTACTAAAAATACAAAATTAGCCAGGTGTGGTAGTGGGCGCCTGTAATCCCAGCTACTCGGGAGGCTGAGGCAGGAGAATCGCTTGAACCCAGGAGGCAGAGGTTGCCATGAGCCGAGATCGTGCCACTGCACTGAGGGAGTGGATTTTTGCCAAACTGTAATCTGATCTGCCACACAGTCTATTTTAAACAATAACTGGACAGTCCTTGGGGAGTTACCCTTTGATGTCAGAGGATGTTCAGACATCTGCTTTATAAAAAATGTGTATGTGCCCTAACACTTTCTTGTTGTTTTTTTTTTGAGACATAGTCTCGCTGTGTACCCCAGGCTGGAGTGCAGTGGTGCCATCTCGACTCACTGCAACCTCCACCTCCCAGGTTCACACCGTTCTCCTGTCTCAGCCTCCCGAGTAGCTAGGACTACAGGCGCCCACCACCACGCCCAGCCATTTTTTTGTATTTTTAGTAGAGACAGGGTTTCGCCATATTGGTCAGGCTGGTCTCGAACTCCTGACCTCAGGTGGTCTGCCCGCCTCAGCTTCGCAAAGTGCCGGGATTACAGGTATGAGCCACTGCACCCAGCTGACTTTTTATTAGATTTCAAATCTGGTTAGCCAGCAACTTACTAATTAGACGGGGACTTTCATTCTTCAGAAGGAAACCATTTGGCTGGGTGTGGTGGCTCACACCTGTAATCCCAACACTTTGGGAAGCCCAGGAGGTAGGATGACTTGAGCCCAGGAGTTTGAGACCAGCCTGAGCAACATAGTGAGAACTCCTCTCTACAAAAAATAAACAAGATTGCCTGGGCATGGTGGTGTGAGCCTGTAGTCCCAGCTACTTGGGAGGCTGAGGCAGGAGGATTGCTTGAGGACAGGAGGTCAAAGCTGCAGTGCACTATGATTGCACCATTGCACTCCAGCCTGGGTGACAGAGTGAGACCTGTCTCGATAAAACAAAACAAACAAAAAAACCCTATTCCTATTTTTTGATCGAATATTTTCTTTCTAAAGTGTCTTAGTGCCTTTCTTCCCACCATCTAAATAATCTCTCCCTCCACAGTATGGCTGTGACCCGATCCAAAGACGCTCCTCCTTTCGGCCCCCCCATCCCCAGTGGAACCACATTCCGCAAATCCGACGTCTTCAGAGACTTCTTGCTGGCCAAGGTGATTAACGCTGAGAATGCTGCGCACAAGTCCGACAAGTTCCACACCATGGCCACCAGGACCCGCCAGGAGTATCTCAAGGACCTGGCTGAAAACTGTGTCTCCAACACCCCCATCGACTCCACCGGCAAATTCAACCTCATCTCCCTGACCTCCAAGAAGAAGGAAAAGACAAAAGCACGGGCCGGCGCCGAGCAGCACAGCGCAGGGGCTATCGCCTGGAGGGTGGCAGCCCAGGACTATGCCCAGGGGGTGGAAATCGACTGCATTTTGGGAATTTCCAATGAGTTTGTGGTGCTCCTGGACCTACGCACCAAGGAGGTGGTGTTCAACTGCTACTGTGGGGATGTCATTGGCTGGACTCCAGACTCCTCCACACTTAAAATATTCTATGGACGAGGGGACCACATCTTCCTACAGGCGACAGAGGGCTCTGTGGAGGACATAAGGGAGATCGTGCAGAGACTGAAGGTAAGGGTGAGAGCCCTGCAACAGGGCGGCGGTGTGTATGGTTTCGGCCTCAGGGACCACTGAAATATTTCCCTAGCCCAGTCAGTTAGGCTAAGACAACGCACTGGCCTCAAGAGAATCACAGTTGTCACTGACACACTAGACATCTTGTGGGTTCTGCAGCTAGGTTCTTCCTCTGGAAGATTTTGTGCCAGAGATCTAAGGATCTTCATGCTATTACCTTGGAAAGACAAGAGATACTTATTAACCTTGGACATTGATAGAAAGTTTAAGCTTAGGTTAAAAATGTAGGCCAGGCCAGGCACAGTGGCTCATACCTGTAATCCCAGCACTTTGGGAGGCCGAGGTGGGCAGATCACGAGGTCAGGAGATGGAGACCATCCTGGCTAACACAGTGAAACCCCGTCTCTACTAAAAATACAAAAAAATTAGCCAGGTGTGGTGGTGGTCGCCTGTAGTCCCTGGGCGACTGAGCCAGACTCCCATCTCAAAAAAAAAAAAGAAAAAATGTAGGCCAGGCATCTTGGCTCATGCCTGTAATCCCAGCACTTGAGGAGGCTGAGGTGGTGGATCGCTTGAGCCTAGGAATTCCCAGACCAACCTGGGTAACCATAGTGAGACCCTGTCTACAAAAAAAAAAACAAAAAAACAAAAAAAAAAAACAAGAAAATTAGCGAAGCATGATGATGGTGCATGCCTGTGGTCCCAGCTACTCAGGAGGCTGAGGTGGGAGGATTGTTTGAGCCCAAGAGATTGAGGCCACAGTGAGCTGAGATCACGCCACTGCACTTCAGCCTGGGCAACAGAATGAGACCCTGTCTCAAAAGAAAAAAAAAAAAGTGTAAGAGTACTTTCTATAATAATTAAAATAGAATGAAAAATGTCCAAACCATTAAAGGATAAGGCAGAGGGGAGAGGAGGAAAAAATACAAGAAAGCACAAAGGAACATAAAATTATATGGCAGGAATGAGTTCCATGTTAGTAATCACAGTAAATGTGAATGGTTTAACTTGCCCTATTAAAAGACAAAGACTCGGCTGGATGCGGTGGCTCAAGTCTGTAATCCCAGCACTTTGGGAGGCCGAGACAGGCAGATCACAAGGTCAGGAGATCGAGACCATCCTGGCTAACACGGTGAAACCCTGTCTCTACTAAAAAACATACAAAAAAAAAATTAGCCGGGTGTGGTGGCGGGCGTCTGTAGTCCCAGCTACTCAGGAGGCTGAGGCAGAAGAATGGCCTAAACCCAGGAGGCGGAGCTTGCAATGAGCTGAGATCCGGCCACTGAACTCCAGCCTGGGCGATAGAACGAGACTCCGTCTCAAAAAAATAAAAGACAAAGACTCACAGTCTAGGTAGAAATCTTCCCCTAAACCTCTCGTGGACAAACCAAGAGTGGCAGATTGGTGACAGCTGAGTTGCTATCTCCCTGAAGCATTGTGCTGAGAAGGACTCAGGCACCATCTAAGCTCCACGAGAAAGAAGACTGTGGTCAGTGATTGCCTCTGCAGTGGGTTTGGCAGAACGGCGTGGCATGCATGCTAAATAGAGATAGCATATAACACGGCAGTTCAGAGCACAAGATCTAGAGTCAGAAGGCCTGGCTTCAAGTCCCAGTGCTGCCACTTACCAGCTGCATGACCTTAAGCCAAGTTATTTAGCTTCTTTGTGATTCAGTTTCTTCATCTGAAAAGCAAGAACAAGAATCATTCTGCATTGCTGGGTGCAGTGGCTCATGCCTATAATCCCAACACTTTGGGAGGCCAAAGAGAAAGGATTGCTTGCGCCCAGAAGTTTGAGACCAGCCTGGGCAATATAGTGAGACCCTGTTTCTAAAAAAAATTTTTAAATAAATTAGCCGAGGCAGGAGGATCACAGGATCAGGAGATCAAGACCATCCTGGCTAATATGGTGAAACCCCGTCTCTACTAAAAATACAAAAAATTAGCCGTGCATGGTGGTGGGTGCCTGTAGTCCCAACTACTCGGGAGGCTGAGGCAGGAGAATGGCGTGAACCCAGAAGGCGGAGCTTGCAGTGAGCCGAGATCGCGCCACTGTACTCCAGCCTGGGTGACAGTGCGAGACTCTTTCTCAAAAAATAAAACTAAAAAATAAATTAGCTGGGCATGGTGCTGCACACTTGTGGCCTCAACTATTCAGGAGGCTGAATGGGATGATCACTTGAGCCCAGGAGTTTGAGGCTGCAGCGAGCTATGATCACACCACTGCACTCCAACCTCGGCAACAGAGAAAGACCCCAACTCAAAAAAAAAATGAAAAAGTGACTAGGCACGGTGGCTCACACCTGTAATCCCAGCACTTGGGGAGGCCGAGGTGGATGGATTATTTCAGGTCAGGAGTTCGAGACCAGCCTGGCCAACATGGTAAAACCCCATCTCTACTAAAAATACAAAAATTAGCCAGGCATGGTGGCACACACCTGTAATCCCAGCTACTCGGGAGGCTAAGGGAGGAGAAATGCTTGAACCCGAGAGGCAGAGGTTGCAGTAAGCCGAGAGTAAGCCACTGTACTCCAACCTGGGTGACAGAGCAAGACTCTGTCTCAAAACAAACAAACAAAAGCAAACTCTCCTTAATGTTTCTCCCCACCCCTCTCAGAGGTTTCCTGACTTCATAAAACAGAAGTCCTCTACTCAAATAAGGTTTTAGGGAAAAAAGGGTCGAGTCCATCCCTCCGTTTGCAGATGTCAGAGCCTTGGCATCAGCCTGGGCTCCACTCTCTCTCATGCCCACATTCGTCAGCTCCACTTCCGTAGGCAGACGCCAACGGCCTCTCCCATAGCCCCCACCCTGGCGCCAGCCAACCTGGTCTCTCCCAGACACTTTAGGTAGTGTCCTTTCTGGTCCTTCTTGCCCCTGCCCTTGCTTCTCTGTGGCCTGTTCTCGACATGGTAGTGAGAGCAATCTGATCAAATCACCTCTCTGCTCTAAACCCTCAGGTCATTCTAGGTTAAAGTCTCAGTCCTTATCGAAGCCCATGAGGCCGGGTGTGACCTGACTCTCTGTCGACTTCTCTGACCTCATGTCCCTGTTGCTCTCTCTGCCCCAGCCATGCAGACCTCTGGGATTTCATGTGCATGCTAGGACGGTGTCCGGCCTCAGGGCCTTTGGACTGCCTGTGCCTCTCGCTGGAACACTGCTCTGATCACCACATGGCTCGCTCCCTTTCCTCTACAGGCCTTTGGTCACATGTTGCCTTGTCAGTGAGGCCTTGTTATCTAAGATTGCACACCCCCTCCCCTGGCTTGGAGCACATTCTCCCGCTTTGCCTGCTTAACCACCATCTGCCATGCACTGTGCGTTATGTGTTCACTGCCATGTCCTCAGCACCTAGGCCAGCATCTGGTGCACAGTAGCCGCTGAGTGAGCAGGAACCGAGTGTAGGCACGAATGCATTGTATGCTGCAACAGCCATAATAGCGAGCTTCAAGTAGGCGCCAGCTGTGCGTCAGACCCTGCCCAGCACCTTGGGTGGTTTTGCGTCTCTTGCTCACAAAAGCCTGATGAGGTAGATACCATTCTCCTCCTCGCTTCGCAGATGAGGAAACTGAGGCCCAGAGATACCTTGACTTGCCCAGAGCCCAAAGACCCTGGGTTTTTGGATTTTTCATTTTGTTTTGTTTTTTGAGACAGAGTCTTGCTCTGTCCCCCAGGCTTGAGTGCAGCAGTGCGATCTCAGCTCACTGCAACGTCCACCTCCCGGGTTCAAGCAATTCTCCTGTCTCAGCCCCCCAAGTAGCTGGGACTACAGGCGCCCACCACCACACCCAGCTAATTTTTGCATTTTTAATAGAGATAGGGTTTTGCCATGTTGGCCAGGCTGGTCTCGAACTCCTGGCCTCAAGTGATCCACCCGCCTTGGCCTCCCAAAGTGCTGGGATTACAGGCCTGAGCCACTGTGCCCGGCCAAGCCTGGGTTCTTAAACGCTAGGCTACTCCACCTCCCCTAATCCTGACAGCAGCTCACGTTTTTTAAGCAGGGACCATGCCAGGCACTGTGCCAGGTGACATGTTTTACCCACATCCTTACTGCCACTCTGTCCCACGCCCACCCCCGTGCCTACTGTTGGCGGAGTCCTTTTAGAGCACATTTCCACAGCCATGCCCCCACCCCCACCCCCAGTCTCAACGCCCCAGAGCCTGCTGGGGAACCAGTGGGCCAGGGAATGGTGACATAAGCCATCTCCCATGAAGGGGCAGGCCCACCTTGAATGACTCATGACAGCAAGTTTCTCTCTTTGTGAAGCATCCACAGGGTACAGATTCCACACTCTCCCTGGCAGGCTGACTTGACTGCCCCAGACATCCTGAACTAATGGTATTCCATCACTGGTTAATTGAGTGAGTGTTACTATGTGCCTGGCCTTGGCCTGGGCAGTACTGGGACATAGCAGTGACCATAACAGACCCAGGCCTACTTTCATGGGACTCCTCTCTGGGACAGATATTAAACACACAGTTACAAGTGCCAAGAGCTTGAAAGAGGGGTGTGGAGGATGCCAGGAGAACCTATCAGACAGTGCCAAATCAGACAAGGAGAAGGTCTCAGATCCACAGGTTGGATACAATCCCAGACATATTAAGTTAGTTACCAGAGTTTAACATTTAGAGCAAGCTTGTCCAACCTGCAGCCCAAGACGGCTTTGAATGGCACCCAACACAAATTCATAAACTTTCTTAAAACGTTATGACATGAGTTTTTTTGTGATTTTTTTTTTAAGCTTATCAGCTATCATTAGCATTAGTGTATTTCATGTGAGGCCCAAGACGATTCTTTTTTTTTTCTTTGAGACAGAGTCTCGCTCTGTCGCCCAGACTGGAGTGCATTGGTGCAATCTTGGCTCACTGCAACCTCGACCTCCCAGGTTCAAGCGATTCTTGTGCCTCAGCCTCCCAAGTAGCTGGGATTACAGTCGTGAAACACCATGCCCAGCTAATTTTTGTATTTTTAGTAGAGACGGGGTTTCGTCGTGTTGACCAGGCTGGTCTCAAACTCCTGGCCTCAAGCAATCCACCGGCCTAGCCTCCCAAAGTGCTGGGACTAGAGATATGAGCCACCGCACCTGGCCCCAAGACAGTTCTTCTTCCATTGTGGCCCAGGGAAGTCAAAAGATTGGACATCCCTGATTTAGAGGATTTTGGCTGGATGCAGTACCTCACCCCTGTAATCCCAGAGCTTTGGGAGGCTGAGGTGAGAGGATTGCTTGAGGCTAGGAGTTCAAGACCAGCCTGGGCAACAGAGCGAGACCCCATCTCTACCAAAAAAAAAAAGCTGGGCGTGGTGGCTCATGCCTATAATCCCAGCACTTTGGGACGCTGAGGCAGGCGGATCACCTGAGGTCAGGAGTTCGAGACCAGCCTGGCCAACGTGGTAAAACCCAGTCTCTACTAAAAATACAAAAAGCTGGGCGTGGTGGGTGGCGCCTGTAATCCCAGCTACTGGGGAGGCTAACGCAGGAGAATCACTTGATCCTGGGAGGCGGAGGTTGCGGTGCGCCGAGATCGCACCACTGCGCTCCAGCCTGGATGACAAGAGCGAGACTCTGTCTCTAAAAATAAAAAAAAGAAAAGAAAAGAAAGAACACGATGTAGAAGTTTCATCACTTCATATCCTGTTGGTCAAAACTGAGTCATCTGTCCATACCCAGCTACAAAGGAAGCAGAGAAATGTGGTCCCCAACTTGGTGGCCACATGCCCATCAAAACTCTGTTTTACAGAGGAGGCCTGGACCTAATTACCAAAAGGCAGAGGCAGGGGGAATGGAAAACAAACAGCGTTGGCAGGCCTTGCCACAGGAGTGTTTGCTGAGCTGTTGCCTACTCTCTCTCTGGACTTTATGGAAGGTCGGGCCTTCCAAGGAACCGCCCGGGACTCTGAGGGCTGGTGTGGCCTAATTGATTGTGGGCACAGACACACAGGACTTTGCTTAATAACCCACAGCCAAACTCCTTGGACACTAGAGTGACAGCTTCAAAGGGAAGAAGAATTTTGACTCCCAGAGCAGAAGTAATGGGCTAGGACGAATCCAGCCACAGCTTTCTCTTCTGAGGCACTAAGCTACACCTTTCCTTTCAAATGAATTTTGCTTTTTTGTGGGTTTTTTTTTTTTGAGATGGAGTCTCACCCTGTCTCCCAGACTTTAGTGCATTGGCGCAATCTCGGCTCACTGCAACCTCCGCCTCCCGGGTTCAAGTGATCTTCCTGCCTCAGCCTCCCAAGTAGCTGGGATTACAGGTGTGCACCACCACGCCCAGCTAATTTTGTATTTTTTTTACTAGAGACAGAGTTTCACCATATCGCCCAGGCTGGTCTTGAACTCCTGTCCTCAGGTGATCCTCCCACCTCAGCCTCCCAAAGTGCTGGAATTGCAGGCATGAGACATGGCACCCAGCCCAATTTTACCTTTTTTTTTTTTCTGAGACAGAGTCTTGCTCTGTCGCCCAGGGTGGAGTACAGTGGCGGGTGGTCTTGGCTCACTGCAAGCTCCACCTCCCGGGTTCACGCCATTCTCCTGCCTCCCGAGTAGCTGGGGCTACAGGCGCCTGCCACCACACCCAGCTAATTTTTTTTTTTTTTGTATTTTTACTAGAGATGGGGTTTCACCGTGATAGCCAGGATGGTCTCAATCTCCTGACCTCATGATCTGCCTGCCTCAGCCTCCCAAAGTGCTGGGATTACAGGCGTGAGCCACCGCGCCTGGCCGAATTTTACTTTTTAATTATAGAAAATTGCAAGCATACACTAAAGCAAAAGGAATCATATAAGAAGCCCAGTCTTGGCCGGGCACAGTGGCTCACACCTGTAATCCCAGCATTTTGGGAGGCCAAGGCAGGTGGATCACCAGAGGTCGGGAGTTTGAGACCAGCCTGACCAACATGGAGAAACCCTGTCTCTACTAAAAATACAAAATTAGCACGCCTATAATCCCAGCTACTCGGGAGGCTGAGGAAGGAGAATTGCTTGAACCCAGGAAGTGGAGGTTGCGGTGAGCCGAGATAGCACCACTGCACTCCAGCCTGGGCAACAAGAGTGAAACTCCGTCTCAAAAAAAAAAAACCCAAATCTTCATCACCAGCCCAGCCTCAGCAGTTACTGACCCATGACTGATCTTGTTTCTTTCTTCCCTCCCTCTCTTTCCCAATTATTTTGAAGCAAATCCTAGACATCCTATTATTTCATCCGTAAACTCTTCAATATTTATTTCTAAAAGATACAAACTCTTAAACCTAAGTATCTTGTCATCATACATAAAATAAAAAATTAACGATAATTCCTTATTGTCAAATAAACACATTGTCACCCATGAATGGGCTATAAAATCAATCACAGAGACATGATTTTTTTTAATTTTTGATTTTAATTTTAATTTTAATTTTTTATTTTTTATTTTTTATTTTTTATTTATTTATTTTTTTATTTTTTTATTGAGACGGAGTCTCGCTCTGTCACCCAGGCTGGAGTGCAGTGGCCGGATCTCAGCTCACTGCAAGCTCCGCCTCCCGGGTTCACGCCATTCTCCTGCCTCAGCCTCCCGAGTAGCTGGGACTACAGGCGCCGCCACCTCGCCCGGCTAGTTTTTTGTATTTTTAGTAGAGACGGGGTTTCACCATATTAGCCAGGATGGTCTCGATCTCCTGACCTCGTGATCCGCCCGTCTCGGCCTCCCAAAGTGCTGGGATTACAGGCTTGAGCCACCGCGCCCGGCCCTAATTTTTTATTTTTAAAGACAAAGTCTTGCTCTCACCTCAGCTGGAGTGCAGTGGCACAGTCATTGCTTACTATAGCATCACTCTCCTGGGCTCAAGCTTGCTTTGCACTGTAGCCTCCTGAGTAGCTGGGGCTGCAAGAGTATGCCACCATGTTCAACTAATTTTTTTTTTTTTTTTTTTAGTAGAGACGAGGTCTTGCCATGTTGCCCAGGCTCATCTTGAACTCCTGGGCTCAAGCAGTCCTCCTGCCTTGGCCTGGGAAAGTGCTGAGACTACAGGCGTGAGGCTCTGCACTCATCCTGAGTTGCAACAATGTTAAAGGTTAGGTGTCTTAGTCCATTTAGCCTGAATATAACAACATACCTTAGACTGGGTAGTTTATAAGCTAGAGAAATTTATTTCTTCGCAGTTCCAGAAGCCAGGAAGTCCAAGATAAAGGCACCTGCAGGTTCAGTATCTGGTGAGGGCCCCTTTCAGATTCACAGATGGCACCTTCTTGCTGTCACGGTGGAAGAGGTGAACAAGTTCCTTGGGCCTCTTTTTTTTTTTTTTTTGAGACGGTCTCACTCTGTCGCCCAGGCTGGAGTGCAATGGCGCGATCTTAGCTCACTGCAACCTTCACCTCCCGGGTTCAAGCGATTCTCCTGTGTCAGCCTTCCGAGTAGCTGGGATTACAGGCATGTACCACTGTGTCAGGCCTCTTTTATGTGGGCACTGATCCCCTTTATAAGGGTTCTGCCATAGTAATAGTATGGGAAACAATAAAAAGTGTCACAGTGTGCCTCAGTGAGTAAAGATAAGACTATTTTATGAAGCATTGTTTTGGTCATACATGTTTCCACCACTTTCCAAATTCTCGCCATCCAAATCAGGAACCAAACAGATTCAGTGACATTTTCAGGTAAGTCCTTTACCATCCAAACTCTTACTTCTTGCTATCCACACTCAAGAATGTGACAGATTCGAATTGCAAGGAATATTTGTGTCTATGGGCATGTGTGTAAAACGCGAATGTGTAGAGTAGTTTGTGACATAAAATTATTCCTTTTCTTGGCCAGGCGTGGTAGCTCACGCCTGTAATCCCAGCACTTTGGGAGGCCAAGACGGGTGGATCACTTGAGGTCAGGAGTTCAAGACCAGCCTGGCCAAAATGGTAAAACCACGTCTCTACTAAAAATACCAAAATTAGCCAGGCGTGGTGGCACACACTTGTAATCCCAGCTACTCGGAAGGCTGAGGCGGGAGAATCGCTTGAACCCAGGAGGCAGACATTGCAGTGAGCTGAGATCATGCCGCTGCACTCCCTCCTGGGTGACAGAGTGAGTCTCTGTCTCAAAAATAAATAAATAACGATAAAATAAACAAATAACGGCAGCCCAGAGGACATGCCAGTGCCACTCGCAATTCATTGGCCAAAACAAGTCCCGGGGCCCCACCCAACCACCAAGGAGCCAGGAAGTGCAATCCCACGACCCCAAGAAGGAGGGAGGTCGGGGCCTTTGGAGCCATAGCTCATGACCGCCAATGTCTCTGCAAGGTTAGAAGCCACTGGGTCGCATAGGCACATTTCCCCTCCAGAAATCAGGAAGCCGGGCTGGAACCGGGTGCGTGTTCCGCCTTCAGGTCTCCTGCCATTGCCCAGGAAGGTATTAATAGAAGGGAGTCAGCAGGTTTTTGACCTCAAAGCGGGGAAGCTGACCCAGGCAGCTTCTGAGGCTCGATCCTGCCTGTGGCCTGCAGGTGATGACCAATGGCTGGGAGACGGTGGACATGACGCTGCGGCGGAACGGGCTCGGGCAGCTGGGCTTCCACGTGAAGTACGACGGCACGGTGGCCGAGGTCGAGGACTACGGGTTCGCCTGGCAGGCTGGTCTCCGGCAGGGCAGCCGACTGGTGGAGATCTGCAAGGTGGCCGTGGTCACACTGACCCACGACCAGATGATCGACCTGCTGCGCACCTCTGTCACCGTGAAGGTGGTCATCATCCCGCCTTTCGAGGACGGCACACCCCGGAGGTAAGGGCCTCCGCCTTTCAGCCGGGTGGTGGGTGGCAGCTCCCAGATGGCTGGCATGAGACCTCCGTGGCACTGTCACTTGAGGTCCCAATAGAGGAGGGATAGGCAGGCCCTTCTAGGCAGGAATAATGGCAACGGTGACAGGATGGGGAGGGCGCATCTACAGAGCGCTTACTGTATGCCAGTTACTGGTTTAACCCTTCATATATGCATGATCCCATTTAATCTCCACAGTTGCCCTGTCAAGGGAGAACCTCATTCTTCCTGTTTTCTACATGAAGCACAGGATGTTAATAGTCGCTTGCCTGTGAGCCCCCCACACTTCATTTGTTCAAAATGTGTTTATTGAGCCCCTACTATGTGCAAGCTCTGTTCAAAGTGACCACAACAAAGTGCCTGCTCCTTTGGGGTTTGTGTTCTACAGAGAAAGACAGGCCATGAAGAAATAGGTGTGTCATACAGGATCAGGTAGTGTGAAGTCTCAGAAGGGAATTAAAGCAGGGTAACGAAGCGGCTGCAGCACAGTGGGAGAGCTGCTTACAAGGCAGGCAGAGAAGGCTCTGTGAGGCTCCATGGGGAGGCAGCCATGTGGTTTTCTGGTCAGCGGGCTCCTGACGGGAACTGGCCAGGGCACAGCCTCCCCAGTGTACATGGGTGGTGCATTCCTGGAGTGCAGGGAGGCCAGTGTGGCTGGAGCAGAACAAGCAGGAGTGAGAGCTGGGAGCAAAGGACAGAGAGGTGACCAGGCAGATGGTGTGGGCTTCATGAGCCATGGGAGAAGCTTAGGTTTTATTCCACTCACAGTGGGAAGCTGGTAGTGACTTATTTCTTTTGTTTTGTTTTTTTGTTTTGTTTTAAGATGGAGTCTCGCTCTGTCACCCAGGCTGGAGTGCAGTGGCGTGATCTCAACTCACTGCAACCTTCACTTCCTGAGTTCAAGCGATTCTCCTACCTTAGCCTCCCAAGTAGCTGGGACTATGGGCGCGTGCCACCACGCCCAGCTAATTTTTGTATTTTTAGTAGAGACGGAGTTTCACCATGTGGCTCAGACTGTCTTGAATTCCTGACCTCAGGTGATCTGCCTGCCTCAGCCTCGCAAAGTGCTGAGCCTCCCCAGGCTGTTTCATTTTTTAATGGAACATCTCAAACATAAAGTGTATTACAAGTATCAAAACATATCATGTACCCCATAAATATATACACCTACTATGTACCCACCAAAATTAAAAAGAAATAAGGCTGGGCGCAGTGGCTCACGCCTGTAATCCCAGCACTCTGGGAGGCCAAGATGGGCGGATCACGAGGTCGGGAGATCGAGACCATCCTGGCTAACATGGTGAAACCCCGTCTCTACTAAAAAATACAAAAAACTAACCAGGCAAGGTGGCAGGCGTCTGTAGTCCCAGCTACTTGGGAGGCTGAGGCAGGAGAATGGCGTAAACCCAGGAGGTGGAGCTTGCAGTGAGCTGAGATCTGGCCACTACACTCCAGCCTGAGCAACAGAGCTAGACTCTGTCTCAAAAAAAAAAAAAAAAAAAAAAATACAAAAAATTAGCCGGGCGTAGTGGCAGGCGCCTGTAGTCCCAGCTACTCAGGAGGCTGAGGCAGGAGAATGGCATGAACCTAGGAGGCGGAGGTTGCAGTGAGCCAAGATCACGCCACTGCACTCCAGCCTGGGAGAGAGAGCAAGACTCCCTCTCAAAAAAAAAAGAAAAAAAAGAAAGAAAAGGAAATATCCTACTGGGGGGAATAAAAGTATACTGGGCCCTCTGAGCACTTACCAACATGCAGCCAGGTTTTCATTTTTTTGTTGTATTATCTCCATATCCTCTTCCTGCCCCACCTGTCACCTTAGATTATCTAAAACAATTCCAGATCCTGGAATGCGCCTCTATACGATAAAGACCTTTTTTAAAAAATTACACCTAACAAATTTAGCAGTAATTTCATGTATTTCTTTTTTGTTTGTTTGTGTTTTATTTATTTATTTATTTTATTAATTTTTTTTTTTTTTTTTTTTTTTTTTTTTTTTTTTTTTTTTTTGAGATGGAGTCTCACTCTGTTGCCCAGGCTGGAGTGCAGTGGCACCATCTCGGCTCAGTACAACCTCCACCTCCCGGTTCAGGCGATTCTCCTGCCTCAGCCTCAGCCTCCTGAGAGGCTGGAAGTACAGACATGTGCCACCATGCCCAGCTAATGTTTGTATTTTTTGGTAGAGACAGAGTTTCCCCATGTTGGCCAGGCTGGTCTCAACTCCTGACCTCAAGTGATCTGCCTGCGTGGGCCTCCCAAAGTACTGGGATTACAGGCTTGAGCCACCACACCTGACCTTAACACTATTTTTTTTTGTGAGATGGAGTCTCGCTCTATTGCCAGGCTGAAGTGCATTGGCGCGATCTCGGCTCACTGCAACCTCTGCCTCCCGGGTTCAAGCGATTCTCCTGCCTCAGCCTCCCAAGTAGCTGGGACTACCGGCACATGCCACCATGCTCAGCTAATTTTTGTATTTTTAGTAGACATGGGGTTTCACCGTGTTGTCCAGGATGGTCTCAATCTCTTGACCTCGTGATCCATCCGCCACGGCCTCCCAAAGTGCTGGGGTTAACAGGCGTGAGCCACTGCGCCCAGCCAACAGTAATTTCTTAGTGTCAACTATCTAGGCTGGGTTCACGCCTATAATCAATGCTTTGGGAGGCTGAGGTGGGAAGATCACTTGAGGCCAGGAGTTCAAGACCAGCCTAGCCAACACAGTGAGACCCCCATGTCTGCATCTCTGCACAAAGGAAAAAAAAAATAGTGCAGTTGTAACCCCAGCTATTTTCGGGCTGAGGTGGGAGGATCACTTGAGCTGAAGCTACAGGGAGCCATGATTGTGCCACTGCACTCCAGCCTGGGCAACACAGGGAGATCTCATCTCTTTTTTTTTTTTTAACAGTTGTTCATCAGCATTCTCCTATTAGGCAGGGTACGGTGACTCACGCCTGTAATCCCAGCACTTTGGGAGGCCAAGGCGGGCGGATCACCAGGTGGGAGTTCAAAACCAGCCTGATCAACAGGGAGAAACACTGTCTCTACTAAAAATACAAAATTAGCTGGGCGTGGTGGCGCATGCCTATAATCCCAGCTACTCAGGAGGCTGAGGCAGGAGAATCGCTTGAATCCAGGAGGCAGAGGTTGCGGTGAGCTGCGATTGCACCATTGTACTCAGCCTGGGCAACAAGAATGAAGCTCCGTCTCAACAAAAAAAGAATTCTCCTATTGCATTTGATTGATGTATCTCTCGAGGCTCTTTTTTTTTCCTTTGAGACAGAGTCTCGCTCTGTCGCCCAGGCTGGAGTGCAGTGGCCGGATCTCAGCTCACTGCAAGCTCCTCCTCCCGGGTTTATGCCATTCTCCTGCCTCAGCCTCCCGAGTAGCTGGGACTACAGGCGCCCGCCACCTCGCCCGGCTAGTTTTTTGTGTTTTTAGTAGAGACGGGGTTTCACCGTGTTAGCCAGGATGGTCTCGATCTCCTGACCTCGTGATCCGCCCGTCTCGGCCTCCCAAAGTGCTGGGATTACAGGCTTGAGCCACTGTGCCCGGCCCCATTTCTGTCTTTTTCCTCTAGCTCAGTTTGTAGCGCTCTCTGTCTCTTTGTTTCTGTCTCTCACTCTCTGTCTCTGCCTCTCTGCCTTTTCATTTTGTTTTGTTCACTGTGCCTCCAGCCCCACTGTGGCCCAGGCTGGATTGCAGTGGCACAATCATGGCTCACTGCAGCCTAGAACTCCTGGGCTCAGGAGATCCTCCCACCTCAGCCTCCCAAGTAGCTGGGACCACAGGTGTACACCATGACACCTGGCTAATTTTTTTAAAATTTGTATAGAGATGGTGTTTTTTTTTTTCTTGAGATGGAGTTTTGCTCTGTTGCCCAGGCCGGAGTGCCGTGGCACAATCTCGGCTCACTGCAACCTCCGCCTCCTGGGTTCAAGTGATTCTCCTGTGTCAGCCTCCTGATTAGCTGGGACAACAGGCGTGCAGCACCATGCCTGGCTAAATTTCGTGTTTTTCATAGAGATGGGGTTTCACCATGCTTCCCAGGCTGGTCTTGAACTCCTGATCTCAGGTGATCTGCCCACCACAGCTTCCCAAAGTGCTGGGATTACAGACATAAGCCACCACGCCTCGACTTTTCCTTGCAGTTTGTTTTGGAAAAAACCAGGTTACCTGTCCTTGGAATTTCCCACTTCCTGGCTTTAGCTGGCGGCCTCCCCATGGTGTTCTTTAGCCTGTTGCTCCACCACTGGTATTTTCTGTAAACTAGAGTCAAAGATCGAAGCTTGCTCAAGCCCCAATGTGATGTCTTTCGGCCGCAGCACTCCTAGGTATGCATCTGCAAGAAGGCACTGCGTTCCTGGTGTTCCTCTGCAAGTGACACTAAAGGCAAGCATAGGCTTCAGACAGCGGCACCTAGCATCACCACACGTCCCCTTCAGCCCTGTTTCACAGCCAAGCAGCCACTGCTAGGCACTGCCTAGATCCATCATTTCATGACAGCTTGCAGACGAGTGCCATCTTCATTCTGTCGTTCCTTCTTCACGTATTGGTTGGAATGCTTCTAAAAAGAGCTTTCTTTCAGTAACCATTCAGTTACCCTGAGGTATAATTTGTACAGAGAAGGCAAGATAAAAACAGTTTTCAGAATAATGAGTTGGTCCCTAGCAACCTCCAGAAGTGACCAATGAGAGAGATGCACCGTGTTCCCAGCTTTGGAAGCAGTGCACAGAGGACAGCCGAGGCCTTGGCCTCATAGAGTGAGGCCCCAGTGGGTCAGGGGAGACAAACAGTAAACAAGTAAATGAATGAGATGATTTCAGATCACAGAGTGGGGAGGCAGGAGAGCATAGTGGGGGAGGCAGGCTCTGCAGTGAGGCAGGCTGTCTAGGTTTAAAGCCCAGCTCTTCCCTTTGTTACCTGCATCCCTAGGGAAGTGGCCTTGCCACCCTGTGCCTGGTTTCCTCATTTGTAAAACAAGGACAAGAACGTCCTTTTCCACAAGAGCATTTGTGAAGTTGAAGAGATCCAACTTGTAAAGCACATAGGACAGGCCAGACCCAGTGAATGGCTTGTGACTGTGGAGTGCTGGTGGCTCTCAGCACTTTTGGAGGCCAAGGCCAGAGGATCACTTGAGCCCAGCAGTTTGAGACCAGCCTAGGCAACATAGCAAGACCTCACCACTACAACAATTTTTTTTTTTTTTTTTGAGACAGAGTTTTACTCTTGTTGCCCAGACTACAGTGCAGTGGCATGATCTTAGCTCACTGAAAGCTCCGCCTCCTGGGTGCAAGCAATTCTTCTGCCTCATCCTCCTGAGTAGCTGAGACTACAGGCATGCACTACCACACCCAGCTAATTTTTGTATCTTTAGCAGAGACAGGGTTTCACCATGTTGGCCAGGCTGGTCTCAAACTCCTGACCTCATGTGATCCGCCCATCTTGACCTCCCAAAATTCTGGGATTACAGTGTGAGCCACCGCACCCAGCCCAAATTTTTAAAAATTAGCTAGGTATGATGGCACATGCGTGTAGTCTCAGCTACTCAGGATGAGGTAGGAGGCTGAGACTGCAGTAAGCCACGATCACACCACTGCACTGAAGCTTTCTCAAAAAAAAAAAAAACCACGCTCGGTGGCTCACGCCTGTAATCCCAGCACTTTGGGAGGCCAAGGCAGGCAGATCACAAGGTCAGGAGTTCGAGACCAGCCTGGCCAATATGGTGAAACCCTGTCTCTACTAAAAATACAAAAATTAGCCAGGCATGGTGGCACATGCCTGTAATCCCAGCTAACTCGGGAGACTGAGGCAGGAGAATCACTTGAACCCGGGAGGCAGAGGTTGCAGTGAGCTGATTGCGCCACTACACTCCAGCCTGGGTGACAGAGTGAGACTACATTTCAGGAAAAAAAAAAAAGGGGGGACAGTACTTGGCCTATAGGAGGCGCGTGAGAGACACTGGTGCTGAGGTACTGGATGTGAGGACTGTAAAGGGCACATAACCCACATTGGACAGGGTGGTCTGGGAAGGCCCGAAGGTGAGAGCAAAGGCCCTTGGCTCGGAGACAGACCAGAAAGAGGACCTGCGTGGCTGTAGCAGATTGAGCCAAGAGGAGGACACAAGATGGGGTGACAATGAGTACCGTATTCACAGATGACCTTGCTGGGCTCACACCAGGGCTGGTGTGATCTCTGCTTTATAGATGAGAAAACCGAGGCCCAGGGCAAACAAATCACTTTGCGGTGTTGCACAGCTAGTAAGCAGCAAAAAAAATTCAAATCCAGGTTGGCCTGTCTCCATTAATACTGTGCAGTCTCCGAAAGCCATCACGAGCTATTAATACACGGGCATGTGAGTGATTTCCCCACCCTCACCTTCCTGAGTCGTGCTTGCTCTCTCTTCACCTGGTGGGGGACAGTTCTGGGCAGGCCTAAACCCTGAACCTGAGGGTGTGGCCACCCCTACCCACACCCCCGATGGCTCAGCCTCAGGACTCCAGTCACGCCCCAGGTATCTCCCGTTCCCAGCCCTCTTCCCCTGCCGCCTTCCTCCTCTGCCCGGAGCCAAAGCACAGCCACACCTGCTCAGATCTCTGCAGGGGCAAGTCAAGGCCAGATAACCTCACAGGCGAATGCCCTGGTGACTACGCCTCTCGGGAAAGGACACGCATCCTTCTCCACACACTCCCATGGGTGCACACGATAAGCCAGCTCGCCCGTCGCATGACTGCCACCCCAAACATGCAGGTAGGGCCAAATGAAACGCAAAGAAAAGTCTGCGGTTCTCCAGCTTTTGGGGAGACAGGGCCAGGGAGAGTACAACCAGACAGACAAGTTCTCCCTGCCCTGTTCGGGAGGAAGACCTTCCCTCCTGCTCCCTTTGCAAGGCGGCTGCTGAAACAGGATCTCCCATTTGCAGGGGTGGGCGTGGGTCAGGACTTGGGTGGTTTTTGTTGTTTTTCAAATGCAGAGGTGTGTAGCTGACCTCATTTGCAGGGCTGATAACCCTGGCTCTGGGCTCTCTCCAGCCTCTTGATGCAACCCTGGCTCAAATGTCTGTTGCAGTGAACTCTGAGGGGAGCAGTGAGGACGGGACAGAAGTGCCATCACTGCTACCAGTCAGGCTGCATGGCTTGCACGCCGACCCCATGCTCTCCCTCTCAGACACGGAGGAGAATGCACAGTGTCTTCCTCCTACCCCCGGGCCACAAGGCTGAAGTTTTGTTTGTTATGTTTTGTTTTTCTTTTTTTAGACGAAGTTTTACTCTCCTTGCCCAGGCTGGAGTGCAGTGGTGCGATTTCAGCTCACTGCAACCTCAGCCTCCCGGGTTCAAGCAATTCTCCTGCCTCGACCTCCCAACTGACTGGGATTACAAAAGCCCACCACCATACCCAACTAATTTTTGTATTTTAGTAGAGATGGCATTTCTCCATGTTGGCCAGGCTGGTCTCAAACTCTAGACCTCAAGCGATCCACCTGCCTCAGCCTCCTCAAGTGCTGGGATTACAGCCATCAGCCCCTGCACCCAGCCAATATATTGTTAATTGAGAATAGAAAAAAAAAAAAAAGCAAGATACTATACAGAGGTATAACGTGCTAGTCTTTGTATTACTATTTTATTTTATTTATTTAATTTTTTTTTTTTTTTTTTTTTGAGATGGAGTCTCGCTCTGTTGCCCAGGCTGGAGTGCAGTGGCGCGATCTCGGCTCACTGCAAGCTCCGCCCCCCGGGTTCACGCCATTCTCCTGCCTCAGCCTCCCGTGTAGCTGGGATTACAGGCACCTGCCACCGTGGCCGGCTAATTTTTTTTTGTATTTTTAGTAGAGACAGAGTTTCACCGTTTTAGCCAGGATGGGCTCGATCTCCTGACCTCGTGATCCGCCCGTGTCGGCCTCCCAAAGTGCTGGGATTACAGGTGTGAGCCACCGTGCCCGGCCTATTTAATTTTTTTGAGATAGTCTCACTCTGTTGCCCAGGCTAGAATGCAGTGGTGTGATCATGGCTCACTGCATCCTTGACCTGCCAGGCTCAAGTGATCTTCCCTCTTCTGTCTCCCAAGTAGCTGGGACCATAGGCATGTGCTACCATGCCCAGATAATTTTTTAAAATTTTTTTGTAGAGACAGGGCCTCCCTATGTTGCCTAGGCTGGGGTCGAACTCCTAGGCTCAGGTAATCCTTCCACCCTAGCCTCCCAAAGTACTAGGATTATAGGCATGAGCCACTGTGCCTGGACTTTGTTACTATTTTAAATAATATTTTGCTTTCCTGTATAAGATATTTCTGAAAGAATGCGTAAGACACTGGGAGCAGTGGTTGCTTCCGGTAGTTGAAACTGGAGGATGGGAGTGGGAAACAGGGATGCGTCTTATGTCATTTTAATCCTTAAAAACAATTCAAGGGTCCAACACAGTGGCTCATGCCTGTAATCCCAACACTTTGGGAGGCCGAGGCAGGTGGATCACCTGAGATCAGGAGTTCGAGACGAGCCTAGACAACATAGTGAAACCCAGTGTCTACTAAAAATACAAAAATCAGCCGGGCGTGGTGGCGGGCCTGTAATCCCAGCTACTCAGGAGGCTAAGGCAGGAGAATCACTTGAACCCGGGAGGTGGAGACTGCAGTGAGCCAAGACCATGCCACTGCACACCAACAAGGGTGACAGAGCAAGACTCCATCTCAAAAAAAAAATTTTTTTTTAATCAATACATGAAGCGGGCCTTCTCAAATGTTACTGTGTATCAACATCATCACAGGCAGCTCAGTCAAATGCAGATCCTTGGGCCCTGCCTCAGTGGAGATTCTGTTACATGTAAGCTGGGGTGAGCCCCAGGAACCTTCATTATTTGCTGAGCTCTTGATGATTTAGATGATGGTCATTTTCAGATCACTGGGGAGGGCGAGAGCCGGGAGGAGCTGGAGCAGAATCTTTTCCAGAGCCCCAAGGTGGTTTGGCTGGATTTCAGAAAGCGGAAGCGAGGCTTTTGCTTCTGTTTATGGGAAAAGCAGGCAGACTGTCCTTAGAATCAGCCGGAGTAGGCAACCGCATCAGCTCTGAGTTGTTAAGCACTTGGCACGTGCAGACTCTGCTAACGCTCAGAGAATGCTCACAGCCAGCCCCATCTTACAGATTAGGAAACTGGGGCTCTGAGAAGAGAATTCCTCATGCAAACCCATATAGGTGATAACCGGGCTAGAATCTGAACCAGCCATCTGGCCCCGCAGCCCTGGCTCTGTACTGCACCATGCTGCATGCTGCCTTCATTTTTTTTTTTTTTCTTTTTTTGAGATGGAGTCTTGCTCCGTTGTCCAGGCTAGAGTGCAGTGGCATGATCTTGGCTCACTGCAACCTCCGCCTCCCAGGTTCAAGTGATCCTCCTGCCTCAGCCTCCCTAGTAGCTGGGATTATAGGCACATGCCACCATGCCTGGCTAATTTTTGTATTTTTAGTAGAGATGGGGTTTCACCATGTTGGCCAGGCTGGTCTTGAACTCCTGACCTCAGGTGATCCACCCACCTCTATCTCAAAAAAAAAAAAAAAAAAAGGACTTAGTGTGGTGGCTCACGCCTGTAATCCCAGCACTTTGGGAGGCCAAGGAAGTTGGATTACTTGAGGTCAGGCGTTCGACACCAGCCTGGGCAACATGGTGAAATGCCATTTCTACTAAAGATACAAAAATCAGCTGGGTGTGGTGGCACGTGCCTGTAGTCCTAGCTACTCAGGAGGCTGAGGCACAGGAATCGTTGCAGTGAGCCGAGATCTCACCATTGCACTCCAGCCTGGGTGACAGAGCAAGACTCCATCTCAAAAAGAACAAACAACTGATGCTCGTTATCTCTTGTTGGCCCTGCCTAGAGCGCAGGACAATTCTGTGCTAGTCACCGTGTTGGGGTTGGGGCTTGGAGAAAACTTCTGATTGGTCAGATCTGGGTCACATGCTCATACCTGGAGCCAAGAAGTGGGGTCAGCCCCACCCAGAGCCCATATTAACAAAGACCTGTTATCAGGAGAGAGGGGGTAAGGGGAGAGACACCAGGCAGGCAGGAATGGCAGGTGTGCATTGCCCAGAGACAGTGATGATACCTGTCCCCACCTCTGCCCAGGCCTGGCATGTCTATAGGCTCTGTTAGACATTCATATTGTTATTGTTCCTCACCTGGTACCTGGTGAGACATTGGCAGCTGCCAATCCAAAGAGACAGCCAGAAGACACTGCCAAGGGTCAGTTCCAGCCATGGTGCTACCGAGGGGTGCAGTGTGTCAGGCCCTGGGTGCCAGAGAGCATCCACCTGTGTCTTAGTCTGTTTTGTGCATCTTTGACAGAATACATGAGATCGGATAACTGATAACAGAAATACATTTCTCACAGTTGGGGGGGCTACAGGTTCAAGATCCAGGCACTGGCAGGATAGGGCCTGGTCTTTCTGCTTCCATGATGGTGCCTTGAACCCTGTGACCTCTGGAGGACAGGAACGCCATGTCCAAACACAGCAGAAGAGCAGAAGAGAGAGAGAGCCCACTCCCGCAAGCCCTTTCTATAGCAGCATTCATCCATTCATGAGGGCTCTGCCCTAAGCTCCTCCCACCAGGCCCCACCTCCCAACAGTGGCATTGGGGGTTAAGTTTCCATCACATGACTTTTGGGGGAACCCACATCCAGACCATAGCAGCCTCTGAACCACCATATCCACCAGACCTTTTGCTGGATGGCCATGAACTGGGTGGCTCCAGGGAACTCAGGAGACCCTCAGAGGATCAGCTTAATGGGCGCATGGGAGCTTCCAGGCTGAAGGCTCCTCTGAGCTCAGCTCTCACAGCTGCCGGAAGGTGGATTTCATGAGCACAGCTCAGGGACCCCTCCCGTGTGGCGCTGCAGTGGCAGTGGAGAATGCCAGCCCAGCCGGCGGATCTGCCTACCTCAAGCCAGGAGCACCGCGGTGCATGTGCCAGCCTGGTCTAGCAGGAGTCATAGGCCTCTCTGCATCTATTTCAAGGTTGTGGATTTCAGGGCTTTTTTTTTTTTTTTTAAACCACCCTGCAAAGTAGGTCACCTGCTCCTCTTCCAGCTGCCTTTAAGATTCTTTGGAACAAGGCAGTTACTGTCCTTTGATTCTGAGGACATCTGCCTTTCTGGCCCTGAGGACCGCTAAGGGGGGCCAGGCAGGTCCGTGGAGGACACTGGCAGCCCTGTGGTCTGGGTCAGGTAGAAGCGAGGGGAGGGAACAGAGAGAGTGGGGGGAGGGGAGAAGAGATGAGGTGGAAAGGGCCAAGCAGTCGGAGCCCCTGTGTTGGGTCCCATCCTGGTTGAAGACTATGAGCTGGTAAGTTTCAGACCATTTTAAGGGGTATTCACTCGACTTTTAAAATAGACCATCCCCAGCCAGGTGCAGTGACTCACTCCTGTAATCCCAGCACTTTGGGAGGCCGAGGCAGGTGGATCACCTGAGGTCAGGAGTTCAAGACCAGCCTGGCCAACATGGTGAAACTCTTTCTCTACTAAAAATACAAAAATTAGCCGGAACCCGCTTGAACCCGGGAGGCAGAGGTTGCAGTGAGCCAAGGTCGTGCCACTCTGCTCCAGCCTGGGTGACAGAGCAAGATTCTGTCTCAAAAAAAAAAAAAAAAAATAGGCCATCCCAGTTTGTATTGGGCCAGGAAAACCCAGCCTAGACAGCAGGCCCACATGTTGGTGGGCTGGGGTCTTTCTGAATAACGCAGTTTTTCTCCCCAGGGGTTGGCCGGAGACCTATGACATGAATACCTCGGAGCCCAAGACGGAGCAGGAAAGCATCACTCCTGGGGGCCGGCCCCCATACCGCAGCAATCCTCCCTGGCAGTGGAGCGGGCCCGCATCCCATAACTCTCTACCAGCCTCCAAGTGGGCCACTCCAACCACCCCCGGCCACGCCCAGTCCCTGAGCCGGCCCCCGAAGCAGACCCCCATAGTCCCCTTCCGGGAGTCCCAGCCACTGCACAGCAAGAGGTAAGCACTTGCAGGGGGCCAAGCACTTCCCAATCCCCACCGGCCCACACCTATCCTCCGCCCCTCCCTCTCCGCACTATTTCTTCCATCCTCTTCATCACCTCAGGCTTTCGACCTTCCTTCTTATCCTTATGTCTCCCTTGTTCCTCCCTCCCTCCTTCCCTTCAGCTTTCACCATAGGCCTCTTGTTTGGGACCCAGTGCTGGGGAGCTCAGCATCTGAGTTAGAAATTCACTATACTAAGTAGACGATTAAAGCTCTGCTTTTTTAGGCTGGGCACAGTGGCTCACGCCTGTAATCCCAACATTGTGGGAAGTCAAGGCAGGAGCATTGCTTGAGGCCAGGGGTTAGAGAGCTTGGGCAACATATCGGAACCCTGACTCTATAAAAAACATTTATTAAAAATTAGCCAGGCGTGATGCACACCTGTGGTCCCAGCCACCCAAGAGGCTGAGGTGGGAGGATGGCTTGAGCCCAGGAGTTGGAGGCTGCAGTGAGCTGTGATTGCACCACTGCACCCCAGACTGAGCAATACTTCATCTCTGAAAAAAAAAAAAAATCTCTGTTATTTTTAAGGTGAAGGGACTGATAAGCACAAAATTTAGGACAGTGATTTCTTCCTGGAGGAGGCAGGGAAATGGAAGTGGGGAAGCCCACGGATAGATATTATCACCACCATTCTAGTCCCAGGGTTGGGTGGTACCTTCAGGGAGTTCATTTTATGATGATGACATATATAACTTATAGATACTCTTTTGAAGATATTATATATTAAAAGATAAAAAGAAAATTTTCCCCAAAAATGAAGGAATCCAACTTGCAGAGGGACATCTCATCCCCGGGGCGGCAGAGGCGAGAACGGTCTTGGGCAGCCTGCAAAAGCTGTGGGTTGGGGGCAGCCGTAATGGATCCGGGAAGAGGGGGCAGAGGGGCATCCCAGCTTCTCTCACCCTGTGCTCAGCATCCTCCCCTTCCTCCTGAGCAGTGGACAGCAGAAGAGATGTGGCTGGGCAGGGGAAAGGTCTGTCTGTCCATCCTCCCAGGGCAGGGGTACCCTCCCACTCACCCTCCGCCTCCTTCCTCCCCTTGTCTCCTTCCAGGCCTGTCAGCTTCCCAGAAACCCCTTACACAGTATCACCAGCAGGGGCCGACAGAGTCCCTCCCTACCGACAGCCTTCTGGGAGCTTCTCCACCCCCGGCTCGGCCACCTACGTGAGATACAAGCCATCCCCAGAAAGGTCAGCCTCTCTCCATTCTTTTCATGTTAAGGGATCTGATGAAAACTGTGGCTCCTTCTTCCCCAGGAAATGCACACCCCCACAATTTTATTTGCCATTTTATGGTGTTTCTGGACCCCTGAAGGTCCTCAGAGGACCCAGCCCCATGGGGTGGTTATGTCTCATGTTTTGGAGCAAAACTGGGCCGGGCTGGGCGGGACCCATCGTTGGCTTTCCTTGCAGCAGAATTGTGGTTGCTGTTCTCTTGACACCTGTCAAGGAAGAGCGTCCACCATCTAGCACGGCCACGCATCTAACTCTCTCCAGACCTAAGTCCCTACGACCCGGCTGCCAGCATTACCCAGTTTTCGAGATCTTTCAGGCTTCAGTTCTGCCCGCTTGTGTCCATCTGCAACCTGGGAGCCTGAGAGATCTCCCCAAACCCTCTATGACTCCTCAGTGTCCTCAGGATAAACTTGGCATTCAAGGCCCTTCAGGCTCTGGCCCCGGCTGAGCTTACTCCCCAGCTGCCTTCAGCCCTCGTGCCCTCTGTTCTTCCTCTGCCCCCAGGTCCCTGGGGCAGCCACATCAATCCCAGTCCTTGGGCCTGAGCTGTGGGCCTCCTCCTGTGAATGTCCCCTTCCTCCTTCTCCCTGCAGTGGTCTTCCTCCTGAGCATCTGTGTCACCCATCCCGCCTCCTTTCCCTGCTTTCTTGCCCAGGCCACCACAGTGGGCTTCCAGCCTTCATCTCACCTCCTCTGGTCTACCCTCCACTTAACAGCCAGAGGGATCTTTCTGTGTCTTTTTTTTTTTTTTGAGACCGCTCTGTTGCCCAGGCTAGAGTATAGTGGTATGATCTTGGCTGACTGCAACCTCTGCCTCCCAGGTTCAAGTGATTCTCCTGCCTCAGCCGCCTGAGTAGCTAGGACTACAGGCTCCTGCCACCACACCAAGCTAATTTTTGTATCTTTAGTAGAGACGGAGTTTCACCATGTTGGCCAGACTGGTCTCAAACTCCTGACCTCAAGTGATCCGCCCGCCTCAGCTTCCCAAAGTGCTGAGATTACAAGTGTGAGCCCCCGCACCTGGCCAGATCTTTCTATATCTGAACATGCGTGCCCCCTGCTCCAAACCCTCTCACCACTCCCAGAGCCCTCAGGACACAGCTTTGGCCCCTCCCTGTGGCCACCAAGGCCCCTGGCACCCTGCGAGTCTTGTGCAGTGCCACATGTCAGCCACACTGGCCACTCCCAGCTTTCTAGGGGGGGACTGTCTGCATTTCACAGCCTTGATGGTATTCCTTCCTTGGCCTGAATGTGCTTCACACTCCTCACCCCCACTCCCCCTGTCCTACCAACTCAAGCTTCTGTGCCCCTCTCCAGAATGCTTCTCTGGAGCTCCCTCTTGAGGCAAGGCACTGCCCCCCAATTCCCTGTGTATTTCCTGACCGTGGCCTTGAGCACTCTCCATCTTTATTAGCCAGCTAAGAGTGTGCGTGCTTGCGCACGTGCATGTGTATGCACCTGTCAGAGAGCGAGAAAGAGAGAGCGTAAGCGTGTTCTTCAAGACCTCCCATCACATAGTACAGAGTTCGACACATGGCTGATCTTTGGTATATATTGGATGAAAGAATAGAGTGAGTGGGTTTGTTAAAAATGAAACCACCTGGCCAGGCGCGGTGGCTCAAGCCTGTAATCCCAGCACTTTGGGAGGCCGAGACGGGCGGATCACGAGGTCAGGAGATCGAGACCATCCTGGCTAACACTGTGAAACCCCGTCTCTACTAAAAAATACAAAAAACTAGCCGGGCGAGGTGGCGGGCGCCTGTAGTCCCAGCTACTCGGGAGGCTGAGGCAGGAGAATGGCGTGAACCCGGGTGGCGGAGCTTGCAGTGAGCTGAGATCCGGCCACTGCACTCCAGCCTGGGCGACAGAGTGAGAGTCCGTCTCAAAAAAAAATAAAAAAATAAAAAAAAAAATGAAACCACCTACCTTAAGATAAGGAATCAGGCCACCAAACCAGTGGTTCTCAGTCTTTAGCAGGCACTGGAATCATCCAGAGGAGGACTTGTTAAAATACAGATTACTCGGCCTGAGCCCTGAATTTCTAACCTAGTAGGTTCAGGGTGCTGCACCAGGGACCATTCTCTGAGAGTCGCCACACTCATCCATTGTTAGATTCTAAGCCTCTTGTTCAACTGGGGAAACATACCCACCGTTTCTTCTTCTAGTAGCCACACCATTCAGCTTTCATTCAGCAAAGGGTCTCGAGCTTTCTGGCGTGCCAGGAGGAGTATCTGAGATACTCAGTTGCGAGGGGATTGTGTAGTCAGCCCTTGCTGATCGTGATGGAGAGGATGGTAAAAACCACGTGCACTCTGATGAGCACTCTAATAGAGGAAGAGGGAACACAGCCCAGCCCTGGAGGTCTAGGCTGGCTCCCTGGAGGAGGTGACATCTGAACAGAATTTTGAGGGACTAATAGGAGTTTGCCACAGAGAAAAAAAGTCATTCCAAACAGAGCAAAGGCCACAGACATGAACAAGCAGGACGCTGTAAAACACGGGAGAATCGGAGAGGAATCTGGTGTGTGTGGGACACGGGGTGTGGGGGCACCCAGGCGACATGTCGCAGGGGCTGAGGTTGGAAATGGCGGTTAGAGCAACTTGCCCGTAACAAAGGTGGTGGCAGTGGTGTTACCGAAAGCTCTTGGGAACTGTTTTGTTTTTGTTTTTCCCTAAAATCTTGGTATCTCCCTTTATATTTTCTTTTAACTTTTTATTTTGTAATAATTATTGAGTCACAGGAAGTTGCCAAAAAAAAACATACAGGTGGCCAGGCACAGTGGCTCACGCCTGTAATCCCTGCACTTTGGGAGGCCAAGGTGGGTGGATCATCTGAGGTCAGGAGTTCGAGACCAGCCTGGCCAACATGATGAAACCCCGTGTCTACTAAAAATACAAAAAAATTAGCCGGGTATGGTGGCATGCGCCTGTAATCCCAGCTACTCAGGAAACTGAGGCGAGAGAATCGCTTGAACCCGCTAGGTGGAGGTTGCAGTGAGCCAAGATTGTGCCACTGCACTCTAGCCTGGGCAACAAGAGCAAAAACTCCATCTCAAAAAAAAAAAAAAAAAAAATGCGGGGAGGTCTTGTGAGCCTGAACCCTTCACGCAGCCTCCCCTATTGTTAACATCTTGTATGGTTATAACGCAATATCAAAGCAGGAGGTTGACATGGGTACAGGCCTACAGCTTATTCGGAATTCACCAGTTATGCATGCACTCATTTGTGTGTGTGTGTCTGTAGCTGTGCGCAATTTTATCACATGTGAAGTCTTGTGTAACCATCACGGGGTGCCTCACGCTATCCTTTTATAGCCACACCCATCTCCTCCCCCTATGCCTAACCCCTAGCATTCACCATTCATCTGCATCTGTTCTGAGGCTCTTTTTTTTTTTTTTTTTTTTGGAGACATAGTCTCACTCTGTCAACCAGGCTGGAGTGCAATGGCACGATCATAGCTCACTGAAGCCTCACTCTCCTGGGCACAAGCAGTCCTCCCATCTCAGCCTTGCAAGTAGCTAGGACTGCAGGCATGCACCACCACACCCAGCCAATTTTTCTTTTCTTTCATAGAGACAAGGTCTCCCTGTGTTGCCGAGACTGGTCTTGAAGTCCTTGCCTCAAGCCATCCTCCCACCTGGACATCCCAAAGTGCTAGGATTACAGGCGTGAGCCACCGCACCCAGCCTGTCTTCTTTAATTGTTGTTGTTTCATGATGAATGTTAGATAAAAGAAATTGGATGTACGTATGCTTCAGAGGTTGTCTTTTTCACTCAGCAGAATATCCTTAAGGTTCATCCACGTTATCGCGAGTCTCTAGTTCATTCATTATGCTGTTTATTCCATAGTCTGGATATACCACAGTTTAACCACTCACCCTATACCACAGTTTAACCACTCACCCATCAAAAGACATTTGGGGGAGTGCATATTCAGGACACTTTGAATCTATGCTCCTGGGTTGAAATAAAGTTTTTTAAAATATTAAAAATATATTTTTAAAAAAATTTAAAAAGAAAGACATTTGGGTAGTTTCCGAGTTTTGGCTATTATAAATATTCATGTGGTGAACATGTACATTCAGGCATACAGGTTTCTGCATGAAAATAAGTTTTCATTTCTCTGGGATAAATGCCCAGGAGTACAATTGCTTACCGTATGGTAAGTCCATTTTTAGTTTGAAAAGGAACTGCCAAACTGTTTTCCAGAGTGTCTGTATCATTTTACATTCCCATCAGCAGAGCGTGAGTGATCCGGGTCTCCACATCCTCACATTTGGCGTTGTCACTGTTTCTCATTTTAGCTATTTTGATAGGTGTGCAACGATATCTCACTGTGATTTTAATGTGCATGTTCCTAATGGCTAAGGATGTTGAACACCTTTTCATGCCTTATTTGCCAATCCTGTATCCTCTTCAGTGAAGTGCCTGTGCGTGTCTTTTGTGCGTCTTCTAATTGGATGCAATGGTGTTCAGTGTCTGAGAGTTCTTTGGACGTTCTAAATACAAGTCCTTTGTCAGATATGCGATTTGCAAATGTTTCCTCCCAGCCTTTAGTTTGTCTTTTTTACAGGGTCTTTCACAGAACAAAAGTTTTTTATTTTATTTTTTATTTTTATGCATTTATTTATTTATTTTTTGAGACGGAGTCTTGCTCTGTTGCCCAGGCCGGAGTGCAGGGTGCCATCTCGGCTCACTGCAACTTCTGCCTCCCAGGTTCAAGCGATTCTCATGCCTCAACCTCCCATGAAGCTGGGATTACAGGTACGCACAACCCTCCCAGCTAGTTTTTGTATTTTTAGTAGAGACAGGGTTTCGCCATGTTGGCCAGGCTGGTCTCAAACTCCTGAGCTAAAGTGATCCTCCTGCCTTGGCCTCCCAAAGTGCTGGGATTACGGGCATGAGCCACCATACCCAGCCTAAGTTTTTTATTTTGATAAGGCCCAAATTATCTTTTTTTGTTGTTGTTTTTTAATTTTATGGATCAGGTTTTTGGTGTTGTCTAAGAACTCTGCTTAGTGCTGGGTCCTGAAGATTTTCTCGTGTTTTTTTCTGGAAGTTTTACTGTTTTACATTTAAGTCCATGATCCATTTTGAGTTTTGTTTTAATTTTTGTATAAGGTGAGAGGTTTAGGTTGAGGTTCCTTGATTGCCTATGGTTGTCTGATTTACTCCAGCGCTATTTATTGAAAAGGTTACCCCCACTCCACTGTACTGCTTTTGTTCCTTAAGGCAAAAACTGCTTTTGTTCCTTAAGGCAAAAATGGGGGAGTGCAGAATTAATTGGATATCCTTGTGTGGATCTGTTTCTGAGTTCCATTGATCTCTATGCGTGATCTCAGCGACTCCTTTCAGCAACTCCTTGAGGTGGGTAGTTTAATTACCCTCATTTTATGGAGGGAAAACTATAGCTCAGTAAGGTGAATTCACTTGGCTAAGGTCTCTGCCAGGATGTAACAGAGCCAAGATGAGAACCCAGGACTATGGTTCCAGAGGACTGACCCTGACATAGCACTTTGGGAGGCTGAGGTGGGAGGATTGCTTGGGCCCGGGCTGTCAAGGCTTCAGTGAGCCAGGTGTGCAACATTGCACTCCAGCCTGGGTGACAGACTGAAACTCTGTCCCAAAATAATTAATTAATTAAGAGGGAAGGGGCTGGGCTCGGTGGCTCAAGCCTGTAATCCTAGCACTTTGGGAGGCCCAGGTGGGTGGATCACGAGGTCAGGAGTTTGAGACCAGCCTGGCCAAGATGGTGAAACCCCGTCTCTACTAAAAATACAAAAGTTAGCCTGGGTGCGGTGGCAGGTGCCTGTAGTCCCAGCTACTCAGGAGGCTGAGGCAGGAGAATCACTTGAGCCCGGGAGGCGGAGGTTGCAGTGAGCTGAGATCGTGCCACTGCACTCTAGCCTGGGTGACAGAACAAGACTCTGTCTCAAAAAAAAAAGGAAGGAAGGAACTGGATCATTTGCCCACCCCTCAACCCCTGGCAAGGTTACATTGCACCCCTGTGGCTGTGTTAACTGTCAGGATTTACTCAAGTCACGTTGACAGAGGGCTGGCTGCCAGAGTGGAATCTGGGCAAGCAGGAACAGAGAAGGTGATGACTGCTGGGGTGGCAGCCAACAAGGCTACATCATCTGACCATCATTTTGCCCAGGCATCCTGTCATTTACCTGTCTATTGTTCCATCGGTTAGTGTGTGAGACTGACAGAGCAGGTGGGAGCTCTGCCCGGCGAGGCTCCTGCCCACAGTGCTGTCTGTCTTGGTGCTTTCCTCTGTGGCCAAAAGGGAAGCTCAAGCCAGCATCCCATAGCCCAACCCTGCTCCCTGTGAGGTGCCTCCCCAGAGTTAGTACCTCCAGCTTCTGCCTGGAGACACCTGAAACCACAGCGAGTCAGCTCCTCCCAAAACCCCAAACCCTTTATCTATAAAGTGAGTTATCTTCCAAAAAGAGATAATTACTTTAAAATTACTCAGATGAGGTTAAAGACAGCAATTTGATCTTCTGTACTGCCAGAGATGTTTCCCCAGAGCTGTGTGTGATGAGATGCTGGGATGTCCCGATTTCCAATCAGTTTGACCAAAATTGGACAGTGATAGACATGGTCCCGGATGGGATATGTTCAGCATCCCAATGAATGGCCAACACAGGTCAGTTTGCATTGGGATGATAAAAAGTCTTGTTAGTTGGGTGGGGCACAGTGGCTCACACCTATAATCCCAGCACTTTGGGAGGCCGAGGTGGGCAGTTGCAAGCAGATCACTTGAGGAGTTTGAGACCAGCCTGGCCAATATGGTGAAACCTCATCTCTACTAAAAATACAAAATTAGCTTGGCATCTTGGCACGTGCCTGTCTTCCCTTGGGAGGCTGAGGCAAGAGAATATCGCTTGAACGCTGGAAGTGGAAGTTCGCGTCACTGCTGCACTCCAGCCTAAGCAATAGGTCAAGACTCCGTCTCAAAAAAACAAAAAAAGTCTTGTTAGCAAGAGAAGTCATGGTTGGATAAAGTACAGGTTGTCTGATTGGAGAGAGTAGCTGAGAGATGAAACAAGGTCAAATATGCCCAATGAAAGAGAAGGGTCTATCTGTTACGATTAGGTTTAGCTGCATAGTATACAAAATAGTAGTTCTGACAAGATTGTTTCTTTCCCCACATTGACAGGAAACCAGGCCCCTCCTCCTTGATGGTATCGCTGTCCTTGGCCTTTTGCCTCCTGGTTCAAGGTGGCTTTTCAAGCTGTAGCCTTGAGGAGGTGGTGAGGCAAAGGCACCCGCAGCACACTGGTGAGGAGGCTTCGAAGCTGGAAGTCACGTGTGGCGCCTCCACTTTTATCTCATTGGCCAGAGCTGCAAGGGATCCTGGGACATGTAGTCTGGTGATCCAGTCTCATTGCTGCCCCAGATACAGTTGGGATTCTGTTACCAAGGAGGAAGGAGAGACTAGTCATGGGGAGCAGCCTGCAGCGTCTGCCACTCAGACTTTCCGCTCTCCCCGGGCTCATCCTAGCCATTTTTCCTGAGTGCTGAGGATTTCACAGCGACTTTTTAGGAAAACTGAATAAGTGCATCAACACTCCAATCTCCAGCAAGGATGGAGCCACATTTTACCAGGCAGCTAGCCAGGTGTGAAGTCAGCTAGTAAGGTGAAGATTGCTTATAGTCAAAGTTGCTTTTGTAAAATCCCTTTGATTGCTGGAAACTGGGCCCTCAGACTTTGAGAAAAGTAAGAATTCACGTTTTGTACATCCTGTGTTTGGGCTCTGTCTTCCTTTCCTGGAAGTGTCAGAGGTCAAGGTCTGGTTAAGGGCAAGGAGGATGGTGTGTTTTTTCCTGGCAAGTGAGTAAAGTTGAGTTTTCAGAGAGTGCAGTGCTCCTTGAAACATCCCTCTACTGTGCTCAGGGCGTTGAAGCCAGGGGGTTAGACTGTCTCTGTAGAGACAGTCCCGGCTTTGAGCTGGCAGGATGACCCTGAATAAGTCAATTACTTCCTCTTTGGCATCTTGGGGGATCCCAGTTTATCACCTCATCTCCCCCTGCCAGATCCTCCCAAGTTGAAAGTACAGGTGCCAGGAGCCAACCAGGGAATTGCAATATCAACACTTTTTTTTGTTTGTTTTTTGTTTTTTTGAAATGGACTCTCACTCTGTCGTCCAGGCTGGAGCACAGTGGCACAATCTTAGCTCATTGCAACCTGCAACCCCCCCGTCCCAGGTTCAAGTGATTCTCCTGCCTCAGCCTCCCAAGTAGCTGGGACGTCACAGGCACACACCACCACACCTGGCTAATTTTTGTATTTTTAGTAGAGACGAGGTTTTGCCATATTGGCCAGGCTGGTCTCGAACTCCTGAGCTCTAGTGATCCGCCTACCTCGGCCTCCCAAAGTGCTAGGATTACAGGCGTGAGCCACCACGCCTGGCTAATATCAACATTACTGATGGAGGCTCAGTAACTCCCCCAGAGCACAGGGCCTGTGTCAGTGAGGTACTTCTGGCTGAAGCAACCAAACTTTGGCTCAAACATTGTAGGAATTTGTTATCTCACAGAAAAGGAAATTCAGGAGCAAGGCAGGTTCCAGGGAGGGTGAACCCAGCTTCTTGACCACATTATCAAGGGCCAGATTCCTTCTGCCTCCTCTCTTCCATCATCAGAGTGGGCCTCACCTGCAGGCTGGTAGCAAGAGGGCAGCAGCAGCTTGTGATGTTAAATCTGGACCCAACAGCATCTGGAGGGCAAAGAGAGGCCATCTTTTCTTGTCATCCCTCTTAGGAGCAAGGAGATTTCCCAGAAGCCTCTGGGCAGACTTACCCCATTTCAGTCAGACGGTGCTGGGTAACAGACACCTGAAAGTCTCTGTGGCTTAAATCAGCAAAGTTTATTTCTCAACCCCCTCCTTAGTTCCACTGCTGGTTGGCAGGGACCTCACAGGACCCAGGCTCCCCAGGCAGCCAGCAACTCCGAGTCACTTCCCTGACAGCTCAGCTACGAGCGCTGGTCACATTCAGCCAGTCTCAAGGGACCCGGAAGTGTGTCCTGCCACCTGCTTGGAAGTGGAGAACTGGAAATGTTTTGTGGGCGTCTTAATAACTCTGACCTCCCTTCATGTCTCATCAGCCAAAATTGTGTCACAGGCCTGTCTCTGAACCAACCTGAGGCAGGGAGAAGACTTTCTACCACGACCAACTGTGATCCAGGGAGGACTGGACATTAGGAAGTGTCTATAAGATTCACCCCATGGTTGTAGACAGGGCCACTGGGGCTTGGCGTGGTGGCTCACACCTGTAGTCCCAGCGCTTTGGGAAGCTGAAGTAGGCAGATCGCTTGGGCCCAGGGGTTTGAGACCAGCCTGGGCAACATAGGGAAACCCATCTCTACAAAAAATACTAAAAATTAGCCGGGCATGGTAACATGCACCTATAGTACCAGCTACTCAGGAGGCTGAGGTGGGAGGATCGCTTGAGCTGGGAGGCAGAGGTTGCAGTGAGCTGAGATTGTGCCACTGCACTCCAGCCTGGTTGACAGAGCGAGACCCCGTCTCAAAAAAAAAAAAAGAAAAGAAAAAAAGAATGCCACTGGGACATGAGGGCACAGTGAGAGCCTTCTACCACCACGTCCCTTAAATCCTAGCCTTGCCTGTGAGTGTGTGAAGCCGGCCTCCAGGAGGACCTCTGTCTAGGGGATAACTTTATTCCATCCACTCCCCAATCCTATGAGGTAGAAAATGTTACCTTGTGAGCTGGCCATGGTAGAACAGAGTTCTAGCCCATCAGCCAGGTGTCCCAAGTTACCATGTGTCAGGAGTCAGCCCATGGCTAAACACTGGGCATGACAGGGCATCCTTCAGTCCTGAGAAGGGCTTACTGTTATTGCCTCTTGACAGCTAAGGAAACTGAGGCTCGGGGCTAGGAAGTGGCTGCATCTGTCTAAGCAAGTGGCCATGGTGAGGTTTGAAGCCCCAATTGCCCAACTCAGGGCCTGCTGCACCCATGAGTGCTTCCCTAGCCTGCTGTCTCCATCAGAGAGCAAGGCAGCCCGAGATAGGCCTGGGGCAGTAGCTGCTGGGGACATTCACCCCATGTCACAGCCAGAAAACAGGACCCCTGAGAGGAGCCCAGGGGTAGGGCTGTTGGCCCAAACGGCCTCTGCCCCCTCCTTCCCCGAGGAACCTGCCTTGCCCCACCACCACCAGCTCCCTGGCAGGCTTCCCAGGCGAGACTCTCATCCCGGACCCGCAGCTAATAGCACGTTTCCAGGCTTACTCATCCAGCCTTGCTAACAGCTTTCTCTCTCTCATCCACGGCGGAGCCTCCCGTGTGTCTAAAACCCCACTGGCGAGCAAGGCTGAGGCTCAGGTGGTTTTCGACACAGGCTGGTCTTTCACCCTGGGCACGTCTCCTCTCGTCCCCTGCAGGTACACGGCTGCCCCACACCCCCTGCTATCTCTTGATCCCCACTTCAGCCACGATGGAACGTCCAGCGGCGACTCCTCTTCCGGCGGCCTGACAAGCCAGGAGAGCACCATGGAACGCCAGAAGCCAGGTAGGGCCCCCACCAGCTGCTGTGCCCACCCACCCACCTCACTCCACAGGACCTCTTACTTAGAGCTTGACAGGCGACACTCCCCCTCCTGTCAGTGACAGATAGAACACGAAAGAAAGCTGTAAACGCCACGTGTAAGACTAGAGAGGGCACCCAGGAGAGCAGCAGAACCAGGGAACGAGATCCTTATCCATCCAGACAGGGCATCGGCAGGTTGTATCTGCTCCCGCTGATAAGGCCAGAGCCGGCGTGCAGCTGTGTGACACAGAGCTGGGAGCCACCAGGGAAGGTAGCTGAAAAAGATTAAACATGGTGCTCTCAGGAGCAGGACTGACTGCATCTTGTGGCTTTTCATTACATAAACCCTCCTATGTTGTTTTCAACTTTTACGGACATACAGCACATGTTAAGAGCCCACATGGCCAGGCACAGGGGCTCACGCCTATAATCCCAGCACTTTGGGAGGCCGAGGTGGGAGGATCATCTGAGGTCAGCAGTTCGAGACCAGCCTGGCCAACATGGTGAAACCTTATCTCTACTGAAAATACAAAAACTACCCAGGCATGGTGGCACGTGCCTGTAGTCCCGGCTACTCGGGAGGCTGAGGCAGGAGAATCGCTTGAACCTGGGAGGCGGAGGTTGCAGTGAGCTGAGATCGTGCCACTGCACTCCAGCCTGGTTGACAAAGCAAGACTGTCCCATAAAAAAGAGGCCAGGCCAAGGCAGGTGGATCATTTGAGGTCAGGAGTTCGAGACCAGCCTGACCAACATGGTGAAAGCCTGTCTCTACTAAAAATACAAAAATTAGCCAGGTGTGGTGGTACATGCCTGTAATCCCAGCTACTGGGGAGGCTGAGGCAGGAGAATTGCTTGAACCTAGGAGGCAGAGGTTGCATTGAGCCGAGATTGATGCATTCCAGCCTGAGCGACAGAGCAAGACTGTGTCTCAAAAACAGAAAAGAGCCCACGTGATGAGTACACAGCCTGATAATCTATCGCAGAGTGGACACACCCAGGCGGGAAACAGAACATGGCTAGCCTCCCCAAACGCCCATTCCCCTCCCAGTTAGTATCCCCAAAGGAACCCTGTCCTACTTCTCATAGCCTGAGCTTTGCCTGGTTTTGAATTTCATGGAATACAGAATCACACTGTGTCTATTTTGTGTATGTGTGTCTGGTTTCTGTCACTCAGTGTTACATTGGTGACAGCCAGCCCTGTGAATGCACAGTGTATCGCAGTGTCTGAGCAGTATCCCCGGTTGTCTGAATGAGCCACAATGTATTGCCACATCCTAGTGTTGATAGACATTTGGGTTGTTTACAGTTGGGACTGCCCAGAGCAGTGTTGCTGGGAACATTCTTGTGCCTGTCTTTTGATGAACATATGCTCACATTTCTGTAGGGTATACACCTAGGAGTGAAATTTCTAGGTCATGGCCGGGCGCGGTGGCTCAAGCCTGTAATCCCAGCACTTTGGGAGGCCGAGACGGGCGGATCACGAGGTCAGGAGATCGAGACCATCCTGGCTAACACGGTGAAACCCCGTCTCTACTAAAAATACAAAAACTAGCCGGGCGAGGTGGCGGGCGCCTGTAGTCCCAGCTACTCGGGAGGCTGAGGCAGGAGAATGGCGTAAACCCAGGAGGCGGAGCTTGCAGTGAGCTGAGATCCGGCCACTGCACTCCAGTCCGGGCGACAGAGCGAGACTCCGCCTCAGAAAAAAAAAAAAAAGAAAGAAATTTCTAGGTCATATGTTTAACTTTTTTATTTTATTTTATTATTATTATTTTTTTTGAGACAGAGTCTCACTCTGTTGCCCAAGCTGGAGTGTGGTGGCACAATCTCAGCTCACTGCAACCTCCGCCTCCCAGGCTCAAGTGATTCTCCTGCCTCAGCCTCCCGAGTAGCTGGAACCACAGGCATGCGCCACCACTCCCGGCTAATTTTGTATTTTTAATAGAGACAGGGTTTCAACATGTTGCCCAGGCTGGTCTTGAACTCCTGACCTCAAGTGATCCACCCGCCTCAGCCTCCCAAAGTGCTGAGATTACAGGTGTCAACCACCGCACAGGGCCAGTAAGTTTAACTTTATAAGAAGGTGCTAAACTGTTTCCCAAAATAACAAAGCATCTTATACTCTGTCCAGCAACATGTGAGAGTTCTAGTTGCTCCATGCCGTCACCAGCCTCTGTGTTTCATTTATTCCAATGGGCAGGTGGTGCCATCACATTGTGGTTTTATTTATTATTTTTTAAAAACATTTTTTGTAGAGGCTAGGTCTTGCCAAGTTGCCCAGGCTGGTCTCGAACTCCTGGGCTCAAGTGATCCTCCTACCTCGGCCTCCTAAAGTGGTGCTGGGATTACAGGCACGAGCCACCACACCCAGCTGACATTGTGTTTGTAATTTGCGTTTTTCTGAAGACTGCTGAGATTGAGCATCTTCTCAATGTTTCTTCCCCATTTTTTTTTTTTTTTTTTTTTTGAGACGGAGTCTCGCTCTGTCACCCAGGCTGGAGTGCAGTGGCCGGATCTCGGCTCACTGCAAGCTCTGCCTCCCAGGTTTACGCCATTCTCCTGCCTCAGCCTCCCGAGTAGCTGGGACTACAGGTGCCCGCCACCACACCCGGCTAGTTTTTTGTATTTTTTAGTAGAGACGGGGTTTCACCGTGTTAGCCAGGATGGACTCGATCTCCTGACCTCGTGATCCGCCCGTCTCGGCCTCCCAAAGTGCTGGGATTACAGGCTTGAGCCACTGCGCCCGGCCTTCTTCCCTATTATTAATCAAGTTGAGAACTACTCAGATGAATTTTTTTTTTTTTTTTTTTTTTTGAGACGGAGTCTCGCTCTGTCGCCCAGGCTGGAGTGCAGTGGTCAGATCTCAGCTCACTGCAAGCTCCGCCTCCCGGGTTTACGCCATTCTCCTGCCTCAGCCTCCCGAGTAGCTGGGACTACAGGCGCCTGCCGCCACGGCCAGCTAGTTTTTTGTATTTTTTTAATAGAGACGAGGTTTCACAGTGTTAGCCAGGATGGTCTCGATCTCCTGACCTCGTGATCCGCCCGTCTCAGCCTCCCAAAGTGCTGGGATTACAGGCTTGAGCCACCGTGCCCGGCCTCAGATGAATATTTTAAACATAATTCCGTAGAACAAACCTGTAGCCCCTTTGAAGTCTGAGAACTAGCAGTTGAATGGGCAAGATGGATTCAGAAGGAAGCAAACAAATGAGCAATGTTAGAAAGTGGTGGTGTCAGAGTGGGAGGGGTGGAGATGTCCTCTTAGGGAATGTTTGAGAATTTCCAGGCAGCTGGGAGAGGTGACCCCATCAGCACACCAGCTCTCCCAGGTGCTGTGGGGTATGGAAGAGGCTGCATGCCCCAAGATTCGTGGCCTGGAGAATTCCTTAGTGTCTCAGCCCATGGTTCTCTTAAACCAGAGACAGTGTCACGCCTATAATCCCAGCACTTTGGGAGGCCAAGGGGGGCCGGATCACCTGAGGTCGGGAGTTCGAGACCAGCCTGGCCAATTTGGTGAAACCCCATCTCTACTAAAAATACAAAAATTAGCCAGGCGTGATGGTGCATGCCTGGAATCCCAGCTACTCGGGAGGCTCAGGCAGGAGAATCACTTGAACCAGGGAGGCGGAGGTTGCAGTGAGCTGAGATCGCACCATTGCACTCCAGCCTGGGTAACAAGAGAGAAACTGTCTCAAAAAAAAAAAAAACAGAGACAGCGGTTGGGCTTCAGGGAAGCCCAACTGGGGCCTCTGCTGGGTGGAACTGCTGGGGCCTCAGCCTCTTTGCTGCTTCCAGGGCGTACGTGGTTTGCTCCTGTCCTTAGCACACTTAATCATGCCTGTCACTGCCCCTAATTCTGTCATCTTTGCTCCAAGACAGATAGATTTGGATCCCTTTTTTCCTTTTTCCTCATCAAGTTCAGAAAAAGAGAAAAGTGTTGCTTGGCTATTTTATTACATATCAAAGTACAAAATGGGGAAGAAATGTTTCTCGCATACACCATGGGCCCCAGATAAGAAACTTACTGTTGCCCTTCCCTTCCCCTTCTGTCTCCTGGAGCTTGGCTCCCCGCTCACTTCCTTGACCTTGTTATGGTTGACTCCTAAAATTGCTGCTGCCACACACACATGCCCACACAGATCAGGGAAATCTGTTTAGAAATCATCGTGAGGCCGGGCGCGGTGGCTCACGCCTGTAATCCCAGCACTTTAGGAGGCAGAGGCAGGTGGATCACTTGAGGCCAGGAGTTCAAGACCAGCCTGACCAACATAATGAAACCCCACCTCTACCAAAAATACAAAAATTAGCTGGCATGCACCTGTAATCCCAGCTACTCAGGAGGCTGAGGCAGGAGAATCGCTTGAACCCAGGAGATAGAGGTTGCAGTGAGCCGAGACCGCGCATTGCATTCCTCGGAGACAGACTGGCACTCCGTCTAAACAATAAAAAAAGAAATCATTGTGATGTCTAGAATGTATTCAAGACCCAGAAAAAAGGTCAGGCACAGTGGCTCACACCTATAATCCTAGCACTTTGGGAAGCTGAGGTGGGAGGATTGCTTGAGGCTAGAAGTTCGAAACCAGCCTGGGCAACCTAGCGGGACTCTGCCTCTACAAAAAAAAAAAAAAAAAGAAAAATAGCTAGGTGTGGCAGTGCGCACCTATGGTCCCAGCTGCTCAAGAGGCTGAGGGGTAAGGATGGCTGCAGCTTGAGGCTGCAGTGAGCCATGATCCACTACACTCTAGCCTGGGCGACAGAGCAACACCCTGTCTCAAAAAAAAAAAAAAAAAGGTAGTTCACTAAAGATGGGAAGGATCAGGCTTCACAGCAGATGTAGGGGTTTGCCCAGCCCCAATGGAGCGAGCCATCTTAATAACAGCCACACGGTTTTGTGGACTATCCAGTGTGCAGCGCTGCACATGCGTTCGTGTTTAGTCGTCTCAGGAACGCGACAGAGTAGGCACTGCGACTGCCCCTGGTCAGAGAGGAGGACGATGAGGCACAGAAAGGTTGTCACTTGTCCCAGGTCACTAAGCGGGATATGAACAGAACCCTGTTGGGTCCCAGGACCCCCCCCATAAGCTCCACCCACAAACCCTGACCCACAGAGTGTGAGCGTTTCCCAGGCCTCAGAGCACCCAGGTTGGGAAGGTACCTCCAGGGTCACTGGCTGCCCTGAGACTGTGCCTGGCCCAGGGTTTTAGTGTATCTCTCACGCTGTCCCCTGCCCAGCATGTCGAGGTTGCGGTAGGAAGGCCAGCAGGTCACTGAGGGCTGATCCAGAGAACCAGGATCAGGGCTTGCTGAGGGCAGAGCCAGGGCAGGAGAATGCAGGGGCAGCCAGGATGGGGAGGAAGCTGGCCTTCCAACCTGTGCATGCATTCAACTGACGATGCCACCAGGCTGGGCACCAGGGATACCGGATGAGCCAGGCAGGCATGTTTTCTGTCTTCTTGGAGCTGACAGTCTGGTGGGAGAATTGGATAATAACAGGGGCATGATGATGATGAAACATCAACAGTAATGCTGAGTGTAATGTGGAAACTAGGCCGGGCGTGGTGGCTCACACCTGTAATCCCAGCACTTTGGGAGGCCAAGGCAGGAGGATCACTTGAGGTCTGGAGTTCAAGAGCAGCCTGGCCAACATGGTGAAACCCCATCTCTACTAAAAATACAAAAATTAGCTGGATGGGGTGGCAGGTGCCTGTAATCCCAGCTACTCGGGAGGCTGAGGCAGGAGAATCACTTGAACCCAGGAGGCGGAGGTTGCAGTGAGCCGAGATTGTGCTGCTGCACTCCGGCCTGGGCAACAAAGCAAGTCTCTGTCTCAAACAAAAAAAAAAAGTGGAAACTGTCATAGCCTGCAGAAAGACATTGACAGGGTTTGGAGGGCATCTCTGAGCAAATCACATTTCAGGTGAGGCTGGAATAATGCGAAGAAGTCAGTGGGAATGAGAACATTCCAGGGAAAGTGAACAGCTAGTCAGAGACCCTGAGGTGGTGGTGACGAGGCCCATGTGGTGAGAACTGAGGTCAGGGAGGGGACAGGGGCAGAGTATGTGGAGCCTCGTGGGCCACAGGGAGGCCATTGTCCTGTACTAAGAGTGGGACAGGAGCCGCAGGTCTCAGTCTTCTGTGCAGAGGAGGGGCAGGATTCGACTTGGGTGTTCCAAGGGCCCCCTGGCTACAGATTACTGTCAGGTGGGGTGAGAGCAGGACCAGGTGGGGACAGAGGAAGGGGGAGATACACGGTTCTGGATATAGTATTTTAAAGGCAGCATTAACCAAATTTCCTGATGATGCCTAGTTGTGGGCATGAGAGAAGTCAAGGATGCCACAGGGGTTTTGGCCACAGCAGCTGAAAGGAGAAGCCATGAACTGAACAGGAAAACCGTGGGAGACGCAGGTTTAGGGGAAGGTACAGCCCTTGACCTTGGCCTTAGCCATGTTCGGTGAGAGTGCCCAACAGATACCCAAGTGGAGATGCTGCAGGGCATCTGAGTTCGAGTCTCAAGTCAGGGGCAGAGGTCAGCCCAGAGGCAGAGCGCTGGAGTTGTCCATTGTCCGTGGTTTTTGAGGCCAGATGTGACTGTCATGGGCTTTGCTCTGTATAAATGTGGTTTCCCAGCGTGACTACCTGCCTCCCAGGGAACCAGCACCTTCTGGGCATATAAGGATGTCCCAAAGAGGTAAACCATCAATGGAGGCAGGGCAGGTGGACAAAGAGGCCAGCCTCCCCACTTTCTTGCATCCGTGGCTCCCCAGTGAAAGCCACACAGGCAGTGACACCCTCAACTGAGACTAGACGACGTCCAGCCAGGCCATTCTCTGCAATGGCCCTGAGTGCTCTGCCCAGTCACCCAGGCCACCTTCCCCAGCAGGAACCTGGGCCCGAGAGTACCCTGGGCTTGCACCAGAGGTGGCAGTGTTGTGGTTGCGGGCTCAGGGTCCCACAGGCCTGGTGGGCAGTTCTGAGTTGGGCATGTGCTTGGTGTGTGGCCTCAGCAGTGACCTCCTCCCCCTTAGCCTCAGGTCCCCTGTAGTGGACATTCTAGGTGTCTCTCCTTCCAGGGCAGTTTGGCGGGGGTCCAGTGAGATAATGCCGTCGAAGTCCACGGCCCATCATTAGAACAAGGCCTCCTGCCTACCAGGTACTCACTCTTTACCACTGCCAGCATTGCTGTTGTTGGTGAAGCCCAGGGAGGAGGCAGGGTTTGACAGCACGGGCACTAAACCAGGCCAGCCTGAGCCCCACGTCCTGTCTGGCCCTTTCCTACTGTGTGACCTTGGACCAGCTGCTTAACTTCCCCGAGGCTTGTTCCACATCTATTGGAGATGCTCCTGATACGCACTTCACAGCGGTACTGGGAGGATACATCAGGGTGATGTATGCAGAGTGCTTACGGTAGCGCCTGACACAGAACACACGCTTAATGGGAATTATCATTATGTTAATGATCTTGAATACCGTAGTGATCAAAAGTCAGCTTTGGGGTTAAACCACCAGTGTTCAGCTCCTCAGTTAGTGCATTTGTAATTTCCATAGATAATATCTAAATGCCCTCCACTGGGGTTGGTCAATTTTTATTTATTTATATATACATATATATATATATATATTTTTTTTTTTTTTTTTTTTTTTTAGGCAGAGTCTTGCTCTGTTGCCCAAGCTGGAGTGCAGTGGCACAATCTCGGCTCACTGCAACCTCCACCTTCCGGGTTCAAGCGATTCTCCTGCCTCAGCCTCCCGAGTAGCTGGGACTACAGGCATGTGCCATCACACCCAGCTAATTTTTTTGTATTTTTAGGAGAGATAGGGTTTCACCATGTTGATCAGGCTGGTCCTGAACTCCTGACCTCAAATGATCCCCCCATCTTGGCCTCCCAAAGTGCTGTTATTACAGGCATGAGCCACGCCTGGCCAATTATTTTTTTTAAGGTCAACAAGATACTCGGTTCAGGCATACTGACTAGGCTGGAGAGGTTAAACCAGTTGACATCCACAGCAGCTGCTACTCTTTTTTTTTTTTTTTTTTTTTTGAGCCAGAGTCTCACTCAGTCGCCAGGCTGGAGTACAAGGGCGCGATCTCGGCTCACTGCAGCCTCCTCCTCTCAGGTTGAAGCGATTCTTTTGCCTCAGCCTCCTGAGTAGCTGGGACTACAGGTGCACACCACCATGCCCAGCTATTTTTTGTTTTTTTTTTTTTTAAGTTGAGATGGGCTTTCACCATGTTGGACAGGATGGTCTCAAACTCTTGACCTCATGATCTGCCTGCCTCAGCCTCCCAAAGTGCTGGGATTACAGGCGTGAGCCACCGCGCCCTGCCTGACATCCACAGCAGCCGCTACTCTTTTTGTTTTTGTTTTTGTTTTCTTTGAGACGGAGTCTCGCTCTGTCGTCCAGACTGGAGTGCAGTGGCCAGATCTCAGCTCACTGCAAGCTCTGCCTCCCGGGTTTACGCCATTCTCCTGCCTCAGCCTCCCGAGTAGCTGGGACTACAGGCACCCGCCACCTCGCCCGGCTAGTTTTTTGTATTTTTTAGTAGAGACGGGGTTTCACCATGTTAGCCAGGATGGTCTCAATCTCCTGACCTCATGATCCACCCGTCTCAGCCTCTCAAAGTGTTGGGATTACAGGCTTGAGCCACCGCGCCCGGCCTTTTTTTTGGTTTTTTTTTTGTTTGTTTGTTTTTTAATTTTTTTTGGGTTTTTTTTGTTTGTTTTTGCAGCCGCTACTCTTAAACCCACTTCACCTTTGGACCAGCAGTTCCAACAGTAGAACTCTCTGTCCCATACACAATCCTACACTTGCTCAAAGTCACATGTAGAGGGAAGGCCATTGCAAGACTGTTGAAGCTAATGTAAATATCCATCAGTAGGAAACTGGCAGGTCATTGATGTATATTCACTTGGTGCAATACTCTTAGGGTAACATCACGTTCAATTATGTGAAGACCTATTGCGAAGATATAAAGAGAAAAGCAAGTATAGATATATTACAAAGTGAAAAATTAAGTTGTAGGACAGTGTTTATTATGATTCCATTTTTGTTCTTTAAAAAAGTTATGGGCCGGGCACAGTGGCTCAAACCTGTAATCCTAGCACTTTGGGAGACCGAGATGGGTGGATCACAAGGTCAGGAGTTCGAGACCAGCCTGGCCAAGATAGTGAAACCCCGTCTCTACTAAAAATACAAAAATTAGCTGGGCGTGGTGGCCAGTGCCTGTAATCCCAGCTACTCAGGAGGCTGAGGCAGGAGAATCGCTTGACCCGGGAGGCGGAGGTTGCAGTGAGCCAAGATCACACCACTGCACTCTAGCCTGGGTGCCAGAGCAAAACTCCGTATCAAAAAAAAAAAAAAAAAAATTATGTACATATAACCAACAAAGGATTACTACCTTGCGTATGTAAAGAATTGCCAAGGCAGGTGGATCACGAGGTCAGGAGTTCAAGACCAGCCTGGCCAATATGGTGAAACCCTGTCTCTGCTAAAATTACAAAACAATGAGCTGGGCATGGTGATGCTCGCCTGTAATTCCAGCTACTCGAGAGGCTGAGACAGGAGAATCACTTGAATCCTGGGCGGCGGAGGTTGCAGTGAGCTGAGATCACACCACTGCACTCCAGCCTGGGCGACAGAGCGAGACCCCATCTCAAAAAAAAAAAAAAGTCAAACTCATAGAAAAATGGGTGAAGGAGGCCAGGCATGGTGGCTCACACCTATCATCCCAGCACTTTGGGAGGCTGAGGCAGGAGGATCACTTGAAGCCAGGAGTTCAAGACCACCCTGGATGCCATAGCAAGACCTCAAAAAAAAAAAAAAAATTAGCCAAGCATGGTGATGCACACCTGTAGTCCTAGCTACTTGGGAGGCTGAAGTGGGAGGATGGCTTCAACCCAGGAGTTCGAGGTTACAGTGAGCTATGATCATGCCATTGCACTTTAGCCTGGGTGACAGGGATGGAGGGAAATGGGATATTGTACGGCTTCATTGAGGCTCTCAGAACAGTGTCTGGCACATAGTATGTGCTGAGATGTATTCTCTGTTACTGAGTGTTGAACTCCAAGGCATAAATTGATGGGGTCATGCCCTGGGTGAGCAGACAGGCTGGCAGAGGGGCCGGATTCTTTAGGCCCTGGCCTGAGTCACTCCTAACCACTGGTGTGTCTCCTGTTTTCCTACAGAGCCTTTGTGGCATGTGCCCGCCCAGGCCAGGCTCTCAGCCATAGCCGGAAGCAGCGGGAACAAGCACCCGTCCAGGCAGGATGCAGCAGGCAAAGATTCCCCCAACAGGCATTCCAAAGTGAGTCTGAGCAGCACCCTGCCCCACCTGGGGAGCCAGGCCTACCTGGGTGTGGCCTCTGAGCTTCACACTTGGGCACATCCTCCACCTCCACCACCTTCCACTCAGCTGAGGGGTTGAATACTTGGTCTGGAGTTGGAAACAACCAGGTTCACATTCTGGCTCCAGCCCTCGTCAGCGGTAATCTTAGGCAAATCTCTTTACCTCCTCGAGCTGCAGTTTTCTCTTTGTTCCATCAGTCATGGTAAATCAGCTGCCGTAACAGACAGCCCCGAATCTCAGTGACCTTATACAGTGGAAGTGGATTTCCCTCTCCTGTAACAGTGCAGTGCAGGTATTCAGTGAGCATCTACCCACCATCCACATGGTGATTCAGAGCCCAGGCTCCCTCCCTCTTGTGACTCTGCTCTTCCTCAGAGGTTCCAAGCCCTCTGCTAGGTCCTTGCATCTTTCCAGCAGTGGAGGTGAGTGAGAGAAAAGATCACGTGGGAGGTGTTTTTTAGCCCAGGCCTGGAAATGGTATGAATCACTTCCATTCCATCACGTGGCCACACCTAACTGCAAGGGAGGCTGGGAAATATAGTCTTACATGTCCCAGGAAGGCTAGTAAATGTCCTGTGTGTCCAGGAGGAGTAGATGGTTTACAGGGGCTCTTGGCAATCTCTTTGTATCCATTCATTCAGTGGGTGTTTCACAAGCCCTTACAACACTCCAGGCATTGGGACCATGATGATGAAGAGGACAGACCAGCCCTGTCCTCAGCTAGCTGACTTCCCAGTGAGGGCAGCAAGCAGTAAGAAGATAAACAGATCTGTTGTACAAGAAAAAGCGCGGGCTGGGTGCGGTGGCTCTCGCCTGTAATCCCAGCACTTTGGGAGGCCAAGGCGGACAGATCAGCTGCAGTCAGGAGTTCGAGACCAGCCTGGGCAACCTAATAAAACCCCATCTCTACTAAAAATACAAAAATTAGCCAGGCGTGATGGCAGGCACCTGTAATCCCAGCTCCTTGGAAGGCTGAGGCATGAGAATCACTTGAACCCAGGAAGCGGAGGATTATACCACTGCACTCCAGCCTGGGCAACAAAGCAAGACTCCACCTCAAAAAAAAAAAAGAAAGAAAGAAAGAAAACGCACAGTCCAGGGGACAGAGTGACAAGCACTGCAGCTCGAGGATGACATGATCAGAGAGGGCCTTTGAGGGGGTGACCTGTGAGCAGAAACCTGGAGTGAAGGAAGGAGCAGCCCACGAAGATCCCTCAGGGAAGAGCATTACAGGCAGAGGGAGCAGCAGGTGCAGAGGCCCTGAGGGGGAGTGCCCAGTGTGTTCAGAGAACAGCAAGGGGGCCACCATGGCCGCAGCAACGTGATCGGGAGGGAGGGGAGATGACGTCGGAAACCGGGACCCAAGCATCAAAGCCCCACGGGCCGTGGTGGGAACTCTCACTTGTGCCTGGAGTAAGATGGAGCCACAGGTGGGGGACATAATCTAACTCAGGTGTTCCCAGCCTCCCACTGGCTGCGCATGGGGAATAAACGGGGATGAGGGTGCAGAGAGACCAGGGAGGAGGCTGCTGCACTGGCACTGGGGAGGGGACAGGACAGGCATGGACAGGACCAGGCGGAGCCGTGGAGCAGGAAGTGACAGGTCCCGGATCTGTGTTGAGGACACGGGCAGCAGGGTTTGCTGTTGGGCTGGACGTGAGTGAGAGCAAAAGCGGGGTCAAGGTGAGTCCACTGCTCTTGGCAGGGGCAGCTGAAAACATGGCTGGAGTCACTGGGACAGGGAAAACGGTGCCGAGCTCAGTCTTAGATTCTCTGAGTCTGAGGTGTGGGAAGCACGTTCTGTGCGTGATGTCATTTGTTCCTCCGAGCAGCCCCGTTAGGCAGGCTTACTATCACCCTCCATTGTACAGATGTGGAAACTGAGGCAAAGGGACAGTAAATCACTTGCCCAAGGTAACACAGCCAGTAGATGAGAAGCCAGGATTTGAAGCTGTCTGGTCCCAGGGTTCAGGCCCAGGCGGAGAGAGGACCCAGCGAGGGAAGATGCACCCCTGCCCTGGAGTCTGGGAATGACACGCTTCTCTTGCCCCTCAGGGAGAACCTCAGTACTCAAGTCATTCCAGCAGCAACACCCTCTCCAGCAACGCATCCAGCAGCCACAGCGACGACCGCTGGTTCGACCCCCTGGACCCCCTGGAGCCGGAGCAAGACCCCCTCTCTAAGGGTGGCTCCAGCGACAGTGGCATCGACACCACCCTCTACACCTCCAGCCCCAGCTGCATGTCCCTGGCCAAGGCTCCACGGCCCGCCAGGCCACACAAGCCCCCTGGAAGTATGGGCCTTTGTGGCGGGGGTCGCGAGGCTGCCGGGAGGTCCCACCACACAGACAGGCGGCGGGAGGTCTCCCCTGCCCCCGCAGTTGCTGGCCAAAGCAAGGGCTACCGACCGAAGCTGTACTCCTCCGGCTCCAGCACCCCCACGGGACTGGCAGGGGGCAGCCGAGACCCGCCAAGGCAGCCCAGGTAAGCTCTTGAACCTAGTCTGGGTTCTGGCCACCTTCCACTTCTGCCAGTTCTACTTCTAGGGTCCTGATGGTGGGGTTCTCCTCCCCAGAAACACACTCACAGATGCATGCGCCTAGTCACTGGTTTGCTGACAGAATTGGGGTGCTCATGGACCTCTGCCTTACTGCCCATCCATCACCCTTCAGGGACCCCAGGTGGAGGGAAAGAAACCCCTGGCCTTCTGTCTCTCTGTTTTCAACAGTCTCTGGTTCTCTCTGACCCTCTGTCTCTTTTTTCTTTGCTCTCTGCTGAGACCAAAAGTTTGTATGCTTTCTCAAGGGTCACAGACTGTATCTGTTAGAGTGCATTTGACTGGAGGCAATAGGAAACCTGACCCACTATGGCTTAAACAAGTAGAGGTGTAACAGTCCCCTGACATGAAGTCCAGAGAGGGCAGAGCCAGGTTAGTGATGCGGATCATGGAGAGCCTCAAGGATTGGCGCTCTGTATCTCCCTGCTCGGCATCTTTACCGTGCTGGCTCATGTCTCCCTGCCTTGAGATGGAGCTGTGGTGTCTGGCGAGTGGCAGTCAGTGGCAGAGAACAGAGGGAAAGGTGGCAGCCTTCAAGCACCTTTCCCTTTCTATGGCGAAAGCAAACACTTTCCCAGAACCCCTTTCAGCAGCTGGCGTCACGGGGCCATCCCAGCTACAAGGAGGTCTGGAAGGTCATGGTTTGGCCTTCCAGGCTCTACAGTATAGGGCAATGGTCCCCAAAGAAGCCCTTGAAGGCTTGTTCAGCCCAGCTGCTGGGCCCCACCCAGCATTTCTGATTCAGTAGGTCGGAGCGAGAGACCTGAGAACATGCATTGGTGTTTTTTGTTTGTTTGTTTGTTTGTTTTTTGAGATGGAGTCTGGCACTGTCGCCCAGGCTGGGGTGCAGTGGCCGGATCTCGGCTCATTGCAAGCTCCGCCTTCCAGGTTTACGGCATTCTCCTGCCTCAGCCTCCCGAGTAGCTGGGACTACAGGCGCCTGCCACCTCGCCCGGCTTGTTTTTTTTTTTGTTTTTTTTTTTTGTTTTTGAGACGGAGTCTCGCTGTGTCGCCCAGGCTGGAGTGCAGTGGCGCGATCTTGGCTCACTACAAGCTCCGCCTCCCGGGTTTCCGCCATTCTCCTGCCTCAGCCTCCGAGTAGCTGGGACTACAGGCGCCCGCCACCGCGCCCGGCTTGTTTTTTGTATTTTTTAGTAGAGACGGGGTTTCACCGTGTTAACCAGGATGGTCTCGATCTCCTGACCTCGTGATCCGCCCGTCTCGGCCTCCCAAAGTGCTGGGATTACAGGCTTGAGCCACAGCGCCTGGCCTGTTTGTTTGTTTTTTAGATGGAGTTTCGTTTTGTTCACCAGGCTGGAGTGCAGTGCTGCAGTCTTGGGCTCACTGCACCTCCACCTCCCAGGTTCAAGCAATTCTCCTGCCTCGGCCTCCCGAGTTGCTGAGATTACAGGTGCCCACCACCATGTCCAACTAATTTTTGTATTTTTAGTAGAGACAGGGTTTCACCATGTTGGCCAGGCTGGTCTCAACTCCTGACCTCAAGTGATCCGCCCACCTCAGCCTCCCAAAGTGCTGGGATCACAGGTGTAAGCCACTGTGCCTGGCTGAGACTGTGCATTAAGTTCTCAGTAGATGCTGATGCTGCTGGTCCCAGGAACCACGCTTTGAGAGCCACTGGTAGAGAGGCAGACGGGAGTAAGAGAGAAAGAGGAGGCATTGGCCTGGAGCTGTGGCTCACGCCTGTAATCCCAGCACTTTGGGAGTCCAAGGCGGGTGAATCACGAGGTCAGGAGATCGAGACTATCCTGGCCAACATGGTGAAACCCCATCTCTACTGAAATACAAAAAATTAGCCAGGCATGGTGGTGGGCACCTGTAGTTCCAGCTACTCGGGAGGCTGAGGCAGGAGAATCACTTGAACCCAGGAGGCAGAGGTTGCGGTGAGCCGAGATTCACCACTGCACTCCAGCCTGGCAAGAGTGAGACTCTGTCTCAAAAAAAAAGCAGGCATTGGCCAGCCAGCAACCTGGAGTCCCAACCACACACACCGACGTTCTGATGGAGGCGATGAGCCACCTTCCAGAAAAGGGCACAGAGATGGGAAAAGTATTCCACACAAACAGAACTCGGCCTCATCCTTGGACCCCCTTAGGGTGCTATGACCCCAGCAGGGCTTGCTGTGCTGTAGTGTTCAGTGCCAGCCCCTGAGTCCACAGCTCCACATCCCTTCCTGACCATGCCTGAGGTGGGCTAACCTGAATCCCCGATACCTGTCAGGGCTCAGAACCTGGTTGGTGCAGGGATCTTCCTCTCCTGTGGCTCCCTAAAGCCTTTGCCAGTTCTCAAACCCCAGCCTGTCTCCACACAGGACACCCACACGCAGGCAGCCAACTCAGACTTCTGACCACAGTCTGCAGTAGAATTGTGTCCATCTATACAGAAATATTTATGTTTGAAAAAAAAAAAATGACTTTGCATGGTGGCTCACGCCTGTAATCCCAGCACTTTGGGAGACCGAGGCAGGCAGATCACAAGGTCAAGGGATCAAGACCATCCTGGCCAACATGGTGAAACCCCATCTCTACTAAAAATACGAAAATTAGCTGGGCGTGGTGGTGCACACCTGTAGTCCCACCTACTTGGGAGGCTGAGGCAGGAGAATCACTTGAATCCGGGAGGCAGAGGTTGCAGTGAGCAAAGATCATACCACTGCACTTCAGTCTGGCGACAGAGCGAGACTCCGTCTCAAAAAAAAAAAAAAAGGGTGAAGCAGTGGTTTCCAAAATAATTCTTAACCTTTGTGTGATACACTTTGATCCAGTCTACTCTATCTAAAAATGTTTAATGCCAATCAATCCCCACTCAAATGATGTCATGGCTTACAGTGTTCTTTGACAGATTTGAAAACTGCTGTGTTTGAGTGACTGTAATGTCAGCACTTCCCCGGGCACACCGTGATCCAAGGATCTCCTTGCGTCAAAGAGCCAAAAGAAGGGCTAAAGGAGGAAAGAGGAGATAGAGAGACTGTCTGAGAGTTTTAGATCTCTCAGTTCATCTCCCTAGAGAAGTGGCTGTTTGTTTTTTAGAAGCAGGGTCCCGCTCTGTCACCCAGGCTGGGGTGCACTGGTACAATCATAGCTCACTGCAGCCTCGAACTCCTGGGCTCAAGTGTTTCTCCCGCCTAAGCACCCCCAAGTAGCTGAGACTACAGGTGCGCACCCCCAGGCCCAGCTAATTTTTTAAGTTTGTTAGTAGAGAAATGTTCTCACTGTGTTGCCCAGGCTGGTCTCAAACTCCTGGGCTCAGGGGATCCTCCCACCTAGACCTCTCAAAAGTGCTGGGGATTACAGGCATGAGCCACCACACCTGGTGGTGAGTACCTCTTAATGTTTTGAACACATGGGCTCTTTTGAATGGCTCATTCATTCATTCATTCATTCCATTCATAAGTATTCTTAGGGATTTGCTCTGTCCCAGACACTGTGCTGGGAACTGAGAGAAATCACAAACACATTTGGATGAGGCCCCCAGGCCTCCCCACCGTCCAATGAGGGAAACAGATGAGAATCAGACTGTCACTGAGACGAATGAATAACTGTGCCCACCGGGGTCGAGCGCGGTGGCTCACGCCTATAAACCCAGCACTTTGGGAGGCCAAGGCGGGAGGATCACCTGAGGTCAGGAGTTCAAGACCAGCCTGGCCAACATGGTGAAACCCCTGTCTCTACTAAAAATACAAAAATTAGCCAGGCATGGTGGCGGGCGCCTGTAATCCCAGCTACTCGGGAGGCTGAGGCAGGAGAATCGCTTGAACCTGGGAGGTGGAGGGTGCAGTGAGCCGAGACTGCGCCACTGCACTCCAGCCTGGGGAATAGAATGAAACTCCATCTAAAAAAAAAAAAAAAACAACCAATGCATTCACTCCAGCCTGGGTGACAGAGGAAACTCTGTTTCAAAAATTAAATAAATAAATAAATAAAACACTGGGGGGGAGGGGGGAAACCTGTCCCACGAAGAGGGACATGGGGCCAAGAAAGTACACCAGGGGTCTCAGGTCTCCGTTGTGGTAGCCCCTGTTCCAGGCACGGAACCACCACCTTAGTGAACCCAAACAACTGGGAGGATTTGAAATCCGAGACATAAAGACAGCCAGGCCTAGAGTAGACTGTGGCTGAGATGGGAGGGTGGGTATGAAATCATCCTGTGTCTAAGGAAAGGATCTGCTGAACCCAGAAACGGAATGAAATGGGAGAGGAGCCCGCTGCAAAAGAGGGCCCTGCGGTTGGGAGCTTTAATTTGCATACAGACAATTGATGCTAATTGCAAATCATTCTTATCTACTCATTAAGGCTGCTTCCTGAAGTTTTCTCCTAGGCAACCAGGCTTGAGAGTGGCGCAGCATTTCCCAAAATGGGGTGCTTGAGGTGATTTGGGTGGTGCGGGGAGGAAAATATTTTATTTTAAATGGATATATGCTTGCTTTAATGAGTATTAGAAAAAACTGTTTGCAACTCACCCCCTGATTTTACAGAAACCACCTTGGACAAGTCAAGGAGAAAATAAAATGAGTTGATTTAAAGAAATGTATCCAGGCTGGGCTCCATGGCTCATGCCTATAATCCCAGCACTCTGGGAGGCCAAGGCAGGTGGATCACTTGAGGCCAGGGGTTCCAGACCAGCCTGACCAACATGGTAAAACCCCATGTCTACTGAAAATACAAAAATTAGCCAGGCGTGGTGGCGCATGCCTGTGGTCCCAGCTATTCTGGAGGCTGAGGCGGGAGAATCGCTTGAGCCCGGGAGGCAGAGGTTGCAGTGAGCTGAGATCAGGCCACTGCACTTCAGCCTCAGCAACAGAGCAAGACTCAGTCTCAAAAAAAAAAAAAAAAAAGAAGGCCGGGGGCGGTGGCTCAAGCCTGTAATCCCAGCACTTTGGGAGGCCGAGGCGGGTGGATCACGAGGTCAGGAGATCGAGACCATCCTGGCTAACCCGGTGAAACTCCGTCTCTACTAAAAAAATACAAAAAACTAGCCGGGCGAGGTGGCGGGTGCCTGTAGTCCCAGGTACTCCGGAGGCTGAGGCAGGTGAATGGCGTGAACCCAGGAGGCAGAGCTTGCAGTGAGCTGAGATCCAGCCACTGCACTCCAGCCCGGGCGACAGACTGCGTCTCAAAAAAAAAAAAAAAAAAAGAAACATATCCATGTGGATAAGAGTGTGACCTTCAGTGTCAGCCCACCTGCATTCAGTCCCTCCCTCAGCCACTTCTTGGCTGCGTACTCCCCAGGCAAGTGACTGAACTTCTCTGGGCCTCAGTTTCCTCATCTGTAAAACTAGGGATAAACCACATACTTACCTCATAGGGATGTGGTGAAGATTGAATGTACCCTTGAAACAGTGCTTGGACTTGAAGACTGCCTGTCGGAATCATGGGGTATGAGGGGGTATTTGAAAAACACAAAAATGAGGCCTTGCCTCAGATTCACAAAATCAGAATATCTTCCCTGGTCCAAGCCCTGTTACAGGCAGTGTTGGGGACACAGCAGTGACTGAGGGAGTCCCGGTTGTGCCTGACAGATGCATTCCCAGAGACAGCCCAGAGGGGTCAGGTCAAGATGGGGGAGGCCCAGGCAGAGGGGTCAGGGTCAGGGTCGGGGACCCAGGCTGAGGGGTCAGGGCTGGAATACAAGGGAACCAGGAAGAGGAGTCAGGGTAAGATGAGCGGGCACAGGTAGAGGGGCCAGGGTGGAATGGAGGGGGGCCAGGCAGACAGATTGCGGCAATGATGGAGGGGTACAAGAAACGTGGGAGCCCAAAGGGGGCCTCCCCTAACCCAGTCGTGGGAGGGGCCGCCCTGTTGCGGGAGAGGCTTTCCTGGAGAAAGAGTCTGAGCTAGCCAGGGGAGTCAGGAGGGAAAAGCAGTCCAGACAAAGTGGCGACTCCCACCGTCCGTCTCACCCCGCCTCACTCCATTGGCCTCCCACAGTCTTCCATTTCAATAGGCGCAAGTTCCCTGGATGGTCACGGAGCCACCTGCTTGGAGTCAGACCTGGGTTCAAGTGGGCACACATGCCTCCACCTCCCATGGCGGCCACACTGTGCTGTGCACTGGGCGACCCAGCAGCCCCCGCGTGTGCTGTCGTCACGTGCTCCTGGGCTGGAGTGACAGCCTGCTCCCCAGCCTCTGCCTGGAAGGCAGGCACCTGTGTTTGAACAGGCCTGGCACAAGTGCTCAGTGACGGCCCGGTGTCAATCTCCACAGCACGCCGTGGCATAGAACTTGGCATTTATTCACGCAGCGAGCGCCTGCTGTGCACCGGGGCCTCTGCAGGGAGCTGGAATGGTCAGACCAGACCCCGGCCATCCTGGCACGGACGGAGGCGCATGGGAAACAGCTAGCAAATAATGCCAAAAGCCAGGAATGAATTGTGCCAGGGGACAGCCTTCAGAGACGGGTGGGGTCTGAGGGTGGATGGGATGCAGGGCTGGAGGAGGTGTCAAATCTAGCCTAGGGCCAGGGATAATGTCCCCGAACAAGGGTCAGGAGGGTCACATCTGCCAAGGATGAGGGGAACAGGGAGGAGGGAGCGGATGAAGAGGAGGGGGGTTCAGTGGGGCTGGAGAGACATTCATCTGGAATGCAGTTATACGGATGTTTGCTCTGTTTTTTAAATTGTGTGTATATATGCAACATATATCTAGACACACACACATTCTGGGCCTCAATATATGTTGTGAACCTCAATATGTATATATGCAACTATATATATATACACACTAGGTTTTTTTAAAGTATGCTGAATTTCTCATTCAGATTAATGTATATATAACTATTTACCATTAAAAAAACAACCAGGGCCGGGCGCGGTGGCTCAAGCCTGTAATCCCAGCACTTTGGGAGGCCGAGACGGGCAGATCACGAGGTCAGGAGATCGAGACCATCCTGGCTAACACGGTGAAACCCCATCTCTACTAAAAATACAAAAACTAGCCAGGCGAAGTGGCGGGCGCCTGTAGTCCCAGCTACTCGGGAGGCTGAGGCAGAATGGCGTAAACCCGGGAGGCAGAGCTTGCAGTGAGCTGAGATCCGGCCACTGCACTCCAGTCCGGGCGACAGAGAGAGACTCTGCCTCAAAAAACAAAACAAAACAAAAAAAAAACAACCAGAAGGGAAAGATGAGGCATGGAGGAAGTATGTCTATGAACTGGAGTCGCATGTGCAGAGCCCCTGTGGTGGGGAGGAGGGTGGCATCGTCAGGCCACTGAACACAGGCCCCTTGGCTCAAGTATAGAAATTGTGGCTGGGCACAGTGGCTCATGCCTGTAATCCCAGCACTTTGGGAGGTCAAGGCAGGAGCGTCACTTGAGGCCAGGAGTTTGAGACCAGCCTGGGCAGCATAGACCCACCTCTATCCCCCAACCAAACTGCTTTTTTTTGGGGTGGGGGGGATGGAGTTTCGCTCTGTTGCCCAGGCTGGAGTGCAGTGGCGCAATCTCAGCTCACTGCAACCTCCACCTCCCAGGTTCAAGCGATTCTCCTGCTTCATCCTCCTGAGTAGCTGGGATTACAGGCTACCACACCCGGCTAATTTTTGTATTTATAGTAGAGACAGGGTTTCGCCATGTTGGCCAGGCTGGTCTCGAACTCCTGCCCTTGGGTGACTCACCCACCTTGGCCTCCCAAAGTGCTGAGATTACAGGCATGAGCCACTATGCTTGGCCAAAATTTTTTTTTAATTAGCTGGGTATGGCAGTAGGCTCCTGCAGTCCCAGCTACTCAAGAGGCTGAGGTGAAAAGATCACTTGAGCCTGGGAGTTTGAGACCGCAGTGCGCTGTAATTGCACCACTGCACTCCGTCCTGCGTAACTGATTGATACCCTGTTGATCAATCAATCACTCCATCCTAGGTGACAGAGCAAGACCCTGTAGGTAGGTAGGTAGGTAGGTAGGTAGGTAGGTAGGTAGGTAGGTAGGGCAGTCAATGGGAGGTTGGGGAAGTCAGCGGTGGCCAGAACATTCAGGGCCCTACCAGCTCCTTTATGGAGTTTGGATCTCATCTTAAGAGCAGCGAGGGTAATGCGGGTGGATTTGTGTTCCAAAATATGGTGCTGGCGGTGAGACAGGAGGCAAAGTCTGAGGGGGCTGAGGCTTGGATCTGCATGGGAGGACGTGGGCCTGAGCTGGAGGACAGAGCAATTGTGGATGTGGCGGCAGGCGGCATTGCCAGGAAGTAAGCCAGGAGGGAGATGCAGGCCCGGGGCACAGCCAGCAAGCCATGTGAGAGTCCAGGGTGACTGCCACGTGTCTGGAGACTGCTGTGGCCTGGGAGCGCCTGAGGCGTTTGTGAGAAGAGGAGGCAGGGTGGGGCAGCCAGGGGGGACTGATTCTTCCAGTCACTGACCTTTGCAGTGCCCACTCTGTGCCAGGTGTCTTTCCAGACACAGCGGTGCAGCATGCCTCCCTTGTGGAACTGTCATTCTCCTGGAGACAGGACAAGATAGACAGATAGCCGAACCACCATGGAGTGTGCCGGGAGGTGATAAGTGCTAGGGAGGAAAGGCAAACAGAGCGGGTCTCTGGGAAGGCTTCTCGGAGGAGGTGATGCATTGTAGGAAGCCAGGGTGAGATGCAGGCAGTGGAAACAGATGTCCAGACCCTGAGGGTGAATTTATTCGCAGTGCTCCAGAAATGGTCAGGCAGCCAGAGGGGCTGAAGCAGGTGTCACGGGGGAGAGTGGCAGGAGGTCAGCATAGCGAGGTGGCAGGAGCCTGGTTCTGGTGGGCATATTGACCACAGTCAGATGCTGGGATTTGGTTCCAAGGGACATGGGAGCCATGGGAGGCATTTGAGCACATCATCTGACTTAATGTTTTTAAAAAGATTACTGCGGGCTGGGCGCGGTGGCTCACACCTGTAATCCCAGCACTTTGGGAGGCTAAGGCAGGCAGATCACTTGAGCCCAGGAGTTCAAGACCAGCCTGGGCAACATGGCAAAACCCCATGTCTACAAAAAAATTAGCTGGGTGTGGTGGCACAAGCATGTTTGGGAGGCTGAGGTCGGAGGATTGCTTGAGCCTGGGAAGTGGAGGCTACAGTGAGCCGAGATCACATCACGGCACTCAGCCTGGGTGACAAAGTAAGACACTATCTCAAAAAATGATAATAATAAAATGTAAAAATAAAAAATAGAAAAGATCACTGTGGGCTACTCTGGAGAGGACAGACTATCTTGGGCAGCGGGAGGATGGTGAACAACATTCAAAGGCTGCCAGGAGAGGGATGGGTCCTGACATGCCCAAGCAGGGAGCCCCCACCCACTCCCTTCCCCGGGCTACGGCCCTCGCCGTGGAAGCCGCTGCAGCCTGTAGCAGCTTGTGCCCATCGATGACCTCACAGATGCTCCCTCCAGACATTCGTCATGGGAGCCCAGCTGCCAGGCATGCTGCCAGGCGCCAGCACCTGCCGTGGGCACCGCGTTGGGCTGAGTGATCCTGGGCAGGCAGCCACCTGGCCCTCGCCCTCTCCTGAGGCAGCGCGCACTCCCAAGCTTTCTGGGCTTCCAGAGCAATTTGTCAGAGCTGTTAGGAGCAGTCAGAGGCTCTAGGCTCCACGTGGAGCTGACACAGCCGGGCGTTCCCAGGCAGGCAGGAAGCACGTGGCCTTGCTTCCCCAGGCTGTGCCAGGAGTCCCTGGGATGCCCTTCTGGGGGCACAGCCCTGAAAAATAATCTGAGGGCCTGAAGATCCACCGGGGCCCACCCTGCCCATGTTAGGTCACCCGAGACCGAGACCTCCTCAGGGAGTCACAGTCACAGTCAGCTTGGGAAGAGGAAGCCAGGGAGCCAGGCAGAGATCTGTGGGCAGGGAGCAGTGCAAAGGTCCCGAGGTAGAAGCGTTTCTGGTGTATTTGAGGAACAGCTTCTGCATGGCTGGAGCAGAGTGAAGGAGAGGGAGTGTGGAGGAGCTGGGGGCAGAGAAGAGAGGGGGGCAGATGGGGGGCCCTGAGGGGAGGGCTCTGGGTCTTACCAGAGTGAGGTGGAACCCTGAGAGAGTCCTGATCTGATTCTCATGTTCTCAGGATCTCTCTGGCTGTGTTTTGAGGCTGGGGAAGGATGCAGGAGGGAGAGGGAGCCAGGAGGAGGCCGCTCTGATGACACAGGTGGCAGTGGTTGGTGGAGGTAGTGAGCAGTGTGGCTGGATTGGGATTTCTGTTGAATCTCTCGCCTAGATCCTCTCTCTGTCCACTTCCTGAAGGCCCGTTGTTTCTGCCCCGCAGGCCACAGGGTGATGTGGCCACTCACGGCTCCTACACTGGAGCATAATTCCAGCCACACGCAGAGACAAATTGGCTCTTCAGCCCACGACACATGTCAGGGAGAGAAAGCAAGACTGGTCCGGAGTGAAGGCCAAGTGGCTAGGGGCCCGCAGGGTGTGTGGGTGAGCAGTGTGACTTCAGGGCTCTGCTTCTGGCTGCCTATGTCTGCATCCCAGCTCCACCTTTTACCCCAACTGTGTGATCTCCATCAGCCCCCTTAGGTGCTCTGAGGCTCAATGTCCTCATCGGTAAAATGGGGGTAATAATAGGATCTGTCAGCCAGGCACAGTGGCTCATGCCTGTAATCCCAGCACTTTGGGAGGCTGAGGCAGGCAGATCACCTGAGGTCAGGAGTTTAAGACCAGCCTGGCCAGCATGATGAAACCCCACCTCTACTAAAAATACAAAAATTAGCCAGGTGTGGTGGCGGGCACCTGTAGTCCCAGATACTCGAGAGGCTGAGGCAAGAGAATCACTTGAACCTGAGAGGCAGAGGTTGCAGTGAGCCAAGAGGGTACCACTGCACTCCAGACTGGGTGATAGAGCTAGACTCTGTCTCTCAAAAAAAAAAAAAAAAAAAAAAAAAAAAAAAAAAAATAGGATCCATCATCTAAGGTTGTGAGGGTGAACTGAGACCATGAGTTTAAAGCACGTATTACAGGGCCGGAGACATAGCTGGGCTCAAGTGTATCAGCTGCTGCTGTGTTTTATTCTCATGTATTATGTATTAATATTTATCATTAACAATTGTTGTCACTGGGAGTACAGAATGGTGGTTAAAAGTATCATCTCTCAAGCCAGACTACCTATGTCTACGTCCCAGCTCTTATCCCCCTATAGCTACATCATTTGGGGCAAGTTATTTCATCTCCCTGGGCCTCAGTTCCTGGGCCTCAGTTTCCCCCACCTGGAACATGGGAGTGGTGGTAGTTCCTGTCTCGGGGTTGCCACGGCGGCTAAGTGAGGTGACACATATAAGATGCTTAGAACAAGACAGGCAGCTTCCACAGGCTCGGAGTGGTCAGCACTATCACTGTCACGGCCACCTACTGTGCCACTGCTCCTCTTCCTGCAGGCAGGGACCACAGCTCGCTCTCTGAGAGCCTGTCACCCACCCAGGACCACCCGTCAGTCCCCTTCAGAGTCCCCAGGCTGAACAGACCAAAAGCATTGCACACACTTATGCAGCTGGTATGATTTATCTACCCAGCCTCTGGTTTTTCAGCTTTTTTGAAAGCATAAATCCTTCGACTCCAACAAAATGTTAAATGCTCTCCTAAGCTGTCAAACAGGTAAATGCATAGCCTCTCTGGTTGAAGGTGAGGATGGGAGCACAGAGCAGGATGCCTGCCCCTCCCCTGCTACCACCAGTGCTGTCTGAGCCCAGAGCCCAGGGACCCCACCACCACCTCCCTGGGACCTGCAGCTCCCTGGTTCCTCCTCAGGACTCAGTGCTGAGCACTTAGCACATAGGATCTCATGAGGCAGGTGCTGTCGTTGCCTCATTTCTCAGAGGAGGAAACCGAGGCTCACCGAGGGGAATAGACCCCATCCAAGTTGGCCAGTGCATTGACTGGAGCCAGGATTGGAACCTGGGTCAGGTGGACAGCAAAGCCCACACTATGCTGCCCCAGTTTTCAAGTTGATACTGAGGCTTCAGGAGGACGCATGGGCACACCGGCGCTCCAGAAAGAATGTTCAGGCCGGGCACTGTGGTTCACGCCTGTAATCCCAGCACTTTGGGAAGCTGGGCGGGCGGATCATGAGGTCAGAAGTTCGAGACCAGCCTGACCAACATGGAGAAACCCTGTCTCTACTAAAAATACAAAAATTAGCTTGCGTAGTGGTGGGTGCCTGTAATCCCAGCTACTCAGGAGGCTGAGGCAGGAGAATCACTTGAACCCAGGAGGCGGAGGTTGTGGTGAGCCCAGATTGCGCTACTGCACTCCAGCCTGGGTGACAGAGTGAGACTCTGTCTCAAAAAAAACAGTGTTCACTCTGTCCATTGGCAAGTGGGGTCAGAACTCACACCTGTAATTGCAGCATTTGGGCCAGTTAAGGCAGGGGGATCACTTGAGCCCAGGAGTTCTAGACCAACTGGGGCAATGTAGCAAGACCCCATCTCTAAAAAACAAAGTTTAAAAATTAACTGGTTGAACATGCATATAGTCCCAGATACTCAGGAGGTTGAAGTGGGAGGATCACTTGAGCCCAGAAGTTCAACACTGCAGTGAACTATGATTTCACTGCTGCACTCCAGCCTGGTTGACAGAACAAGACCCTGTCTCTTAAAAAAAAGAACTCCACCGGGCGCGGTGGCTCAAGCCTGTAATCCCAGCACTTTGGGAGGCCGAGACGGGTGGATCACGAGGTCAGGAGATCGAGACCATCCTGGCTAACCCGGTGAAACCCCATCTCTACTAAAAAATACAAAAAACTAGCCAGGCGAGGTGGCGGACGCCTGTAGTCCCAGCTACTCAGGAGGCTGAAGCAGGAGAATGGCGTAAACCCGGGAGGCAGAGCTTGCAGCGAGCTGAGATCCGGCCACTGCACTCCAGCCTGGGCGACAGAGTGAGACTCCGTCTCAAGAAAAAAAAAAAAAAAAAGAACTCCACTAGGCTGGGTGCAGTGGCTCATGCCTGTAATCCCAGCACTTTGGGAGGCCGAGGCAGGTGCATCACGAGGTCAGGAGATCGAGACCATCCTGGCTAACACAGTGAAACCCCGTCTCTACTAAAAATACAAAAAACTAGCCGGGCGAGGTGGCGGGCGCCTGTAGTCCCAGCTACTCGGGAGGCTGAGGCAGGAGAATGGCATGAACCTGGGAGGTGGAGGTTGCAGTGAGCTGAAGTAGTGCCACTGCACTCCAGCCTGGGCAACAGAGCAAGACTCCGTCCCAAAAGAAAAAAAAAAAAAAAAAAAACAGAACTCTCACCTGGTGGAGCAGGCATTAACTGATGCCACTGAGAAATGACCGAGCATGGTGCCTGGCACCTGGCATGGCTCATGGCCCATGGGGTGTTGGGGAGGGGGCGCCCACCCACCTCAGAGGGCTGGGTGGAGTTGCACAGCATATTCATGGAAATTATTATTTTACCAAGGCCATGCTGGGCTAGCAGAGATTGAAGACAGGGACAGTCATGGGAATGCTTTAAGGCTGTAAGCAGCAAAATCCCAGCTCAGTTGGCGGACACTTATTAATTAATTAATTTTTTTTTTTTTTTTTTTTTTTTTTTTTTTGAGACAGTCTTGCTCTGTCGCCCAGGCTGAAGTGCAGTGGCGCGGTCTTGGCTCACTGCAACCTCTGCCTCCCGGGTGATTCTCCTGCCTCAGCCTCCTGAGTAACTGGGATTACAGGTGCACACCACCACACTTGGCTAATTTTTTGTTTGTTTGTTTGTTGTATTTTTTAGTACAGATGGGGTTTCACCATGTTGGCCAGGCTGATCTTGAACTCCTGACCTTGTGTGATCCATTTGCCTCAGCCTCCCAAAGTGCTGAGATTACAGGCATGAGCCACCGTGCCCAGCTGGCCACTTCCTTTTTACCCTGTGCCATTTATACAGTTTAATTAGACTTTTTAGGGTTTTTTTTTGTTTCATTTTGTTTTGTTTTTGTTTGTTTTTTGAGTGATGGGGACTCTCTGTCACCCAGGCTGGAATCCAGTGGCACAGTCCTGCCTCACTGCAGTCTCAAACTCCTGGGTTCAAGCGATTCTCCCACCTCAGGCTTCCAAGTAGCTGGGACTACAAGCATGTGCCACTCTGCCCAGCTTAATTTGATTTTTATTCTGTACATGTTCCCCATCATTACTACTTCCAGAGATAATCCATTAGTGTACACTCCTCCAGAGATTTTTCTCCAAACCTTTACCAACCCAGTTCTTTCAAACATACCACTTAACCCTTACCTTGCGTGATATACAATGACTTTTTAAAAATTCTAGTTTATTTTGCCAGATGCAGTGGCTCACACCTGTAATCCCAGCTCTCAGGGAGGCAGAGGCAGGAGGATAGCTTGAGCCCAGGAGTTCGAGACCTGCCTGGACAATATAGCGAGACCCCGTTCTCCATAAAAAGAAAAAAAAAAGACAAAAAAAAAGTGTAAAATTCCAGTTTATTTCTTCTTTTCTCTATATATACATGTATCTATCTATCTATCTATCTATCTATCTATCTATCTATCTATATATATATATATATTTTTTTTTTTTTTTTTTTTTTTTACCTTAAGAACACAGAGTGATGTTTTGTACCATGCATCGTTTCCATTTACTATAGCTGAGACCACCTGTCCTCATACATAAACAGAGATTGACCTCTTTCTTTGCACTGGCTGCGTAGTTTTCTTTTTTTTTTTTAATTTTATTTTTTTGAGATGGAGTCTCACTGTATCACCCAGGCTGGAGAGCAGTGGCACAATCTCGGCTCACTGCAACCTCCACCTCCCCGGTTTACCCCATTCTCCTGCCTTAGCCTCCCGAGTAGCTGGGACTACAGGCACCCGCCACCACACCCGGCTAATTGTTTTGTATGTTTAGTAGAGATGGGGTTTCACCGCGTTGGCCAGGATGGTCTCGATCTCCTGTCCTCATGATTTGCCCGCCTCGGCCTCCCAAAGTGCTGGGATTACAGGCATGAGCCACTGCACCCGGCTGCATAGTTTTCGATCATAAGGATACGCTTGTGGCAGTGTGTGGTGGCTCATGCCTGTGATACCAGCATCTTGGGAGGTCGAGGCAGGTGGATCACTTGAGGCCAGAAGTTCAAGACCAGCCTGACCAACATGGTGAAACCCCGTCTCTACTAAAAATAACAAAAATTATCCAGGCGTGGTGGTGCATACCTATAATCCCAGCTACTCAGGAGGCTGAGGCACAAGAATCACTTGAACCCCAGAGGCGCGGAGGCTGCAGTGAGCCGAGATTGCACCACTGCATTCCAGCCTGGCCATTTCCAACTTTTCCTGATTATAAACAGTACTGCAGAGACCATCCTCATACCTGCCTGCGTATGCTTGTGCAGGCTTTTCTTTTGCTGTTTGTTTGTTTTAGTAGCTAAGACTACAGGCGTGTGCCACTATTCCTGGCTATTTTTATTTTTTTGTGGAGATGGGGTCTCTAGGGCTGGGCATGGTGCCTCACAACTGTAATCCTAGCACTTTGGGAGGCTGGGGTAGGAGGATCATTTGAGCCCAGGAGTTCAAGACCAGCCTGGGCAACGTAGCAATACCCCATCCCTATTTTTAAAAAAGAGAGAGAGAGAGAGAGATAGGGTCTCTACAACACTCCTGGGCTCCAGCAGTTCTCCCACCTCAGCCTCCCAGAATGCTGGGATTACAGCATGAGCCACCGTGCCCGGCCTTGTGCAGGCTTTTCTATTGCATGGATTTCTGGGAGGCCAAATGTTAAGCTGAGGCCAGTCATCCTTCAGTTCTCAGCTCTGGTGCTCTTGTCTCCTGGGGAAAGCATTCCTGACCATTCTGTATTTTTTTTTTTTTTTTAATATGGAATGCTTCACGAATTTGCGTGTCATCCTTGCGCAGGGGCCATGCTAATCTCTGTATCGTTCCAATTTAAGGAAGTTAAGAGAAGAAATAAGCATATACTTATAGAATCTTATTTTAAAGCACAGTTTGCCATCTTGTGCTATTCATTTCTGTCTACTGACTCAGGTCATTGTCTAGAGTCATTTCTTTCAACCTGAGGACTTTTTTGTTTTTCTTTTTTTGAGACGGAGTCTTGCTCTGTCACCTAGGCTAGAGTGCAATGGCGCGATCTCAGCTCACTGCAACCTCTGCCTCCTGGGTTCAAGCAATTCTCCTGCCTTAGCCTCCTGAGTAGCTGAGGTTACCGGTGCCTGCCACCACTCCATTAATTTTTGTATTTTTAGTAGAGACAGGGTTTCACCATGTTGGCCAGGCTGGTCTCGATCTCCTGACAGGTGATCCACCTGCCTTGGCTTCCCAAAGGGCTGGGATTAACCGGAGGAGTTTTAAAATTATTTTGTATCAGGCAGATGTGCTAGCAACAAATTCTCTCCATCTCTGTTTATATAGGAACATCTTTCTGCTGCCTTCATTTTTCAAGGATGGTTTTGCTGGATATAGAATTCCTGGTTAACGGTTGTTTTCTTTCAGCACTTTATTTATTTATTTATTTATTTATTTATTTATTTGTCTTGTATAAAAACCCTATGTTGTAGCCACAGCTGGAGCCTGGGTCCGCTGCACGGAGACTCTGGTGTGGGTCTTGACAAGGTGGTCAGTGAATTCCTGATAGGGAGACTTGTTAAACACGGTCTCCTTCCAGAGGTCAGGGGTCAGGTAGCTGTAGGTCTTAGAGATGGCATCAAAGGTGGCCTTGGCGAAGTTGCCCAGGGTGGCAGTGCAGCCCCGGGCTGAGGTGTAGCAGTCATCAATACCAGCCATCATGAGCAGCTTCTTGGGCACAGGTGCTGAGACGATGCCAGTGCCCCTGGGTGCAGGGGTGAGGCGCACCAGCACAGAGCTGCAGCGGCCTGTCACCTTGCAAGGGATGGTGTGGGGCTTGCCAGTCTTGTTCCCCCAGTAGCCTCTGCGCACCGGGACAATGGAGAGTTTGGCCAGGATGATGGCCCCACGGATGGCGGTGGCCACCTCCTTGGAGCACTTAACACCCAGGCCGACGTGGCCATTGTAGTCCCCGATAGCAACAAACGCCTTGAACCTGGTGCGCTGGCCAGCACGGGTCTGCTTCTGCACCGGCATAATCTTCAAAACCTCGTCTTTGAGAGAGGCCCCCAAGAAAAAGTCAATGATCTCAGATTCCTTAACGGGCAGAGAGAAGAGGTAGATCTCCTCCAGGGACTTGATCTTCATGTCCTTGACCAAGCGGCCCAGCTTGGTGACGGGCATCCACTCCTTATCCTCAGCCTTGCCTCTGCGAGCTCTGCGGCCTCGGCCCTGACCCCATCCACGGCCACGACCCCGGCCCCGGATGCCACTGCCGAAACCTCCGCGGAAGCCACCGTGGTTCCCCATCCCAGGGCCACCAGGGCCTCCAGGCCCCCCCGCTGCACCGGCGTCATTCGCCATTTGGTGTTTTCTCAGAGAAAAAAAGCTCTTTCAGCACTTAAAAAATTACTTTTTATTTCATTCTTTTAAATGAGAAGTCAACAGTTAATTATATTTTTTTTTCTTTTTTATAGAAATGGGGTCTCATGTTTCCCGGGCTGGTTTCCAACTCCTGGGCTCAAGGGTTCTTCCCGTCTCGGCCTCCCACCGTGCTGGGATTATAGGCCTGTTAATTGTATTGATGCTACCCTATATGTGATGCATCATCTTGAAGCTTTCAAGATGTTTATGTTAGCATTTAACTTTATTTTTATTTTTATGTATGTATGTATGTATGTATGTATGTATTTTTTGAGATAGAGTTTCACTCCTGTTGCCCAGGTTGGAGTGCAACGGCGTAATGGTGTGATCTTGGCTCACTGCAACCTCCGCCTCCCAGGTTCAAGGGATTCTCCTGCCTCAGCCTCCCGAGTAGCTGGGATTACAGGGGTGCACCACCACCATGCCCGGCTAATTTTTTTGTATTTTAGTAAAGATGGGGGTTCTCCATGTTGATCAGACTGGTCTCAAACTTCTGACTTCAGGTGATCCGCCCGCCTCGGCCTCCCAAAGTGCTGGGATTACAGGCGTGAGCCACCGCACCCGGCCAGCATTTAATGTTCAACTCTTTTTCTAGGTGTGAATCTCTGTATTTTTCCTACTTGGTGTTTGTTGAGCTTCTTAGATGTGTAATGCTTTTCATCAGATTTAAGAAGTTTCCAACCATTATTTCTTCAAATATTTCTTCTGCCCCTTCTCTCCTCTCCTTCCAAAGTTCCTGATGCACATATGTTGGTACCCTTGATACCGTCCCAAAGTTTCTGCCCTGGAGGACCTTCTTCATTCACTGAGCTGGGAACGGGTGGGGAGAGGACAAAATGGGACGAATTTCCTCTATTCTTGCCTAAAGTTCAGTTTCTCGAGCATAAATGCCTCTGAAGTTGTCATACATGTTTGGTCAGTTTTCAGAGTACTGAAATGGTTGTTTGTGGTCAATTTTGTCATCTCTGGGGAGAAGATTTGCCAGTCTTCTCATTTGACTATAGTCAAAAAGTACCATCCTGTGATACTGCTAAATTAACCCTCAAAAAGGATTTATTAACTTATATATATAATCCTAGCTGGGTATAGTGGCACATGCCCGTGTTCCCAGCTACTTAGGAAGCTGAGGTGGGAGGATCACCTGAACCCAGGAATTTGAGGCCAGCCTGGGCAACATAGTGAGACGTTGTCTCTTTAAATAAACAAAAAACTAATAATCCTCCCACCCATCCCCCCCTCAGAATGCCCCCTTTTATATACATATGTGTATGTTTTTGCATAGAAAAAGGTTGAGCAGCCGCGGTGGCTCATGCCTGTAATCCCAACACTTTGGGAGGCTGAGTTGGGGGATCATCTGAGGTTAGGAGTTTGAGACCTGCCTGGCCAACATGGTGAAACGCTGCCTCTACTAAAAATACAAAAAACTTAGCTGGGCATGGTGGCACACATCTGTAATCCCAGCTCCTGGGGAGGTTGAGGCAGGAGAATCGCTTGAACTCAGGAGACTGAGGATGGAGTGAGCCGAGATTGCACCACTGCACTCTGGCCTGGGTAACAGAGTGAGACTCTGTCTCGAAAGAAAGAAAGAAAGAGAGAGAGAGAGAGAGAGAGAGAGAGAGAAAGAAAGAAAGAAAGAGAAAGAAAGAAAGAAAAGAAGAAGAAAGAGAAGAAAGAGAAGAAAAAAGAGAAGAAAGAGAAGAAAGAAAAGAAAGAAAAAAGAAAGAAAAGAAAGAAAGAGGTTAAGGGCCAGGCCCAGTGACTCATGCCTATAATCCCAACACTTTGGGAGGCCAAGGCAGGTGGATTGCTTGAGCCCCGGAGCTCAAGACCAGCCTGGGAACATAGCGAAACCCCATCTCTACAAAAATTAGCCAGGCATAGTAGTGCATGCTGGTAGTTGCAGCTACTCAGAGGCTGAGGTGGGATGATCACTTGAGGCTGGGAGGTCGAGCCTGTGGTGAGCTGAGATCGTGCCACTGCATTCCAGCCTGGGTGATAGAGTGAGACCCTGTCTCGAAAAAAAAAGAGAGAGAAAAGTTAGGAACGGAAAAGAGCAAACTGTAAGCCATAGTTCCCTCTAGAGATGAGCAGGAGGTGGGATCCCCACCTTTAGCTGCATAGGTTGTACCAAGGAGACTGGAGTGAGTTTTTCAGATTCCCATAGAGGAACCAAATGTGCTAGAAGGCCATCCTTGGGTGGGATTGGGCGCTGTGCAGGCAACCTTCCCTTTTCTACAGATAGGCGTCTATATTGTTGGAATTTTCCACAGCGGTAATATATTTGTGTCTCTCTTGTGCAAATGAACCTTTTTGATTCCCAGGAGTAAACTTCAAGAGCACTGTCTTGCCAAATGTGGAATGGATTTGGTTTTTTAATCTCTTTCATTTTTGCTTTGCAGTGACATGGGCTCGAGGGTTGGCTACCCCGCTCAGGTTTACAAAACTGCCAGTGCAGAGACTCCTCGGCCCTCCCAGCTGGCCCAGCCCAGCCCCTTCCAGCTCTCCGCCTCCGTCCCCAAGTCCTTCTTCTCCAAGCAGCCTGTGCGCAATAAGCACCCAACAGGGTGGAAGAGAACGGAGGAGCCCCCACCACGGCCACTCCCCTTCAGTGACCCAAAGAAGTAAGTGCCTGGATATCCAGCAAGGCGCTCGCCATATCCACACCAGGGCGTCTCCGGGGCGGAAAGAGGGTGATGGCACATGCTGTCATTGTACAGATGACTGTGAGCCAGTGTACACACTGGGGCTGCAGCTGCGAACAGGACAGACGAGAACCCTCTTAGGGAGCTGGCATTCCAACTGGGGTGACCAACAGTAAATGGAATGAATAAGAGAAGCACGCAGTAGGTCCATGGCGGTTAGCCCTGTGCCGCATCCGGGTGAGGAACATTCCAGACAGAAGGAGTAGCAGCTGCAAAGGTCCTGAGGCAGTGAGTGACACGGTTGCCTGCGGGCAGGCTGGGGTGGCTGGAACAGTTTGGGCCAGGGGAGGGTGTGGGGGCATGAGGTCAGGGAGGGATGGGGACAAACGCGGAGGGTCTTGCAGGCCACGTGGAAGGGGCTTGGCGTCTGCCCTGAGTGAGATGGAGCCACGGGAGGGCATAGAGCGGAGATGGGGCAGGATCTAAATTGGGCATTCCAGGGTCGCTGTGGCTGCGTGTGGGGAGCAGCCTGCGAGGAGCAGGGAGGAGCTGCTGTCGTGGTCCAGGCGGAGACGAGGGGGCGGGAGCAGGGTGGGGGGCGGAGAGGGTGAGAAGGGGGCGGTTCCGGCTAGATTATCTGAAATGGAGCAGACCCGGCTTGCTGGCAGAGTAGATGTGGTGTGAGAGAAAGAGAGGGGTTGAGGATGATGCGGTGCCTTGAAGCCTGGAGGATAGACTTGCCTTGAGTGGGGAGCAGTCTTGGGGAAGGCACAGTAGCTCAATCCTGGATGCTTCGGTGTGAGATTCGCAGGAGACATCCAGACGGAGGCGTCGGGGAGGCCCTTGAGTAAGGAATCCCGAATTCAGTGGAGAGGTCAGGCTGGAGGGAGAACTTTGGGTATTAATCAGCCTAGAGCTGCGAGGCTGGAAGAGCACCTAAGGCAGGGTGTGGATAGAGAACTGTGGGACTGAGACTGAAACCACTTGGCGTTGAGCCAAAGGAGAAACCAGGGAAGGAGGTGGGGCAGGGAAGGCGGGGAGGTGCAGAGGCGGGGCCAGGGGAGGCGGAGCTCAGGCGAGGAGGCGGGGCCCAGGCCAGGGTGATGAGCCTGAGAACTGACTATATAGGGTTAAGCCTCCCGGAGGTCTCTCGAGGTTTCAGGAGAAAAGGGTGAGGCAGAATTGAGGAGCTGCGTGAGCAGTTCATTTGGGGCATTTTACTTTAAAGTGAAAGAGGAGAGGGGTGTGCAGTTGAGAAAGGGTTTTGTTTTTCAGTTGGAGGATACAGGAGCTAACATTTCCTGAGCACTCACCACATCTAGGTTCAGTTCTAAGTGGTTTGATGCAAATGAATTTACTGGATCCCGCAACAGCTCCATGGGGGTGGACCTGTCCTCTCCCCACCCCACCCCCGTTTTTGGTTTTTGGTTTTTGTTTTTTTTTTTGAGATGGAGTTTCACTCTTGTTGCCCTGGCTGGAGTGCAATGGTGCTATCTCGGCTCACTGCCACCTCCACCTCCCAAGTTCTAGTGATTCTCCATCCTCAGCCTCCCGAGTAGCTGGGATTACAGGTGTGCGCCACCACGCCCGACTAATTTTGTATTTTTAGTAGAGACGGGGTTTCACAATGTTAGGCTGGTCTCAAACTCTTGGCCTCAAGTGATCTGTCCGCCTGAGCCTCCCAAAGTGCTGGGATTACAGGCATGAGCCACTGTGCCTGGCCCCTGTCCTCCTCCTTTTACAGATGAGGCAGCTGAGGCCCAGAGTCACACAGCTGATGAGGGATGCAGCCTGGATCGGAGCCCAGGAAGCCTGGATCAAGGCTCGTGTCTCTTGAGTGAGGGGCTCTGCCCTCCTCCATCCTGTTCTTTTTAGTGTCATCTTTCATGACCTAGATGGAGACATTCAAATCGGGGGATGACACAGAGCTTGGAGGGAGAGACGTGTCAGGAGACAGAAACAGTGTCCCTGGAGATATCAGCAGGCGAGTGTGCTGAGCTCACACTGAGAGCCAGAGGGGATTCAGAAAACTAGGCTGATGATTAAAACTGCTTAAAACCTTAGCAGCCTCCCATGCTCCCGGGATTAATGATGCAGGCTCACATTGACTACGCACGTTTTATACCAGGCGCCGTGTTCTTTGCCCAAACTCCCGCTCAGACCCTGGATGATCTGTCCCTCACCTCTGCCCTCATTCCTGTCCACTCCCCTGCTTGCTCTGTTCCAGCCACACTGGCCTCTTGCTCCTCCTCAGACTCTCCACGTCGAGGCACACCCCAGGGCCTTTGCACTGGCTCTCAATGCTGCCTGCAGTGAGGTCCCTCCAGATCTTGTCGGGTGCAGCTCACGAGGACTCGCTCTAATGCCACCCCCTCACACAGGTCCTCCTGGCCTTCAGTAGCCCAGGCTGTCATTCCGTGTCGCTATACTCTGTTCCACATCCTGTGTCCCCCATGGGAAATAGGTTCTGCCATCTTGGTCACAAGGCACTTGTAACGTGCCCGGCACACAGGGCATGCTGTATCCTGAACATAAGACACGTGGATCTCGTTTGATTCTCGCGGCGAACCCAATAAGTAGATACTATAAAGCCCCCACTTTTCAGTGTGCCCCAAGTTGGGCCCTGCTGAACCCTGTTACCCTCCTCAACAATCACCCGTGCACACTGCTTCCTCTGCCATGAACCCCCCAACCCACACCCCCACTCTAGGCTCACTCCTGCCCACCCATGTTAATTTGCTGGGGCAGCCGCAACAAAGTACCACACACTAAGTGGCTTAAACTACAGAAATGTACCATCTCACCGTTGCGGAGGCCAGAAGTCCAACGTCCAGGCGTTGACAGGGTGGTTCCCTCCAAGGGCGGTGAGGGAGAACCTGTTCCTGGCCTCCCTCCTAGCAGCCAGTGGGTGCCAACATGTAGATGCATCACCCCCGTCTTCGCCTCCTCTTCGCATGACGTTCTCCCTGCGTCTGTGCCCACATTTCCCCTTTCTGTAAGGACACCAATCTAACGGAATTAGGGTCTACCGAATTCACCTGATTGCCTCTGGAAAGACTGTCTCCAAATGAGGTCACATTTGGAGGTGCTGGGGCTTAGGGCTTCAATATAGCTTTTTATGGGGGCCCAGTTCAACCCATAGCACCACTCCTTGGGTATCAACACAGACATGCCTTTCTTGGAGAAGTTCTCTGAACCCCCTCGGCCCACCCCCAGCACCTGTCCCAGGCTCGGCCCACCCCCAGCACCTGTCCCAGGCTCGGCCCACCCCCAGCACCTGTCCCAGGCTCGGCCCACCCCCAGCACCTGTCCCAGGCTCGGCCAACCCCCAGCACCTGTCCCAGGCTCGGCCCACCCCCAGCACCTGTCCCAGGGAACAGCGAATGCCACTCCCATGGCAGCTTGCTTCCTCTCTGTCACCCCCACGGGGCCCAGAACAGAGACATCCTGAACCTCACCCAGACCACACACTTAGCAGGAGCTCAGAAGATATACCTGGAGAGACAACAGCCCTATGCAACAACAAGAGCTTTCCCAGTGACAAAATCCAGATGTGGCTTGTATATATGTGTATGTAAACACATGTAAACTAAACATATAAAATATCGGGGGGGGACACAAATGAAATCGCTTCCTAGTTCCTTTTAATATTTATTTATTTATTTGTCTATGTATTTATTTATTTTTTAGACAAAGTGTCGCTTTGTTGCCCAGGCTAGAGTGCAGTGGCGTGATCGCGACTCACTGCAACCTCCACCTCCCGGGTTCAAGCACTTCTTCTGCCTCAGCCTCCCAAGTAGGTGGGGCTACATGTGCACACCACCACGCCTGGCTAATTTTTGTTTTGTTTTGTTTTGTTCTTCTTAATTTTTGTGTTTTTAATAGAGACGAGGTTTCACCATGTTGGTCAGGCTGGTCTCGAACTCCTGACCTCGGGCAATCCGCCCCCCTCGGCCTCCCAAAGTGCTGGGATTACAGTCGTGAGCCACCGCACGCAGCCCCTTTTAATATTTATTTAGTTGCAGATACATTTTAAAAATCACAACCAGAGCCAGTTGTGGTAGGGTGGCTCATGCCTATAATCCCAGTGCTTTGGGAGGCCGAGGCAGGCGGATCACCTGAGGTCGGGAGTTGAAGACCACCCTGACCAGCATGGAGAAACCCCGTCTCTACTAAAAAGACACGATTAGCCAGGTGTGGTGGCGCATGCCTGTAATCTGTTCCACATCCCTTGTCCAGTTACTCGGGAGGCTGAGGCAGGGGAATTGCTTGAACACGGGAGATGGAGGTTGCAGTGAACCAGGATCACGCCATTGCACTCCAGCCTGGGCAACAAGAGCTAAACTCTGTCTCAAAAAAAAAAAAAAATCACAACCAGATGCAGTGGCTCACAGCTGTACTCCCAGCACTTTGGAAGGCCGAGGCGGGGGAATCGCTTGAGCCTGGAAGTTGGAAGCCAACCTGGGCAACAACATAGTGAGGTACCATCTGTATAAAAAAAATTTTTTCGGCCGGGCGCGGTGGCTCAAGCCTGTAATCCCAGCACTTTGGGAGGCCGAGACGGGTGGATCACAAGGTCAGGAGATCGAGACCATCCTGGCTAATACGGTGAAACCCCGTCTCTACTAAAGAATACAAAAAACTAGCCGGGCGACGAGGCGGGCGCCTGTAGTCCCAGCTACTTGGGAGGCGGAGGCAGGAGAATGGCTTGAACCTGGGAGGCGGAGCTTGCAGTGAGCTGAGATCCGGCCACCGCACTCCAGCCTGGGCGACAGAGCCAGACTCCGTCTCAAAAAAAAAAAAAAAAAAAAAAAATTTTCAGCCAGACGTGGTGGCTCACGCCTGTAATCCCAGCACTTTGGGAGGCTGGTATGGGTGGATCACCTGAGGTCAGGAGTTTGAGACCAGCCTGGCCAACATGGTGAAACCCTGTCTCTACTAAAACTACAAAAATTAGCCAGGTGTGGTGGCGCATGCCTGTAATCCCAGCTACTTGGGAGGCTGAGGCTGGAGAATGGCTTGAACCCGGGAGGCGGAGGTTGCAGTGAGCCGTGATCGCGCCATTGCACTCCAGCCTAGGCAACAAGAGTGAAACTCTTTCTCAAAAGAAAGACAAAAGAGAAAAAGATTTTTTTTCAGGGCAGGTGGATCACCTGAGGTCAGGAGTTCAAGACCAGCCTGGCCAACATAGTAAAACCCCATCTCTACAAAAATACAAAAATTAGCCGAGTATGATGGCGAGTGCCCGTAGTCCCAACTATTGGGAGGCTGAGGTGGGAGAATCACTTGTACCCAGGAGGCAGAGGTTGCAGTGAGCCGAGATCATGCCACTGCACTCCAGTCTGGGTGACAGAGCGAGACTGTCTCAAAAAAAAAAAAAAAAAAAATTGCACGTATCAAATATTAGCTTAGAATTATTACTTTTGTTCATACATTCCCCCTGTATGTGCTGTAACTCACTAAGCATTTTGGAGATAGTGTCTTTGTTATTATGAGAGGCACTTTTGAGTCATTTCACTCCTAACTCAATTATTTTAGATTAAACATGTTTTGTTGTCGTCGTCGTTTTTGTAACAGGGTTTCACTCTGTTGCCCAAGCGGGAGCACAGTGGCATGATCACAGTTCACTGCAGCCTCTGCCTCCTGTTACAAGTGATTATCGTGCCTCAGCCTCCCAAGTAGCTGGGACTATAGGCGCCTACCACCATGCCTGGCTAATTTTTGTATTTTTAGTAGAGAAGGGGTTTTACCATGTTGGCCAGTCTGGTCTTGAACTCCTGACCTCAAGTGATCCACCTGCCTTGGCCTCCAAAGTGCTAGCATTACAGGCATTGAGCCACCACGCCAGGCCCAAAATTCAAATTTACACAGCAGAGGCAAATCAGAGATGATGTCCAGTGCCGTCAGTCAGAACCTGGAGGCTGTTTTCTTCATTGAGGTTTTGAAAGGTAAAACATGCACAAGGTAAAAACCAAAATACTACAAAAGGGTTTGCAATAGAAAGTAAGCTTCTCTCCCTTCCCTGGCCCTCAGTCATCCTGCTCCCTCCCTAAAAGCAACCATTGTTTCATTTCTACATTCTTCCAGAAATGTTCCAAACGTGAGCGCACACACATGATTGTGAGGGCTTCCCTTGCACCCATTTTATTAATGTGGTCACCTCCTGCGTATGAACTGCTTCCTCACTTGCTCTTTCTCTTCAAGTCTCTCTTTTTTTTTTTTTTTTGAGACAGGCTATCACTCTGTCACCCAGGCTGGAGTGCAGTGGCACCATCATAGCTCACTGCAGCCTCAACAGCCCAAGCTCAAGCAGTCTCCTGTCTCAGTAGCTGGTCCCATAGGAGTATACCACCACACCCACCTAGTTTTTCACTTTTTGTGGAGGTGAGATCTCAGATCTCACTGTGTTACCCAGGCCGGTCTCACACTCCACACTCCTGGGCTCGAGTGATCCTCCCACTTATGCCTCCAAAAGTGCTGGGATTACAGGCATGAGCCACCATGCCTGACCTAAGTTTCTTGGCAGTAGTTCCATATCAGTGTGTAGAAAGCGATGTCGTTCTTGGCCGGGCGCAGTGGCCCATGCCTATAATCCCAGCACTTTGGGAGGCCAAGATGGGCGGACCACCCGAGTTCAGGAGTTCAAGATCAGTCTGACCAGCATGGTGAAACCTTGTCTCTACTAAAAATACAAAAATTAGCCCAGCATGGTGGCGGGCGCCTATAATCCCAGCTACTCGGGAAGCTGAGGCAGGGGAATTGCTTGAACCCGGGAGGCGGAGGTTGCAGTGAGGCAAGATCGCACCACTGCACTCCAGCCTGGGTGACAGAGCAAGACCCTGTCTCAAAAAAAAAAAGAAAAAAAGAAAAAGAAAGTGAATCCCTCACGTATCCAGTATTAGAAAGGAAAGTTTGGTAAACTCCAGTGTACCAAGCTGAGCTGTGTGTGAGTTTTCTAAAAATGGTTTCACGCTATCCATACTTCTTTTTCCACATGATGTGGTATCTGAGAGAGCCTCTGCACACCATGTGGATCTGCCATGCGTCTCCGGAGGGTGTGATTCTGGGTGGTGGACCCGGCCCTTTCCCAGCTGGGGGCTGCTGTCTGCTCCGCAGGCAGGACCCTGGGAAGTGTCCGTGTACACGTGGCATTGTGGACTCATGTGAGCCTTTCTGAAGGACGCGTTTCCAGAACTAGGACTGCTAGTGCAAAGACCAAGCACATTTTATTCATGCTTCCGGGAGTTCTTAGCACGCCCTTCTTGAGCGGAGCCTGTGGGCAGTGCACTGGCTGGGGGGCGTGCTGAAGGCCAGGCCTGCTTCCTCACCGCCGGGAGATGGGCACCACGAGCCCTGCACAGAGTCACACTCCCCTGTGCAGGGCATTCTGGGAAATGTTGGAATCAAAAGGGGTGGGGGAGTCCCCTTTTGATTTGTGTCTGTCTCTCTTTCTCTTTGTCTCTCTCTCTCTTTCTCTCTTTTGGATCTAAAGCTTTTAATTTGCCCAGAGAATATACTTCCCCGATATTGACAGACCCAGCATTACTCTAGGCCTGGATTTCCAATCTGGGGAGGAATATGACCTGACAGGGAAAAAATCTGGCCCTCCTCTTGCCCTTCCTTTGTTAAAATCCCAAGGCTGGCAGCTGAGAAAGAGAAAAAGGAAATGCAGTCGTTAAAACCCTCAGGAACCCAAGACATCTTATTTCTTTCCCGGGTTCAAAGACTCTTTTTCTTTCTTGCGTTACAGAATGAAGAATTCCAGGCATCAGCTTTTATTAAGCTAATTTTTATTATTTTTATTGTTATAACACATGATTATGTTTAAGTAAATTCAGACAGTTCAGAAAGATATCAGATGAAAAGGAAAAGTCCCATTTTTCCACCTAATAAGATTCCTACCTCCCAGAGGTTATCATGGTTCATAATTTCTTCCAGAAATTGTTATCTGCAGACAGAAGCATATTTTTAAATCCAGTGTGGCTGTTCCCCACACCATACGTGTTTTTTCCTGCCATCTCTGATATACACGTGACAGGCAAGCTTGGCAGTGGCGTGGGTGGGCTCTGCAGCCTGGCGGCCTTGATTTGAATCCTGGCTCCCTCACTCACAGGCTGTGTGACTTGGGACAAGTGGCTAAACCCCTCTGTACCTTAATAGCCTCATCCTTGAGATGGGATACCAATAGTCCTTAACACATATGGCAGTGGCGGCGGGGGGGGATCAAATGAATTTATAAGCTGGGCACAGTGGCTCATGCCTGTAATCCCAGCACTTTGGGAGGCTGAGGTGGAAGGATCGCTTGAGCCCAGGAGTTTGGGACCAGCCTGGGCAACATAGTGGGACCCCATCTTTACAAAAAAATTAGCTGGGTGCAGTGGCATGCACCTGTAGTCCTCGCTACTTGGGAGGCCGGGGTAGGAGGGTTACTCGAGCCCAGGAGGTTGAGGCTGCAGTGAGCTGTGATCACAACACTACATTCCAGCCTGGGCGACAAAGGAGGCTCTGACTCAAAAAAAAAAAAAAAAAGAAATTCCCCCCCACCCACACACAAATGACACATATATGTTCCAAGGGAAACCCAGGCCTTGCTCTGGCATGGTTCACATTCTGCTGGGTAGACTGACAACAGGCAAAGACGCAGGCCGGGCGCGGCGGCTCACGCCTGTAATCCCAGCACTTTGGGAGGCCGAGGCAGGGGGATCACCTGAGGTCAGGAGTTCGAGACCAGCCTGACCAACATGGAGAAACCCCGTCTCTACTAAAAGTACAAAAATTAACTGGACGTGGTGGCGGGTGCCTGTAATCCCTGCTACTCCGGAGGCTGAGGCAGGAGAATAGCTTGAACCCAGGAGGCAGAGGTTTCAGTGAGCCGAGATCACTGCACTCCAGCCTGGGCGACAGGGAAAACTCTGTCTCAAGCAAAAAAAAAAAAAAAAAAAGCCTCTCCCCTCACACAGGTCTGTCTCTGTGCATGTGTTCAGCATGGGCCTCCCCCACTGGCTGCCAACTCGGTGCTCATGGCCGTGTCCCCGGCACCTGGAACAGGACAGCACAGCAGGCTCCGTGTGGTTCCCAGGAAACGTTTGTGGGAGGAGGGAATGGATCCAAGCCCCTCTCTGCCACACGTTCTCTGGGTGAAGGAGAGAAGGCTGTGGCCATGCGTCCCGTGGGAGCCGGCCCCCTTGAATCGTAACAGCGTTGAAAAGTGGCTTGAGCCTCCCTGGCACCCCTCTGACCCTGACACTCTCATTCCAGGCAGGTGGACACGAACACCAAAAACGTCTTTGGACAACCGAGGTTGAGGGCATCCCTCCGAGACCTCCGGTCGCCACGTAAGAACTACAAATCCACCATCGAAGATGACCTGAAGAAACTCATCATCATGGACAACCTGGGGCCAGAACAGGAGAGAGACGCAGGAGTACGTAGCGCCCTGTCCCCAGCTCCTGACCCCCAGCTTCCAGTGGGATCTCATCCGGGTGGGCGGGGAGAAGGACTATGCTGCCCACAGTCCCATCGTGCCCCCAGCTTTCAGCATCTGCCAGTCCTGTTGAGGGGTGTGGGCTTGTGGCTGGGAGTGAGGGCAGCACATTAGTCTGGGATGGAATCACAGGATGAGCCCAGGCAGGCACACAGGAATCTACCCCATACCGAGAACCTCGTACAACTGGAGGGACCTGGGCCTCGTGCCCTCCTCCTCCAGCCCAGGATAGAAACAGCCACATCCGCCCAGACCACAGGGACTGAGTGAAGCAGGGGCTCCCAGGGAAAGTTCAGGCTCTTGTTACTCAGGGACGGGGGTGGAAAGAACAGTAGGCGCCAGGGAACCTCCGTGGCATCCGCTTCCCTTCCCCTCCCAGCCAGGCCTGCCCTGCTCATCCTCACTGCCAGGTAGGAGCTGTTTTGTGGGAACCGAGGTGGACCCCAGCCTCCCCAGGGTTGGGTCCCACCAGCCCACAGCTGGGGGAAGAGAGCACATCAGCCTAGCACTACCCACTGGGGTCCCAGCACTGATTCTCGTGGGTCCAGCTTGCCTCCCACCACCTTCCCCAACCCGTCAGGCTTTGATCACCAGCCCTTACCCAGAGCTGGAGGGTGGGGTTGGGGAGTGGGAGTCCCCAGGGGGACATGGAAGCGCTTTGGTCAGAAAGGAGGCAGAAGGCCGGGGTGGTGGCTCACACCTGTAATCCCAATACTTTGGGTGGCCAAGGTGAGAGGATCACTTGAGCCCAGGATTTTTAAGACCAGTCTGGGCAATATAATGAGACCCCCATCTGTATAAAAACATCTAAAAATTAGCCAAGTGTGGTGGCACACACCTGTGGTCCCAGCTACTTACCTGGGAAGCTGAGATAGAAGGATCGCTGAAGCCCAGGAGGTCGAGGTTGTAGTGAGCTGAGATCACCCCATTACACTCCAGCTTGGGTAACAGAGTGAGACTCTGTCAAAGAAAGAAAGAGAGAGAGAGAGAGAGAGAGAGAAAGAAGAGAAAGAGAGAAAGAGAGAGAGAAAGAAAGAAAAAGAAAGAAAGAAAGAAAAAGAAAGAAAGAAAGAAAGAAAAGAAAGAAAAACGGCCGGGCGCGGTGGCTCAAGCCTGTAATCCCAGCACTTTGGGAGGCCGAGACGGGCGGATCACGAGGTCAGGAGATCGAGACCATCCTGGCTAACACGGTGAAGCCCCGTCTCTACTAAAAAATACAAAAAACTAGCCGGGCGACGAGGCGGGCGCCTGTAGTCCCAGCTACTCGGGAGGCTGAGACAGGAGAATGGCGTGAACCCGGGAGGCGGAGCTTGCAGTGAGCTGAGATCCGGCCACTGCACTCCAGCCTGGGTGGCAGAGCAAGACTCCGTCTCAAAAAAAAAAAAAAAAAAAAAAAAAGAAAAGAAAAGAAAGAAAAAGAAATCAGGCAGGAATGGATGCTGGGTAGGTAAGGACTCGCCACCGATGTCCTGGAGGGGAAGATGCCTCTGAGGACCGTGGCTACGAGCCAGTCCATGACCTCCCCCAACATCCCACCCACCCCCACAGCAGTCACCGCAGAAGGGCCTGCAGCGGACGCTGTCGGACGAGAGCCTGTGCAGCGGGCGCCGGGAGCCCAGCTTCGCCAGCCCCGCTGGCCTAGAGCCAGGGCTCCCCAGCGACGTGCTCTTCACCAGCACCTGCGCCTTCCCGTCCAGCACGCTGCCTGCACGCCGCCAGCACCAGCACCCCCACCCGCCCAGCGGCCCCGGCGCCACCCCTGCCACTGGCAGCGGCTTCCCTGAGAAGAAATGTGAGCCTGGGCCCCCTGGGACTGGCGTGGTATTTACCCCAAGGTTGGGAGGTGGGATGCCCGAGCAGGGGCTCACCTGGAGGTCAAAGGCTAGAGGTCATCAGTGTCGGGTCCATCTTGGAGGAATGGGATTCGCAGGAACTTCGGGGGGCCTGATGGTGGGGCACCAGGTGTCACCCAAGGAGCAAGGGATCGTTGGCCAAGCATCAGAGGGTCACCTGGGAGTCAGGAGCACCCAAGGATTGGAGTCACCTGAGACCAGAGAGGAAGTCCACCCTCAGGGTACAGGCCTGGGGAATGGGGCTGCCCAGCTGCTGCCCCAGCACCCCCCAACCCTCCCGCCCGTTCCAGCACCAAGCGGTTTGCTTCATGAGCATTTTATTTGCTTGCCTGACTCCCCCTATGTTTGCCACACTTGGGGGTAGTGCATGGTGTGACTTGTCCCCTCCTTAATCACCCAGCAAATATTTACCAAGCATTCCCCTTAAACAGGTACTGCGCACACCACCCCCATCAAAAGCCACGAGCCAGCTGGGGTTGGCCATGCCCCAGATTCACCCTGTGACCCCTTATTCACCCCCTAAGCCCCCCGCAACTCAAAGACAGTACGTAAGTTTGCACCATGCGCACTGGGTGGCAAACCTGGCCTGGAGGGACGTGAGGCTGTTTAGGGTCCATACACCCCCTACTTAGTACTAGCGATGAGGAGCTTGGGGCAGAGCGCTGGCGTGCCACTGCGTGTGGGGTGCCCCTGACCTTTCTGGGTGTGTTACATTATACACAGCATCTGCACACTTACTCTCTCAAATCCAAGCACATCTCAAATTCAGGGGCATGTGCTACCCCAAGGGTCTCAGCTGAGGGGCTGTGCCTGCCTGTGCCATCTGTACAGAGCCTCCTGTGAGCTGTGGGGGATGGGGTGGAGGAGACTCTGCGACTTTTATGAAGGGCGGTCTATCTCCCCCGTTAAAATTCCCCCATAGACTGGGCACAGTGGCTCATGCCTATAATCCCAGCACTTTGGGAGGCCGAGGCAGGCAGATCACTTGAGGTCAGGAGTTCGAGACCAGCCTGGCCAACGTGGTGAAACCCCGTCTCTACTAAAGATACAAAAATTAGCTGGGCATGGTGGCGGGTGCCTGTAGTCCCAGCTACTCAGGAGGCTGAGGCAAGAGAATCACTTGAACACAGGAGGCAGAGGTTGCAGTGAGCTGAGATTCCACTACTGCACTCCAGCCTGGGCGACAGGGCCAGACTCCATCTCAAAAAAAAAAAAGAAAATTCCCCTGCAGCTTCCTGTTGCCTTGGCATTTGCATCTGCACTCCTTGCCCTGGTGGTGTGGGGCGCCCACCTCTGCTCCTCCACCTCTCAGAGCCTTGCTTTTGATCACTCAGTGCACCAGACCTTCCCTGCTCAGGGCATCCTGCATGGCTGTTCCCTCCGCCCGCCATGCTCTTCCCTCAGTCCTCTTCTGGGTCACTCTTGTGCTTCAGGGCTGGCTCCATTCCTGCTCTTTCCTGGAAGGCTCCTCCAAGCCCTGGGCTGGGTCCCTGCCCCCATCTCAATTCCAGAGCTTCCCTGCCCTCCTCTGTGCTCCCTTTCTGTTCCTGCAGTGCCTGCTGTGGGAGGGGCGCTACTCTAGGTGCCAGGATGCGGCCCTGAGCAAGGCAGAGCACACCCCTGCCCTCACGGGGCTGCCCACTCCAGTGGAAATTTCCCTGCTCCCCAGGCTTCCCTCCACGTTCCTTCCTCCGTCTCTCCTCCTTGCTGCTCTGTTTCTGCCTAAGGCAGGGCTGGTCACAAAGTAGATGTTCAGCCACTGCAAAGGAAGGGGACAGCAGCCACCGCAGAGAGGTGGTGACAGAGGACACAGGCACAGACTCCACAGGTCGATCTGAATTCCTCCAGCTTGCTGTACCTCATTCTTTCCGTCTTAACTCAGATGCCCCCTCCTCCAGGAAGCCCTCCCTCCCCCTACCAGGCTGAGTCAGGCACCTCCATGGGCCCCGTCGCCCCCCCGCTGGGTTTCTCTCACCCCCTCCATCCCCCCTCACTGCCCTGTACCCCCATCACCATCCTGAGCTGTCACTAGATGAGAATATGTCTGTCTCTACCACAGTACCGGGGGCCCCCCAAAGACGAGGCCTGGGGTTGTCTCCATCACTGCTGTGACCCCAGCTCAGGGCCCTCTGCCTCACACAACACACACATACCCTTCTCAGTCCATCTGACTCCCCCACACCCCTGAGCTGGGGAGAGTCCCATCTGGCCCCAGTGTGGCCAGGGACCCTGGGTCTCTCCGTTTCTCCACTGCCTGCTCCAGAGCGCTTCCCAGGCCCCATCTCAGATGAAGAGACATGGTCATTCCTGGGCTGGGCTTCACTAACCAAGTGCCCTCCACACCAAGGAGCCTGTCACACGGTGCTGCTGATGCCCTGCTCAGCAATGACAGCCACTCCCATGGCTCCCACTAGCTGAGCAGTGAGATGCCAGCAGGCTGGAGGCACAGAACAGGGAGGCCAGGAGAAGAGCAAGGAGGCCCAGGGTGGAGCATGGAGGTCAAGGGCAGAGCATGGAGGTCAAGGGCGGAGCAAGGAGGCCAAGGGTGGAGCATGGAGGTCAAGGGCGGAGCATGGAGGTCAAGGTGGAGCAAAGAGGTCAAGGGCGGAGCATGGAGGTCAAGGGCAGACCAAGGAGGTCAAGGGTGGGGCATGGAGGTCAAGGGTGAGCAAGGAGGCCAAGAATGGAGCATGGAGGTCAAGGGCAGAGCAAGGAGATTAAGGGCAGAGCATGGAGGTCAAAGGTGGAGCAAGGAGACTAAGGGTGGAACATTGAGGTCAGGGGCAGAGCATGGAGGTCAAGGACAGAGCAAGGAGGCCAAGGGTGGAGCGTGGAGGTCTGGGGTAGAGAATGGAGGCCAAGAGCAGAGCGTGGAGGTCAAGGGCAGAGCAAGGAGGCTGAGGGCGGAACAAGGAGGTCAAGGGCAGAGCATAGAGATCCAGGCAGAGCATGGAGATCAAGGGCAGAGCATGGAGGCCAAGGGCAGAGGATGGAGGCTGAGGGAGGAGCCAGGAGGCCGAGGGCGGAGCATGGAGGCCAAGGACTCGTTCATTCACCCATTCAGCCAGCACTTACTGCACACCACATATCACAGAGCTGGACGACCTGAGTTTATGTCCCACATCTTCCACTCGCAGATATAACCTCTCTGTGCCTCAGTTTCTTTGACTGTAAAATGAAAAAGTAGTGCCCACATGCCTAGGTTGAAAGAATCAAACAAGTGAATATATGGAAAGCACATAGCGTACACCTCATGTGTAGTCGGCACTGAGAAGTACCAGCTGGAAGCCACGCGAGCCCAGGCAAGGCAGCGCCTCGCTCGGGTCTCAGTTTTCCTCCATGCGCGGAGATCGTGACACCCCCGCCCCCGCCAGGCTCACGGTGAGACTTCGAGATGATCACCCTGGGCCCCGCACAGAGGAGGTGCCAGGAACGCAGAGTGGACTGGGCCCATGGTCGGGCTCTGACGATTTCCAGCTAAGGGCCCTCAGGCCTGTCTCCTGGTCTCTCTGTACCTGGCTATCCTCCTCTGTCCTCTTCCCTTAGGGGCTTCAGGGAGTCACGGAGCCCCAGGCCAGAGATTGAGCCTGGTGCTGGGGACTCTCGATAGCCACAGCACGTGCGAAAGCAATGCTGGCGCCGTTGCTTCTCACCTCCAACCCCTGAGATGTCACAGGCCTCTCCTCTGCTCAGCGTATCATACCTGAACACCCCACCACGGCAACCCCACCGTGTCTAAACACTGTCCATACACTGGCGATTCTGATTACAGGTGCAGCTGGGACTCTATTTGTTGCCAGCTCCTGTGGCCAGCCCCCCTCCCACCGTCTCCTTGGGGTGTCCAGGGCCATCTCCACAAAGCACCTCCAGAAACAGATGTCTTATCCCCCACCCGAGCCTTCCTGATCAGAGCTGCAATCTTGGCCCTTCTCTTTGTTTCACAGCCATATCCATCCCTCAGGAAATCCTATTGGCAGCCCCTGAAAAGTAGGCCCAGAATCTGCCCCAAGGTCCTACCATGGCCCCACCCTGGTCCTGCGCAGCGTCACTGTCTCTCTTGTGGGTCATGGTTACAGCTCCTACCTGCTCCCTGCCTCCCCCCACATGCGCCCAGAGGGAGCCTTCCAGGGCTCCGTTACACTCAGGGTGAGAACACCGTCGCCGTTGGGGCCCACAGGACCTGCATGGTGCAGCTGTGTTGCCTCTGTCCTCGCCTCCTGCTGCTTCCTCCCTTGCTCACCCTCACCCAGCCATAGGGGCCGCCTCCGTGTTCCTTAAACCTTCCAGGCGCACTCCTGCCTCAGGGATTTAGCACTGGCTGTTCCGTCTGCCTGGAATGTTCCTCCCCCAGGTGTCCCCCGGCGCACTCCCTCCTCCTCGTCAGAGTTTTGTCCAGATGACATCTCTACCAGGCCTGGCCCAGCACCTTGTTTAAAGTCAGGCTTCCCTAGACAGCGCTCCCAGACCCCTTACCCTGCTGGAGGTTGTCCCGGACACGTAGCGTCTCTGCATAAGCAATGGAATGTCTTCATGTATTTGTGTCCCCGGCGTTGTCATGCTGAACCACTGCCATCTCCACCCTCCCCATCCAGCCACCATCTCAGCCTCGGAGCTCTCGCTGGCTGATGGGCGGGACCGCCCCCTGCGGCGCCTGGACCCTGGGATGATGCCCCTGCCTGACACGGCTGCTGGCCTCGAGTGGTCCAGCCTGGTGAACGCAGCCAAGGCATATGAAGGTAGGCGCCTTCCACCCAGTCCCGCCGGGCCCCCACACCCTCCTCTGTTCTAGAGGGATTTATGGAGGGCCTCGTGGCTTTGCAGGGATACCCACTCAGGTTCCAGAATCGGAGCGGGGTTCCAGTCCTGCCCCATCACTTGCTTACCATGCAGCCCTGGGCAAGTGTCTTCATCTCTTTGATGCGAGTTATCATGTTGACCGACAAGTGAAAGTCACCATGCTTGAGGCTGCCATGACAATTACACAAAACACTGCATGGAAAACACATGAGACCAAGCACAGTGGTTCACACCTGTAATCCCAGCACTCTGAGAGTCCGAGGCAAGAAGATCACTTGAGGCCAGGAGTTTGAGACCAGCCTGGGCCACATAGTAAGACCCAGTCTCTACAAAAGAGAAAAACATAAGTGACACATGGCAGTGCACACCTGTAGTCCCAGCCACTCTGGAGGCTGAGGCAGGAGGATCACTTGAGCCCAGGAGAGGGAGGCTGTGTGGTGAGCTGTGATCACACCAATGCACTCCAGCCTGGGCGACAGTGCAAGACCCCGTGTCTGGGGGGAAAAAAAAAATCTGTGTCCCTGAGGACATTTGGGTTTTCAGCCCCAGATTTGGGAGCCAGAAGAGGGAATGAAGACTTTCAGTGCCCTGAGGGTCCTGCCAAGACCTTGATTCTGGGTTGGGGGTTCCCCATACCAGGCCTGCAGAGATCCTCACTCCCTGGCTTCCCTGGAGCAGTGGACAGGGTTGTTCTGCCACCCAGGGCCCTTTATGTGCTGGGAGTCCATGGGGACAGGGGGCCGGGCAGCTGGGGGCATCTCCTCTCTCATGTGGGTCTCCAAGCATCCTGGGGCCAGGACGGCTGGTGCCAGGATGGCCGGTTCCGGGATAGTGGGAAGTGAGGAAGGCCTCAGGTCTCTCCCTGGAGACCCAGATGCCATCAGCGGTTGTAGTGTTGTCTGCAGAAGGCAGAGCTGCCCAGACACCGACCCTACCAACCATAGGCCACAGGAAAGGGCTTGGGCAGCCAAAGCCCCCTACGCACTCCCAGCTGCTCCATGCACCTGGCATGTCTGGGAGCTGTGCACCCCGTGTGAGAAAGCTGAGGGAGCCTGGCTGGTGGCACTGATTTCTCTCCCAGGCTGTGCGTCACAGTCGCCTAGGGAGCTTTTTCCTTCCTTATAAAATTAATAGATGAACCACAGAAGGTTATGGGGGAGGGGTGGCAGTAGCAGAAAGTCCCAGGAGGAAGCGGTGCCTCCCCGGGAGCCGGAAAGGGGCTGGCAGGGAGTGCAGAGTGCAGGTCAGAGTGGTTTCAGCTTGCCGGGAGGTGTGGGGTTTTCAATGAAGATATATATGTTTTCCCATGCAATTCACATGAGTGGAAAAGGCTAAAGGAGTTCTCGTTAACTTTGGTAGGTGTGTTCATAGCATAGTAGTTTTCTTCCAAAAAAAAAAAATATATATATATATATATATATGTTGTATCCACTAGAGCTACTTAGTGAAGTTTCTACAGATGAAATACAAAGATGTCTGGAATTTGATTTAAAATATTCCTGGTTGGGTGCAGTGGTTCACACCTGTAACCCCAACACTTTGGGAGGTCAAGGTGGGAGGATGGCTTAAGGCCGGGAATTCAACCAGCCTGGGCAACATAGCGAGACCCCGTCACTACAAAAAATTTTATTTTACTTACTTCTTTTTTAGAGTCTCACTCTTTCACCCAGGCTGGAGTTCAGTGGCATGATCTTGGCTCACTGCAGCCTCCACCTCTCAGGTTCAAGTGATTCTCCTGCCTCAGCCTCCTGAGTAGCTGAGATTATAGGCGCTAATTTTAAAATTCGCCAGGCGTGGTATTACACACCTGTAGTCCAAGCTCCTTGGGAGGTTGAAGCAGGAGGATTGCTGGAGCCCAGGAGTTCTAGACTGGAGTGTGCTGTTCCAATCCGGTGTCTTCACTAAACTCAGAATCGATATGGTGACCTCCAGGGAGCCAGGGACCACCAGGTTTCCTAAGGACAGGTGTACTGGCCCAGGTCAGAAATGGAGCAGGTCAGAACTCCCACGCTGATCAGTAATGGACTCGGGCCTGTGAAGAGCCACTGCACTCCAGCATGGGCAACATTGCAAGACCCTGTCTCTTAAAACACAAGTGTCAAAGTGAATATACATTAAATCCAAGATAGAAAAATATAACTATAAAGGGTATTATTCAAAGAATCAGAGAACATTTGCAGATGACTGTATATTAGAGAATATCGTGGCCAGGCGTGGTGGCTCATGCCTGTAATCCAGCACTTTGGGAGGCCGAGGCGGGCAAATCACCTGAGGTCAGGAGTTCGAGACCAGCCTGACCAACATGGAGAAACCCCATCTCTACTAAAAATATAAAATTAGCTGGGTGTGGTGGCGCATGCCTGTAATCCCAGCTACTTGGGAGACTGAGACAAGAGAATCGCTTGAACCCAAGAGGCAGAGGTTGCAGTGAGCCGAGATCGCGCCATTGCACTCCAGCCTAGGCAACAAGAGTGAAACTCCGTCTCAAAAAAAAAAAAAAAGTAAATGGGCAAAATGTTAACAATAGGTGGTGCCAGGGAAGGAGTGTTGGGGTTTTTACTGTGCTATTCTTAAGGCACAGAAATGGAAGTTGGGGAGCTGCTTGCCTCTGAGGCTCGCCCTCTGCCCTGCCCCTGGTGGTGCCGCCCTCGATACACGGCACACTGGGATGCCTTCGTGTTTTTAACACCCCCGAGGATTCCATTGTCTGGCCGTTCGTAGCTCACTGAACCAGCCACTATTGGAGGGCACTGAGGCGGTGGCCAGCTGTTGCCATTACAGGAAGAAAATCTAACAGTCACGTTTGAAAACGCAGATGGCTCAGGTACCCCCAGTGCCAGTCACATGTCCAAGGCGGAACCCCGGAATCTTCACTTTCACTGGCAACCCTGTGCGATTTCTTTTCTCTCTTCAATATGCATGATGTGATCTGTCTCACTTCCCTTTTTGCTTTTGAAATCTTCCCGGCTTCCTCCGAAGGAGAGCGAATCGTACAACGAATCCCCGTGGACCTGTCCACTTTGGACCCCTTTTTTCCTACCTTTTACTTGTGGACCAAATCAAGTCATTTATGTTGAGAGCATGCCAGGTTCAGAATCCAGTCGGGCGCTGCCTCGCACTCTCATCTAACTGCCTTCCCCAGCCCTTGTATTTTGTATGAACTAGTCGTTAGATCAAAAGCCTCGATCGGAATCAGGATGGGATTTTGTGTTCTCGTTTTGTGTGTTCATTTGGTCAGTGTTTTGGCAAGAATCTATCCAAGTGCCGATGCAGTCTTTCCCAAGAGTGATAGGAAGTGTCGTGGAGGTTTGCAGGGAGAGGCGTCGTCCATCAATTGAGGGAGAAGCTAGGAGCCTTACTGACCCCTCTCCTCCTCCTCCCTCCCTGGCAGTGCAAAGAGCTGTCTCACTCTTCTCTCTGAACGACCCGGCCCTGAGCCCGGACATCCCGCCTGCACACAGTCCTGTCCACAGCCACCTGAGCCTGGAGAGGGGACCACCGACCCCCAGGACCACCCCTACCATGAGGTGAGGTTTCCCTGGGAACAACCGGGTTCATACCAGCGGCAGGTCTGTGCAGTGGAAGAGGCTCACCCAGAGAGAGGCAGCCACTGCGGGTCACCCCCACCACTCTTCGAGCAGAAGCTGATATAGCAGCTGCTCCCCTCTCCTGACACAGTTGGAAGGTCATTACACCGCACCTGTCTATGCACTGGGGATCCACACTGACTAAGACAGACTCTGCCCAGTTCCAACAGATCTCCTGGTCCAGCGGAGATGACACTTGAATCAATACACATGCAGTTGTTTCGCTTCCAACTTGGAAAACTGCTAAGCAGGCCGGGCACGGTGGCTCACACCTGTAATCCCAGCACTTGGGGAGGCCAAGGTGGGTGGGTCACTTGAGGTCAGGAATTCAAGACTAACGTGGCCAACATGGTGAAACCCCGTCTGTACTAAAAATACAAAAATTAGCCAGGCGTGGTGGTGTGTGCCTATAATCCCAGCTACACGAGAGGCTGAGGCAGGAGAATCACTTGAATCCGGGAGGCGGACGTTGCAGTGAGCCGAGATCGCGCTACTGCACTCCAGGCTGGGCCACAGAGCAAGACTCCATCTCAAAAAAAGAAAAAAAGAAAGGAAAGCTGCTCGGCAGTGTCTCCCAATCCCCCAGCCCTGTGCCCCTCGCCAGCCCCATCGCTGCCTGGCTCCCGCCTATCTACTCCTTCGTCTCCTCCTCTGCAGATTCCTAAACCTCACAGACTTCTGCCTCATGCTCACCCTTCCCAGCCTCCCTGCCAGGGGCCATGCTGGGCTATCTGAGGACCCAGTGGCAACTGAGGCCAGGCCTGGCCCTCAGGAGGCTTCACGGGGGAAGGAAGAGGACGGGGACAGATCTCTCACATTTGTCATCTCACGCGTGGCTTCTCACATTCAGCGCAGCATATTTGACTGCACTCACTTGGCAGAAAACAAAATTAAAAAGAGGCAGAGAGAATGTAAATGGCACATTCTGCCTGTACATGGATTTAAATAGTGCATTTCACACTCGTCTGCACACCTCACGGTGCAGGGTTCTATATACAACCATCCGTACACTGTACTTCATGGGCAGTGGGAGCAATTTTTGAGGGTAATTTTGACTTCTTGCTTTTCACACTCTGGCTTCAGAACTCAACCTCCACCACGAACGTAGGCCCCGCTGTAATTACAAGAAATCGGCAGTTCCAGATGGTGCTGCCAGGCTCGGGGGCAGGAGCAGCACGGGCTGTGGGAAGCAGTGGGACCTGTGGCCCCTGGGCAGCACTCCTGGAGTCCATTTGCCCCCATCTCCCTCTGCAGCTGCAGATTCCCAGGACTCAGCAGCAAGGTTGTAGGAAAGGGTGGGTAAGGCAGGAGGGCCAGCCCCCGACCGCCACCACCTGTGCACCCACAGCGTCTAACAGAGCCTCCTTCAACCCCAACTCCAAGCGGGAAGGGGCTGTGTGTTCTCTGCAGGGGCCAGGCAGGCCCAGGGCTGGGAGGATCTGCAGAGGGGCAGCTACTGGCCGTGGGTCCCTGATTCAAATCCAAGCACCAGCACGTGGGTGAGCGATACTGCCTGCATATCCTCCGCTGTCCAGTGGGTAACTGTGCAGCACATCCGAAGGCCACAGTGGGAGAGGAGCTCTGTGAGATGAGCCAGGCAGCCTGAGGCTTGGTGCGGGTTGGCTCTCAGTGATGGGCACATGGTCAGCATCACTGACAGGACCGTTGTGGGTCCTGCCCACGAGGGCGGGCCCTTTTGACCATCTGTCCATTCTCATGCTTCCTGTGCCTGGAATGGTGCCTGGACCCGCCAGGTGCTCAGCAGGCATCTGTGGAGTGGGCTCTTTGTGTCCTGGAGGTACGAAGAAGGGGTGCTCCCTGAACTCACATGCACGGCCCAGCCTCAGGGAAAACACACACTTCAGGGCGGGCACCCACCCTTCCCCTGGCCTGGTGCTCCCAACACCCCATCCGCATCCACAAAGGTGCCCTTGGAGGGTGGAGTATGCCGGTGGAGGGCTGGCTTCCTGCTTCCCCTGGGAGCTTCTCCTCAGGCTTCGCCAGAATGTCAGCCTTAAGGGGGCCCGTACCCCCAGGCTCCTCAGCTGTGGGCCAGAAGCCCTCCTCAGGGGCTGTGGGGCCTCAGGCTGACCTTGTCCCTGTCTTTCCAGTGAGGAGCCACCCCTGGATCTGACAGGCAAGGTGTACCAGCTGGAGGTGATGCTGAAACAGCTGCACACTGACCTGCAGAAGGTAATGCCGGGGGCCACGCCCTCTCCATCCCACTTCCCAGACACTGGGCAGGGTGGTCAGCAGGGATCAGGCACCTGCCCCGGCCATGCAGCACCCACCCCACCCCCACACCTCCTGTGCTTAACTGCAGTCATGGATGAAGAGTAAACAGTGATAACACCCAAGGCTGGCAAGTACTCAGGGAAACTCATCCATTCTTGGGGGGAGAATAATCAGCCCAGGCTTTTCAGGGGGCAATTGGACAACATTTATCAAAAATGTAATTGTGGCCAGGCGCGGTGGCTCATGCCTGTAATCCCAGCACTTTGGGAGGCCAAGGGGGGCGGGGGTTGCCTGAGATCAGGAGTTCGAGACCAGCCTGGCCAACATGGTGAAACCCCATCTCTATTAAAAAGTATAATAATTAGCCAGGTGTGGTGGCGGGCGCCTGTAATCCCACCTACTTAGGAGGCTGAGGCAGGAGAATCACTTGAACCCGGGAAGGTGGAGGTTGCAGTGCGCTGAGATCACGCCACTGGGCTCCAGCCTGGGCAACAGAGCGAGACTCCGTCTCACAAAAAAGAAAAAAGAAAATGTTGACCCAGTAATTCCACTTGTGGGAATTTATCCATGACAGTGTGAGTACAAAGAGATTGTGAACAAGGACGTTCATTGCCACACTATTGGCAATAAAAAATTGGAGCCAGCATGGCTGTCACTCAACAGGAGAACGGCAGTGTAAATTACAGGGCGCCCATGCAGCAGAACAGTGTGCAGCCAATTAAAGTAATAACAAATCTATATATTTACTAACAGGCAAAAGAAGTCCAGTAACTTACATAAAAACCAAAGCGAGCTGCAGCACTGTTGCCTAGAACATCATCATACTTATTTATTTATTGTTTAACCACCACGGTTGAGAGGGCCATCTAGAAGGTGACAGTCAATTTGTTCTTTGGACTTGTCTCCATGGGGCGGGAGGATGAGGAGGAGACTGGCCAGGTGTGGTGGCTTACACCTCTAATCTCAGCACTTTGGGAGGCCGAGGCGGGTAGATCACCTGAGGTCAGGAGTTTGAGACCAGCCTGACCAACATGGTAAAACCCCATCTCTACTAAAAATACAAAATTAGCCGGGCTTGATGGCGCACTCCAGTAATCCCAGCTACTTGGGAGGCTGAGGCAGGAGAATTGCTAGAACCTGGGAGGCAGAGGTTGCAGTGAGCCGAGGTCAAGCCATTGCACTCCAGCCTGGGTGACAAGAGCAAAACCCAGTCTCAAAAAGAAAAATGAGGAGGAGACTTTTATCTATTGTTTCTATACTTCTGGGTAAAAGTCAGAAAGGTGGCAGAGCATGTAATGCGTAAGTCCTCAAGCTGTGGAATCAACGGGGCCCAGGTTCTGATCCCCGCTCCACCGCATAATGCTTTGCGACCTAAGACAAGTCCCTGCCTCCGGGGGCTACGTCCTCCTGGAAGAATGGGGTCTGCTCAGGCCACTCTGCCTCCATGTCTCAGCTCCCCACTTGCTGTGTGAGGCTGGGGTCCTCTTCCAGGAAACTGGGGATAGCAACAGTCCCCAAGTCCTCAGGTAGTGTGAGGGTGGGATGCGGTGGCCTTAACAGTGCTGTTTGTCAGGCGGTGACTCCACCTCGGGCTGCATTCCAGGAGCTCTACATAGATGAGCTCCAGGCAACCCTCAGCCCCCTGGTAGGGTTGCGGGAACTGAGTGACTTGCCCAGGGTCCCTCGGTTGTGGAGAGGCAGAGTGGGATGTGCACCCCGGCCTGACCTGGCTCTAGTGGTCGGCTCCAAAGCACAGCCAGGCCAGGGTTTGCAGGCCCCAGGGAGCCATCGGCTGTTCCAGGAACAGCCAAGCCCACCTGCCTGACGCCAGCTTCCCACCCCACGCAGGAGAAGCAGGACAAGGTGGTGCTCCAGTCAGAGGTGGCCAGCCTGCGGCAGAACAACCAGCGACTGCAGGAGGAGTCGCAGGCCGCCAGCGAGCAGCTGCGCAAGTTTGCAGAGATCTTCTGCAGGGAGAAGAAGGAGCTCTGAGGCGGGAGGCCACCACCTGGCCTTCGCTCCTTCCCTGCAGGCCATGGCCCTGCTCGCCTCTCTCCCTCCACTCGGCTCCCAGCTGCCCATGTGACCAAGATGACTCAGCCAGGGCCCTCCCCATGGACACAGAAACCCCAGTGGCCTCACTAGGGCTGTGAGTCAGGGTCAACGCACGGCCCTCATGCCCCAGAGGGTGACGTGGTCTCAGGCCTCCCTCCGAGCTGCCCAGCTGTGGTCCTGGTGAGCTGGGCCGTGCTTACACCACTTCCGGGCCTGTCCCGCTGTCCCCGTCTAGCCTCTTCCTGGGACCAGCCCTCTGAAGCTGATGGGGACAGAGAGAGGAGCCAGTCTCCAGACCCCTCGGCTCCAGGAGGTCACATAGCAGGTTTCTGCACCATGCACAACGGCGTTGCGGCTTGTGGGGCCAAGGCCTCTGCATGAAAAGTACAGCGTGAAAGCAACCCTTTCTTCCCCACACCCAGAGAGGTGAGGCCCGCGTGGACACAGACCAGGGCGCCTCGTCCCTAGCGCGTGAGCTCCAAAAAGCACGAACATGATCCCCCCCAACCCCCTCCTCCCAAAAAGCTGCCAGGAGCACTTTCTTAGAGTTTAAATTATTTTCTTGGGGGCCTGAGGATAGAGAGAGGCAAGGCCAGCCTCCAGAGCCAATTTATTTGAGAGAGAAACTCTATTTGTACCTCCGGGACGGTTTATATGATCTTTTTCTATCAGCTCCTCTTCCACCAGAGGCCACTGCACCTGGGCTGGGGGTCCACAGGCCCCTCCACCTTCAGCTAACCAGGTCAGGCCGGGGCGGTGGAGCCACCACACAGCCGACTCTCTCCTCCTCCCGGCACAACCTGGCCCTGACCAGCAGCCTCGGCTTCTTCTGGGCTCCAGGAGGGGCTCCCTGGGCTTCAGTACAGGGCTGGAGGAGAACAGCCTTCACCTCCTCCTCTGGTTTTTTTTTTCCTTTGCAAGTCTCCCAGCCCATCTCTCCGAGCAGCGACCACCAGACCCCCTCACCGTGCTCCCTGGGGAACACTGCGCCCCGCGAACCCCACTGGACGCTGGTTCTCTAAAGGCAATAAGGGGCGGCCACGCCGGTGTGGTACCACGCTGTTCACCCAGGAAACCGTTTCTTTTTTTCCTTCTTTAAAAACAAACAGAAAAAGATATATATATATATATATTTATTTTTTCATGTAGAGTTGGCGCCAGAACAAGCCTATATGGCCACAGTCTGTGGATTCACCCCCCCAACCTCAAGCTGAGGACCAAGGCGTGTCCCCCGTGGGCTGGGGGTCAGTGGGAGGACCAGAGGGAGGAAGTCAGGGCAGGCGGGCAGGCCGGTGCCCTTTCTGGGAGGCACCAGGCGGGGAGGAGTTGGCAGAGCAGGTCTGGCCATGAGCCAGCACCAGGCAACCCGGCCCTTGTCCAGGGACCCCTGCCACCTTCTCTCTGGGGTCAGGAACCTCAGGGAAGGGGGCTCCGGGGACTGCATGGGACGCAGGCACTCAGGGAGGTGCCGGTGTGGATGGGTGGGGGTGAGAGAAGAGGGTTCTCATCGCGTCTCCTGTGATCAGCCTCTGGCCCCCTGGAGGAGGAACCCTCAGTGCTGCCCCTGCCCCCACCCTCACCCCCCACACCAAGAGTGAGGTGGGCGTGCCCCCGGCAGCGTCCTCAGCCCTGGCCAGCTACTGTGATGCCATCTTCTCCCCCATCCCCTTCTCTGGGGGGCCCTCCCGTCCCCCACCCCCACCCCTTAGACCCTAATCGGGCCCCTTTTGTTTTCTTCGGTTGTCTCCTCCCATCTTCAGATCATTCGAATCATTTTGGGGACTTAATCATGTACATGGACAAGTGTAAATTATGATTTTTGGTTTTGTTTTGTGTTTTTTTTAAGGATTTCTGCAAAAACAGATCTATTTAATTTGAGGTTGGTGTTCTATCTGATGGCTGAAGATAGCAGCAGGTTTTTTTTTTTTTTCATATGTTGATTTTTTTCATTTGGATTTTTTATTATTATTCTTTATTGTCTTTTTTTTCCCCCCCATCCCTGTCTTGAGATTTTCTGGCATGTTTCTGGAGGTTTCAAAGGAAATAAATGTTTCATAGAAATAGCTTGTGTGTTCACTTCTGGGGCAGCTGCCTGGAGTTGCTGACGAGAGGGTGTGGTTCCGCATCGGCCCCTCCTCCTGCTCCTGTCCTCAAGTCCCCCACACCATGACCACCACACACGTCCTAAGAACCAGGGGCACCTGCCTTGCTAACTTCTTTTCCTTGGAATCCAAAGGACAGAAATCCAACACTCAGAATGTGAAATGTCCTTAAGTTCAAAAGAGTGAAATTCTGCCTCAGAGGTACTGGAGGCCTGAAGGCCAGACCTGGCTCAGCCGGTTGTGTTGGGTCTTAGAAATAGTGGCCAACTTTTAATCTGGACATTCAGCCAGGCGCTGTGGCTCATGCCTGTAATCCCAGCACTTTTTGAGAGGCTGAAGCAGGAGGATTGCTTGAGCCCAGGAATTCAAAACCAGCCTGGACAACATAGCAAGATCCTGCCTCTAAAAAAAAATTTTTTTTTTTAATTTTTTGAGAGAGAGACTCTTTCTTTCGCCCATGCTGGAGTGCAGTGGTGCAATCTCAGTTCACTGCAACCTCCGCATCCTAGGTTCAAGCGATTCTCTTGCCTTAGCCTCCTGAGTAGCCGGGATCACAGGCACCCGGCTAATTTTTGTATGTTTGTAGAGACGAGATCTCACCATGTTGGCCAGGCTGGTCTTGAACTCCTGACCTCAAGTGATCTGCCCACCTCACCCTCCCAAAGTGCTGGATTACAGGTGTGAGCCACCGTGCCCGTGCCCCGCCTTTTTTTTTTTTCTTGTTTTAATGGAGATTGCGCGTGAAGAAGGCCAGGTTTACAGCCTGGTTGGTCTTTCCTTTGCTGCAAGACTCACAAGGGGCCCCTGCCTCCTTTGGTCCCGGCCACATGGCTGCATTTGGGACACTGTCCCCCTTCGGTCTGTAGAGGTGGGAGGAGACCCCCGCCGCCAGTTGCCAAGTGAATGCTTTGGGGGTAGGAAGCAGCCCCTCATTGCCCCAGATCTGCATCTGGCCTGATGAACATTTGCATTTTGGGAATCCGGATCAAACTGACTTCGGAATCAGGAAATTCCTCCTGAAAATCCCGAAGTCCAGCGCCTCGAGGGAAGCCTAGCCTCCTGATGGGGCTGGCCAGGTGGGGTCTTTCTGCCCCCCTTACCCATGTACCTGTCCTGGAGTTTCACATCCCTGAGCTAAAACCTAGTGCTTCTCTGACTCAGACCCTGGCCCCTCCAAAAAATGTCTTTTTCCAAAAGGCGTGGGGCTGGCATCCGGAGGAGCAGGACCAGTCATTCCCACGTCTCCTAAAAATTCTGGAGTTCTCTAGACACCCTCCCAGTCTCCGCCCTCCTCCTCGACGCCCCGTCCTCAACCCGCACTGCCCTCCCCCCGCCACCAGGCGAAGGGGGCGGGAAGCCTGGGAACAGGCTGTTCTCACATCCTCTCCTGGCGCCGGAGCCACGCCAGCTGCTTCCAGCACCCCACAACTCACACGCACGCCAGCCCCTGGTCGCGCCCGAACTGTGCTTTGAGGCCTGGCCCTTCCCTTCGTGTCCCAGTTTCCAGCTTCCTCTGCCCGCCTCGGACCTCCCTGTCCCTCCTCACCAATCTTTCTGGGTCCCTCATATCTCCGGCTCTCTCTGCAGATTGTTCTGCTGTTCCCCTAAATTCTGTCTTCTCCTTCTCTCTCCTGCTACCCGCGTCTCTCCCCATCTCTGCCTGTTGTCCTGGGACTTTGCCTGTCCCTGATCCCAAGTCTCTCTCTCCACCTGCAATGTGGCTCCTTCTCTGTCTCCCCTCCTGGAGGACCTTTACCTAAATCTGCTGCTGCTCTTTCCCAATCACCATCCTCCTCCTCCTCCTCCCGCCTCTCCCAGCATGTCAGCCATTCTTTATTACTGTTATTCCCTCTCTCCCACTAAACCTCCTTCTCACCCCTGCTCCCTTCCTCTCTCCCAGTCCTTCCTCCTGTCTCTCCCTTCTGCACCCTCCTGCTCTTTTTTCTGATTCTCTCAATAACTGTGTGACTGTCCTCATCTCTTTCTCTCTCCTGATCTGTGTCCTAGTTCCCTCACTCCTCACTCCCGCCCCCCACGTGTCGCCCACATCTCAGTCTCTCTCCCAGTGCCAGTGTCTAGATACCCTCCTGCCCTCCCTTAGTACCTCTCTTTCCGCCCCATCCCCACTGCTGATTTGCCCCACATCCAGGACAGGGAGCTCCCTGGAGATGTCTGGGCCTGGGATGACACCTCCTGACACCCCCGTTCGCCACCCCAGCCTCAGGAGGGGCCAACCCACCGTCCTCTTCCCAGCCCTTCCCTTCCCCCGGCCCGGCTCCTGCCTCCCTCCTGGCTGCGCCCGCTGCAGCTGCAGCAGCCCGTTGCCAGGGCAACCACAGCTGGCTGGGCGGGAGCCCCTCCACCCCATCCCCCTTCTCCTCCTTTCTGGCAAAGCAAGGCGGAGCTGGGACAAAGCCGGGGAGAGGCAGGGTGCAGGCGGGAGGAGAAGGAGGTGGATGGAGGTAGGGGGCTGGCTGGTCGCCTCACCCCCTACAAGGCCCCGCCGCCCTGACCGCTGGCCCTTCTTCTTGGTGATGCCCCAAACCAGACGGGAGAACGAGGCAGTCGTGGGCAGAGGGGTCAGGCCCAGTTTAATACACAGAACAAGTTAATTCACAGCAGAGGCAGGCAATAGAGAAGACTCGGTGACAAGTGGGAGGGCACTCCTGGACTGGGGGACATCCCCCCAAAACCCACCACCTCCCCCACCTGCAGTCTCAGTTTCCCTTTTTAAAAACCCGAACAACAAACACACACAACCACAAGAAACAGCCACACCCCCTCACTCCCCCCAGAATGGCCAGTGAGGGGGGCGGGGGCCGCCAGGCCTGGCGGGGCGGGAGGAGGGCGGAGGAGGGAGGAAAAGGAGTCCGTGGCGGAGTCTGTGCTTCTCATTCCAGCAGGCGCTGGGCGGGGGCCCACCCGGCCCCACCACCGCCACCCACCAGCCACGGCAGGCACGGGGCGGGCACAGGCCAGGGCGGTCGGGGAGGGGCAGGAACAGAGTTCAAAACCAAGGTTCACATCATGCAGTATCCACCGTGGGCACCGGGAGGGGCAGGTGGACACCACGCCCACCACCCTGGGCACAGGAGGGGAAGGTGCCCACCTTGGGTGGGGCGCGGGACGGCTGCAGCTCCAGAAATTGGGGTTGGGGCGCCCGGCAGGGGGCCGGCAGAGGCGGGTGCCCAGTGGACGCTCTCAGCAGCGCCCCTCCACCCAGCCAGGCCTTGGAGGACTCTTTGTATATATTAACTTCTTTTCCTTTTTTTTCTTTTTTTTTTTTTTAACTTTTTCTCTTTTTCTTTAGAAAAAGGCTCTGTCCATGCCCCTGGCTGGCACCCACCACCCCCCATGCCCGCCCAGAGGCGGGGTATGGCTTTGAGGGGAGAAGCCCCTGGTGTCCATTTGCCAAGGGACAGAGAGGGAGGGAGGGAGGGAGAGGCCCTGGCCGGGCCCCCCACCCACAGGGCAGACATTCCACTTGCACAGAGGGGAGGGGGTGGCCCAGCCCCCTCTCAGCTTCCCCCTCTCCCCCTCCCGCTGCGGGGCATTCAGGGTGGAGGAGAATTGAGGAGTTCAGAGAGGCAGGTAGGCAAGCACCACCCCAGAGTCCCGGCGTGCTGAGCCGGCCTAGGTGAGGGTGATGTAAGCAGAGGCCTTTTCCTTCAGGTGCCGAAGACAGAGGTGACAGCTCCAGCTCCCTGCGGGGGCGGCCGAAGCTGGAGTCAGGCCCAGGTCCAGGAGGGCTGCCCCAGCCCCTTCCCACCCAGAGGACACAGTTTTCGACAACCGGGAGATGGGCGTTCCCACCCTCCCCCCCCCCCCCCCCCCCCGCCCACGTGGTGCTTGCCTCTCCTCTCACCTTCCGGGGGCTCCGCCATGGGGGGGCTGAGGCAGTACATGTGGTAACCCCGATCGCAGTCGTCACAAAACAGCAGCTGGTCCTGGGGGGTGAGACCCGCCCAGCTGGCACCCTGGGGGCACGGGCACCAGAAACGGGGGTGGGGGGCTGGGGCAGGGGCTAGGTCAAGGGGGCTGGGGGGAGGTGAGGCCTGCCAAGAAAGTCTCTGAGAAGGTCTTTGCAGCAGGAAATGTGTGCACAACACTGCTTAGCCAAGCACATATCCCTCGGGACGGTCCCTTTGCGATTTATAAGTGGGGGTTTCATAAGGCTCTGTGGAAGGTTCGTTATTATTCTTATTTTATATTTTTAGAGACAGGGTCCTACTCTGTTGCCCAGGCTGGAAGTGCAGTGGTGCAGTCACAGCTCACTGCAGCCTCACACTCCTGGGCTCAAGTGATTCTCCTGCCTCAGCCTCCTGAGCTGGGACTACAGGTGTGGGCCACCATGCCTGGCTTTTTTTTTTTTTTTTTTTTTTTTTTTAATTTTTTGTAGAGATGGGGGTCTCACTATGTTGCCCAGGCTGGTCTAGAACTGCTGGGCTCAAAACTCCTCAGCCTCCCAAAGTGCTGGGATTACACGGGTGGGCTACCACTCCCGGCCTGTGGAAGGCCTTATATGACACCAAGATGATCTGATACCAGCTCTGCCAGCAACGGTCATGGCTTTTGTTTTTGTTTTTTGTTTTTTTTTTTTTTTTGAGACGGAATCTCGCTCTGTCACCCAGGCTGGAGTGTGCAGTGGCACCATCTCGGCTCACTGCAATCTCTACCTCCTAGGTTCAAGAGAGTCTCCTGCCTCAGCCTCTCAAGTAGCTGGGACTACAGGCACCCAGCTAATTTTTGTATTTTTGTAGAGACGGGGTTTCACCATGTTGGCCAGGCTGGTCTGGAACTCCTGACCTCAGGTGATCCACCCACCTCAGCCTCTCCCAGAGTGCTGGGATTACAGGTGTGAGCCACCACGCCCGGCCTGTGGAAGACTTTAAACAATCCTAAGATGATCTGATACCACCTCTGCCAGCAGGGGTCATGGCTTTACATCTCAGCACTTCCATTTCCCTAGCTGGCTGACCCTGGCCAGGTCTCTTTCCCTCTCTGAGCTCGGTTTCTTCCCTGTGAAGCAGGAACAAGACCACCTGCTTCAGAGGGTGGTTGGGAGGAGCCAGAGAGACGAAGAGGAAAAAGTGCCGGGTTCAGTTTATGGACACCAGCATAATGGTAACACAGGGGACTCGTGTTCACCAGGGAGGGCTCAGACACAGGCTTTAAGCTCAAGGAGCAGAGGTGGACGTGCCAGGCGGGGCGGGCAGCAGGGCACGCGGGGGGCGGGCGGCACTCACGTCGTTCTCGGAGGTTCCGCACAGGCTGCAGGATTTGCACTCAATGCACTGCCAGCGGTAGGTCCGCACAGCTGCCGTCATGTTCACCGTGAATTGTAAACACGAGGGGTGTCCTGGGGGCCAAGGGGCAGGGGTGCAGTTAGGAGGTCAGCGTGCCCCTGCTGGGCACTGACCACCAGGGGAGCCATAGCTCAGCCCCTACCCCCGGCTGATGAGGCTGGGATGAGCTGCCGGGGTCCACAGCCTGACCCCACACCTGCCCAGCAACCACGTGGCCAGCAGCCGTCCCCCAGCCACCACAGTCTCCTACCACAACCACCATGGCAACCACACTCTGCTCCCCAGAACGCCATGGCAACCGCATTCCATTACCCACAGTGCTGTGGCAACCACTTTCTACCACCCACAACACCGTGGCAACCACATTCTGTTAAGCACCGTGCTGAGACAGCCACATTCCATTACCCACAGCAGAACGGCCAGGGGTCCTGTTAACCACAGCAACGTGGCAACCACACTCTCCCAGCCACAATGCCATGGCAACCGCCTTCCACAGTGGGGTCCCCACACCTTGGTTTCATGCAACTAAAGCCCATTCTACATGATGCCCCAGCAACCAAACTGTTACTGACAATACCGTGGAGCGCCAGGCTGTCCGTCATTCCACGGCCCCAGTGCAGAGACACTCGCAGCTGCGACCTGCAGCCACGACCCGTGGTGCCCGCCGCCTGCAACCACGGCCCCGGTGCCATCACAACTACATTCCATTATACCGAGTTGCCATGACAACCATATTTCACTACCCATGATGCCATGACAACCACAATTCATGACCTACTGTGCTGAGGCAACCACAGTTCATATTGCCCACAAGTCCACCACAGGAAACCACATCTGTAAGCCACAATTCTACAGCAAGCTCGTCCTGCTACCAGTGCCCAGGTGGTGGCATCCGCCACTCACACCACACAGCCCACTACCCGCCATAGCTTGACCCTCGTCTCTTGCTACTCCTTTTGTCTTGTTTTGGTTTTTGAAACAGGGTCTCACTCTGTTGCCCAGGCTGGAGCACAGTGGTGCCATCAGAGCCCACTCTGTAGCCTTGACTCCCGGGCTCCAGTGATCCTCCCACCTCAGCCTCCCGAGTAGCTGGGACTAATGGGGTGTGAAACTATACCCAGCTTTTTTTTTTTTTTTTTTTTTTTTTTTTTTTTTAGACGGAGTCTTGCTCTGACACCCAGGCTGGAGTGCAGTGGTGCGATCTCAGCTCGCTGAAACCTTGGAGTCCCGGGTTCAAGCGATTCTCCTGCCTCAGCCTCCAGAGTAGCTGGGACTACAGGCACGCGCCACCACACCCAGCTAATTTTTGTATTTTTAGTAGAGACGGGGTTTCACTATGTTGGCCAGGATGGTTTGATCTCTTGACCTTGTGATCCACCCACCTCAGGCTCCCAAAGTGCTGGGATTACAGATGTGAGCCACTGCACCCAGCCTATTTTTTTTTAATAGATGGGCTCTCATTATGTTGCCCAGGCTGGTCAAAAACTCCTGGGCTCAAGGGGCTGGTTGCAGTGGCTCATGCTTTTAATCCCAGCACTTTGGGAGGCCAAGGCAGGCAGATCACCTGAGGTCAGGAGTTTGAGACCAGCCTGGCCAACATGGTGAAACCCTGTCTCTACTAAAAATACAAAAATTAGCCAGGCATGGTGGTGTGCGCCTGTAATCCCAGCTACTCGGGAGGCTGAGGCGCAAGAATCACTTGAACCCAGGAGGCAGAGGTTGCAGTGAGCCAAGATCGTGCCAATGCATTCTAGCCTGGGTGACAGAGGGAGACTCCATCTCAAGAAAAAAACCTCCTGGGCTCAAGCAGCCTCCTACCTCAGCCTGCTGTGTAGCTGGGACTAATGGGGTGCGACACCATGCCCAGCTAAGTTTGTTTGTTTTTTGTTTTTGTTTTTTTTTTTTGTTTTTGAGACGGAGTCTCGCTCTGTTGCCCAGGCTGGACTGCAGTGGCCGGATCTCAGCTCACTGAAAGCTCCGCCTCCCAGGTTTTTTACGCCATTCTCCTGCCTCAGCCTCCCAAGTAGCTGGGACTACAGGCTCCTGCCACCTCGCCCAGCTAGGTTTTTTTTTGTATTTTTTAGTAGAGATGGTGTTTCACCATGTTAGCCAGGATGGTCTCGATCTCCTGACCTCGTGATCCGCCTGTCTCAGCCTCCCAAAGTGCTGGGATTACAGGCTTGAGCCACCGCGCCCGGCCTAAGTTTGTTTTTAATAGACGGGATCTCACTATGTTGCCCAGGCTAGTCTCAAACTCCTGGGCTCAAGGGAGCCTCCGGCCTCAGCCTCCTGAGTTGCTGGGATTACAGGTGAGCAACAACACACCTGGCTAATTTTTAAATTTTTTGTAGAGATGGGGGTCTTGCTATGTTGCTCAGGCCGGTCTCAAATTCCTGGCCTCAAGTGATCCTCCCACCTCTGCCTCCCAAAGTGCTGGGATTACAGACGTGAGCCACTGCACCCGGCCTCTCACTACTCTTGATGCCATGCTAAGCACAGGCCGCTACCCACAGTGCCATGAGAGCGACATCCCATTATCCCTGAAGCCTCACTGATCCGACCCAATTCCCACAATCCTCAGCAGTTGCATCAGCCTCGCTAGCTCTAGTTATCCACAGTATGCCCTACACGCTCGGGGTCCCCTCAGTCCTCACCGCCTCGCCCCCCTCCCTCCAGGTCTGCACTCCTGAATGTCCTCTGCACCCGGCCCCCAGAAACCTCAGGTGGGGAGCGTCACCTGATCGCCCACAGTCTGCACAGGAGATGAGGTCCTCAGGACACCCCGTCTTCTTGGAGCCCCCCAGGCAGAAGTCACAGTAGCCGTTGGGGATGACAGTGCCGTCGGGCGCCTTCTTGGCTGCAAGACAGCAGACAGGCATTGGCACGGGGCAGGCAAGGACACCCCGCAAAGGTGGCTGCAGACGTTAGGAGCAGAAGGAGGCATCCCTACCTGTGTGTTTCCTTTGTGCCTCAGGGACCCAGGCCAATTCTTTGTAAAACTCTGGGGTAAGGGGGACAGAGAGAGGGACTCTCACCACAGGCAAGGCTCCACCCTGCCCCCAGCCTCAGCCCCAGGGATGGACCTCTTAGTCCAGGTGTGGGGAGGTGGGAAGAGTGAGTAGCTACCCTAAGCCGTGGGGAGAGACGAAAACAGTTCTCATCGGGACTCCCAACTCTTCTTTTTATTTATTTTTTTCAATTAAAAATAAAGGCAGCATCTTGGTATGTTGCCCAGGCTGGACTCCAACTCCTGGCCCCAGCGATCCTCCCGCCCCAGCCTCCCAAAATGGTGGGATTATAAGTGTGAGCCACTGCACCCAGCCAGGATTCCCAACTCCTTGAGCAACTGACACGTCCTCTTTATTGGGTCCAAACTTGGTAAAGACAGCTTGAAGAAGGGCTCCCTGCTTCCCTTCTCACATACATGTCTCCCAGCCACCCACTTCCAAGTGCACCCTCAGTAATTTGTATCTAACAAATTCAGAGAGTACCCCTAGCCAAGATCTGGTACAGAAACAGACACTCAGAAGAAAAATTCTGAACACTGAGGTGTCCAGGTGTGTAGTGGCCTAGGGTGAAGACACTCAGCCTCTGCCTCTGAGAGATAGGTGGGAAGACGGTGTCTCCCTGCTGCCTCTCCCAAACCCTCCTCCCCTCCCCCATCCCTCAGCTGTCAGAACTGGCATGGGATTGGCACAGGCGGACGCCAAGGGCTCCCAGGTCACAGACCCTGCCCCTTGACCAAAGCTTAGCAGAGAAAGGAGAAAGGGAAGGCAGGGCGGGAGGGGAGCCATCTATCACACCCCCCGTCCCCAAGCTCTAATTGAAACAATAAATCAGACCCAGAAATATTACGCCCGGCCGGGAGCGAAGGAGCGATGGTTGGTTGCCATGGCAACCCCAGAGCCAGCATCCCCATGGTCGGTGGGGGGAGGAACGGCTGAGCTGGAGATTTTCCAGAAATGTCTAATGCCCCCCCACCCCCACCCCCAGCTGGGCTCCTCTTCCCCGCTCCCGGGGGGGCCCCTCGCCACCCCCACCTGGCCTGCCAGCTCACGTTTATGGTTGTTTTTCCGGTGGAAGGGCAGGGCGTGGCGTTCGGTGTTCTCCTCCCCCTCCTCCTCAGCCAGGTGGGTGTGGGTGTAGTGGTAGCTGAGCCCCGGCCGGTTCTTATACCGTTTCCCACAGACTGGGGAGCGAGCGAGCCGGGAGGGCCTGTCAGCCCCTCCAGGCCCATGCAGCCTCCACCCTGGCCTCCAGGATCACACCTCCCCCCTCGGCCAGAGATCTGAGCATCCCCCAACCCGGGTCTGGAACAGGAGGGAGAGGGCCACAAGGTGGGGATTCTCTGGGCCCTCCTCTCTCTGCCTTTCCCCCTCTTCAGAAGGACTCACTATCACAGACATACGGCTTGTCTCGGTCCTCCAGGGAAGCGGTGTCCTGGCGTTTCCGGAGACCCCCGATGCCATATGCCTGTAGGGAGAGTCAGGAGTGAGAGGCCAAGAAAGTAAGAAAACAGGCCGGGCGCGGCGGCTCACGCCTGTAATCCCAGCACTTTGGGAGGCCAAGGCAGGCGGATCATGAGGTCAAGAGCTCAAGACCACCTTGGCCAACATGGTGAAACCCCCATCTCTACTAAAAACACAAAAATTAGCTGGGCGTGGTGGCGCATGCCTGTAGTCCCAGCTACTCAGGAGGCTGAGGCAGAAGAATCGCTTGAACCCAGGAGGCGGAGGTTGCCGTGAGCCGAGATCACGCCACTGCACTCCAGCCTGGCGACAGAGCAAGACTCTGTCTCAAAAAAAATAAAAAGGAAAAAAGAAAGTGAGAAAACAGAGTCTTTTGCAAATTCAAATTGCAGCTCTGCAAACGTCCTAGCTGTGGGGCTTCAAACCTCTCCAAGTTTCCGCTTCTTCCTCTGCGGCACGGGGATGAAGGTAGCTCTAACCCACTGCATAATCTCTGCTTTGCAAATGGCTTAATACAGATGAGCCTCAGTTTCCTCATCTGTAAAATGGGTATTAAATCCCCACCCCTGCAGGCTGTTCTGGGATTCAATGAGGTCAGACTGTGGCAGGGGCCGACCACGGCGCCTGCTCTACGAATGAGACCCATCACTGAAGGGAGCAGGGGAGAGGAGAACCTTGGGGTGATACCTTTCCTTTGGCCCTGTTCTTCCTCCTGGGAATGTCATCCTCCAAGTCTTCCACCTCGAGATCATGCGGAAACTCCAGCAACTGCTGTTTCTGGGCAATAGAAAAGGAGACGGATCAAGAAAATAGGGGCCACTGACCTGCTTTGGAGGGGCTCTGGCCAGAGGTGGAGATTGGGGATGAGAGCGTAAGTCAGGAGTTCTTCCAAACAGAGATGAAGGCTGGGAGGATGGAGACTGGGATGCCCAAGGGCTGGAGGAAACCGGGAGGTTTCAGAGCAGGAACATGAGGGCCCGGGCTGGCGGCCGGCAGGGGTGAGAGGAAGCCATGTGGGGGGGGGTCCCCCAGGGGTGGGCCTACCTGACAGTCCATAATGGTCTCCTCCTCCTTCAGCTCAATCTTCTTCTCCCCCGTCTCTGCACACAGTAGAGCCTCGAGGACCGGCCCTTCTGGGAGGCCACCCTCCTTCTTCAGGGGTGCTTCACAGTCTGGGGACAGGGCCATGACGGGGTCAGATGGGGAAGTTGACCCTGGAGGACTCCTCAAACTATGCAGGTGGGGGGACCGTATTCTTTGCGGCAGGGAAGAAGCTTTCCCACACTCGGCCAGCAGCAGAGGCAAGGATTTAACTACATGCCCTAGAAGGGAGGCCCAGACCCCGGGGAGACGCAGCCACACCCTCAGATGCCCTGGGACGCACAGCAGGAGACACAGTCAGAACTTTGGATACACCGGAAAGCCTCAGAAAAAGACACAGGCCGTCAGGCACACCCAGACCTACTCAGGGAAGACACAGCAACTCTTAAATACACCCAGACAAATACGGACAGATACACGCACTCACAGAGGAGACACACGGACACCCACAGGGGACATAGACAGACGCGGAAAGGAAGAGGCCCAACCAAGCTCTCTCTTTTTTTTTTTTTTTTTTGAGACGGAGTTTCACTCTGTCGCCCGGGCTGGAGTGCAGTGGCTGGATCTCAGATCACTGCAAGCTCCGCCTCCCGGGTTTACACCATTCTCCTGCCTCAGCCTCCGGAGTAGCTGGGACTATAGGCGCCCGCCACCTCGCCTCGCTAGTGTTTTGTATTTTTTAGTAGAGACGGGGTTTCACCGGGTTAGCCAGGATGGTCTCGATCTCCTGACCTTGTGATCCACCCGTCTCGGCCTCCCAAAGTGCTGGGATTACAGGGTTGAGCCACTGCGCCCGGCCCCTTCTTTTTTCTTTTTCTTTCTTTTTTTTTTTTTTTTTTTTTTTGAGACAGGGTCTCGCTTCATCACCCAGGTTGGAGTGCAGTGGCGCAATCTCAGCTCACTGCGACTCCCAGGCTCAAGTGATCCTCCCACCTCAGCCTCCTGGGTAACTAGGACTACAGGCAGAGTGGCTGGCCTGCCACCACACCGGCTAATTTTTGTATTTTTGGTAGAGACGGGGTTTCACCATGTTAGTCAGGCTGGTCTCAAACTCCTGAGTTCAAGCAATCCTCTGCCTTGGCCTCCCAAAGTGCTGGAATTACAGGCTTAAGCCCCCATGCCTGGCCAAGCCACACTCTCAGATACAGCCTAGAGACTCAAAGAGGTATAGCCAGATCCTTGGAGACACCCAGACACATGGGTACTCTCAGAGATGCTCAGAGACAATCAGCTGGTCAGGTGCGGTGACTCACACCTGTAATCCCAGCACTTTAGGAGGCCGAGGTGGGTGGATCACTTCAGGTCAGGAGTTCAAGACCAGCCTGACCAACATGGTAAAACTTCATCTCTACTTAAAAACAAAATACAAAAATTGACCAGATGTAGTTGCTCACGCCTGTAATCCCAGCTACTCAAGAGGCTGAGAAAGAGAATCACTTGAACCCGGGAGACAGAGGTTGCAGTGAGCTGAGATCGTGCCACTGCACTCCAAACTGGGTGGAAGAAAAGAAAGAGAAAGAAAGAAGGAAAAGAAAGAAAGAAAAGGAAGGAAGGAAGGAAAGAAGGAAGGAAGGAAGGAAGGAAAGAAGGAAGGAAGAAAGGAAGGGAACAAGAAAGAGAAAGAAAACGAAGAAAAGAACGAAAGAAAGAAAGAAGAAAAGAAAGAAGGTAAACGACAGCAGACCCAGAAACCAGAACAATAAAGCAATAAAAGAGCTCCTACTTCTTTTTTATCCTTGGTTCTTCTCTTTCCTTCCTCCCCCCCGCCCCCTGTCCTTCCTTCCTCCTCCAACTCCCTCCTCCCTCCTCCCTCCCTCCCCCCCTCCCGCACGCCCTCCGTCCTATCCTTCCTCCCCCTCCTCTCCTGCCCCCTCACTGCCCTCCGCTCCCTCCCCCCTCCCTCCCTCCTCCCTCCCTCCCCCCGTCCCTCCTCCCTCCCGCCTCCCTCCGCTCCCTCCCCCCTCACCCCCTCCCCTTATTCCTTCCTCTCTTCCTCTCGTTTTTCCCTCCTCTTCCTCCGTCCTCCTCTCTCCCTCCTCCGATCCGTCTTATTCTTCTTCTCTCCTCCCACCTCCTCCCCCCTCCTTGCCCTCCAGTCCTAGACCCCCACCCACCGGAACAACACCCAGACTACACACAGTTAGATCCCATACCCATATGGAGATACCAACATACCCAGGGAGAATTGCTCAGCTAGATACACACAAACACACACAGGAGACACAGACAGAAAGAGACACAGCCAGGTGGGCACTGCCACACTCCTGGGTACACACAGACCTTCGGACTCAGGAAGAGAAACTGACCCCAATGACCCTGATACTACTAAACACATTCAAGGTTAAGTCCAGATCCTCTGATGGACTGACACACACGTGCAGAAATACACCTATCGGCCAGACAACCATCGAAGATTCCCCAACACTCCGCACTACACCCCATGAAAGAGAACGGCCGCATACACCCCTTACCCACACAGGCACGCCCACGCAACACAACCCAACACTGGGAAGACTGGACGCCTGCAACCAGACATACACAAGACACAAGCCTTCTAAGACACCTGGAGACACCTGGGAAGATACACCTAAGAGAGAAAGAGCTCCAACCAGACACTGAGACATCCAGACGCCCTTGGGGAGATACAGAGGCGGACACCCTCAGGCACCCACAGAAAAAAATACAGGCAGATGGCCGGGCACCGTGGCTCAAGCCTATAATCCCAGCACTCTGGGAGGCTGAGTCGGGTGGATCACCTGAGGTCAGGAGTTCGAGACCAGCCTGGCCAACATGGTGAAACCCCGTCTCTACTAAAAATACAAAAAAATTAGCTGGGCATGTCGATGTGCGCTACGCGGGAGGTTGAGACAGGAGAACCACTTGAACTCACTAGGCGGAGGTTGCAGTGAGCTGAGATCGCGCCACTGTACTTCCAGCCTGGGCAACAGAGCCAGACTCCATCTCAAAAAAAAATACAGGCAGATACTGATCCATCCCAGCTCCCAGGGGAAGGGATGCAGTCAGAAACTCCATACACCCATACACACCTAACAGGTATCACTATGCCCTCCAATACCACTGGACCCCTTGGTGGGGCGTGGTGGCTCACGCCTGTAATCCCCACACTTTGGAGGGCTGAGAAGGGAGGATCCTTTGAGCTCAGGAGTTCAAGACCAGCCTAGGCAACATAATAACACCCTGCCTCTATTTAAAAAACAACAGGCCAGGTGCAGTGGCTCACGCCTGTAATGCCAGCCCTTTGGGAGGCCGAGGTGGCCAGATCACCTAAGGTCAGGAGTTCCAAACCAGCCTGACCAACACGGTGAAACCCCGTTTCTACTAAAAATACAAAATTAGGTGGGCGTGGCAGCGCATGCCTATAATCCCAGCTACTCAGAAGGCTGAGGCAGGAGAATCGCTTGAACCCGCTAGGCGGAGGTTGTGGGCTCAAGGTTCAACTCCCCACTAGGTGGAGGTTGTGTGATCACGCCATTGCACTCCAGCCTGGGTGAAACTCTGTCTCAAAAATAAATAAATAAATAAATAACAACAACTGGGCCCATGTAGGAGATGCAGTCGCCACTCAGTGACTCAGAGAAACTGTGGAATCTCTGGGAAACACCCGAGATGCACATGGGCAGACACACAGCCAGCCAGCCAGACACTTGCTAGAAGGCGGATAAAGGTGACAGACGGGCTTGGACACACAGCAGGCCCTGGGACACCGTTGGGGGCCCCAGCAGCTGCACCCACCGATCTTGTACTCGCAGGGCCTGAGTCTGGGGTCCTCCAGGATGTTGAGTCTCCGTTTCTTCCTCCAACAGCGGGCGGGGTACGTGTAAATCTGTCCCGGGGCCAAACCTGGAGAGAAAGGAGGGTGAGAGGGCGGCGGCGGTGGGGTGGCCCGGCCCCGCCCCGCCCCGCGCCAACCCTCCCGGCGGTACCCGGCCCGCGGTGGGTCTTCTCCATCCAGATGTAGCAGTTGTTCTGGGCCACGCCGGTCTGCGAGTCGAGGAAGGGCAGTCGCAGGCTGCGCTCCGCACACAGGCGCGCGTTGTAGCTGCGGCAGTGCTCGATGGCCTCGCGGTAGAATTCCTCGCCTAGGCTAGAGGAGCAGCGAACGGGCGGGCGGCTGTCAGCAAGGGCAGGAGCACAGGGTCGCCCAGCACCCCTCCCCCGGCTGCCGGGCCGCCCAGGCTCGGGAGGGGTGGGCCGACCCTCCAGCTTCACCTCTCTCTTCCTCCCACTCCGGGACCCAGGCTGGGGGAAGGGGACAGGGCCCAGGGGCCCCCAAACTGGGACTCAAACAGGCCTCCAGCTCATGAGTAGAAACACCATACAGAAACAACCAAAAACACACCGGGACGTATCCCTACGTGAACACATGCAAACACACAACACAAATCACACACAGTCACACGGGATTCACACACAAAGAGAGACAAATCCCAGTACTCACAAAGGAGAAACAAACCTCACACACGTGCACACATAAATATCTACTGAAAAAGACAAATATCCCAAGTTCCATAGTGTGGAGACGAATCACACAAATAACCATGCACAAAGACACATCACATATCCACAGACACACACCAGAAACACATCACTCACACAAAGACACACAACATGGAAACATAACACCACACCACACACACACCCACAATACAACACCTCATGCTGCCACACCAACCACAACACAAACCACATGTCAAAAGACAGGATAGACATGGACGCAAGACCACTTCGATACCCCTACCGCGTCGCGGATGCCGAGCCACGATTACAGGCCCCTACCTTACGGTTTCCCAAAACACAACACAAACCACACACACAATATCCAGACATACAACACAAAGAAATCACATAGATTCACACAGGTGCACACATTTACAAGATTGCAAAAGGTGGGCCTAGTGTTAAAAATAAACAACACAGCGTCACACAGACACACACACATATGAAACACAGAAACAGCCAAATCCACCCACAGTCACACAAAAATTTACACACAAATACACACAGTCCTACATACCCAAAAACACAGAACACATGACAAATGACATATAGCTCCAAAGGACACAGACACACACTGGGAGACCCAAATATCCAAGATATCTGGTGCAGGATAAAAGGAAACAGACACGCGTCCACACACCTATCCCCCAAAAATAAAATTCTTTAAAAAACCAGAACACAAATAAGTGGTACATATACACACTCCACATCCCAAGACAAAGGTAGTGTGGACTTCACTCCAGTTGCCAAGGCTCCCGCACCCGCGGGTCATTTCACCCTCTCCCAGACCCGAGGGTCGCAGGGAGGGGACGATGTCCCCCTTCCCCAAAAAGAATCTGGAGGTCCCCCACTAGCCGGGGACCCCCCACGGAATTACGCCATCATGTCGCTCCCGCCAATGATTTATCCAATGTCAAGTGTTCTAGAGCCTACATATTCTACCCCGACCTTTGTTATCGGTCCTTCTGGTATTCCTAGACTCCAAATCGCGACATCATTCTTTTTCAATAGACAGGCCACAAGTTCGACGACAGAATGTGATGTAACAACAAAACACACTTCTCTCACCAACCCCCCACGTCCATCCCCACACTACTCTGTTAACATCCCCCCAGACACCCCCCCAAAACCCCCCTCCCCCCCTCCTCCCCTTCGGTACCCCCACCCCCCCTCCGCACCCCTCCCCCCTCTTCCCCCTCGCCCCCCCCTCTTCCCCACCACCATTCGCCACCCACCCCCCGCCGCCACACCCCCCAGCCGGTGGTAGAAACCGGAAAACCGACCCGCAAAGAAACAACCAACAACCGCCCGCGCTCCCTCCCCGCCTCCTGCCAGCCCGCACCGACCTCCGGGGGGGCCCTCCAGGGATGAAAGTGCCCTCTTGCTCCCGTGCTTTCTCCCTCTGGCTTCCCCGGGTCCTGCCCCCAGCAGGTCCCTCTGCCTGGTCCGGTCCTCCCATCGTTCGGCTTGAGGCGGCTGAGTCGCCGCCCATACCATTCATATTCCCTCGGGGCGGGAGCACGAGGGCCACGACCAATAGCAGCGACGGGGCGGGCCCGCCCGGGCCATGCCGGGAGTGGTAGTCCCAGGCCAGGGGGCCCCCGGGACCCCGCGGGGACCGGGACGGCGCGGAGGAGGGGCCCGGGGCACGACACCGGACGTCCCTCAACCACATCCCGCCCTCACTGCGTCCACATTATCCCGCTCGTCGCGGTGCACACCACCGCACACAACCACTTGCACGACCTGGGACTCGCACACCGACATCCCCCCCACGCCAAAGAATGGCAGTTTACACACACATTCACGCGGAGACTCACAGCCTCCCTCCCACACAACCTCCTCCTACTAACTCACTAGTTAACAGCCGTCGGTGTCTCTCACTTCTCACAGCCACATCCACACACTGCAATACTAATATACGCAGATACCACCCTTCCATGTTTCACACACCGACTTCCACCAACATGCTTCCAGCAGACACCTCCCATCCCCCCCAACCCAAGTCCCTCCTGGCTCCAGAGTCCCCATCCGGGGCTGTCTCTTCCAGCAGCCACGCTCACGGTCACCCCGCCCTGCTCAACGCCTTCTGCAGGCCCTGACAACATCAGTTCATGGTTAGAAAACATTAGTGTCAACAACAGACACCTCCAGGGTCAATCTAGCTCTGTCACTTGGTGGCCATGTGACCTTGGCAAATGCTTAAAACCAACCAGACCTTTCTGTCTGGCCTCAGTTTGCCTCATCTTTAAAAGATGTGAGGCTCACTAGTGTTACAGGCTACAGTCTACCATCTTGCTTGGTGATTATATAGGGTACGCCGCTATAAAATACGAATGAGGAAGTACTAGTGGCACACACCCAAGGTTCTCACCGAAGATCTCGGGAGACTCCCTTGGAGTGCGGATGGGGTGATCGGTAGCCATAGGATCATCGGTCCAGCAAAATAGTCGAAATTCCACGCGCCGGTCTTGTGTGTACTCGGGATCCTGTTTATAACATAGTGACGATCTTAACAAGGTTCCAAGCGACCTGTGTCAGAACCCTGCAGGACAGGGTCCAAGCGCATTTGCTCCCAACCCTGTACTCCCTGGTGGTGCTGTCGCTTCTTTGGGAGGGCCCAGGCAGGTGGATTCACCTAGGTCAGGAGTAGGAGACCAGCCTGGCCAACAGTCTCTCTACTAAAAATACAAAAATTAGGACCTGATGTGGTGGTCATGCCTGGTATCTGAACTAGGCGTTCCCTACGCTATTTTGGAAGATGCATGAGGCAGGAGAAATCAACTTCAGCCCGGAGGCGGAACGGTTGGGGCTATGGTGAAGCTACATTCTTGCGCCTGGGCCCAGAGCAAGAATCCCCTCAAAAAAAAAAAAAAAAAAAAAAAAAAAAAAAAAAAAAAAAGGTACCTGGCAGGTAGTATTTGCTCAAGAAATCCATTTATCTCACGAGGAGCTGCTACGTACTTTACACGATTCAATTGTAATACCTAATGCATCAAAAAGATAATGCAGTCCAGCTCAGCAGTGGCTCACGCTTGTAATCCCACAGCCTTTGGGGGCTGATGCGGGCAGACTCACCTGGGTTGGAGTTTGAGAAACCAGCTGACCCCACAGGAGAACCCCATCCTCTACTAAAAATCACACCAAATTAAGCCAGGCGTTGTGGCAACAATGCACACATAAGGTCTACTCCCAACGACGCATCCCAGGAGCTCCACGTGTTTTACTCTCGTTTTGTCACGTGTGAACTCTTTATATCCCAATGGGGAAAATCACAACTGTACTAATGACCACCTCCAGGCGGGCGGGGTTGCAGTGACTGCCAAGATCATGCTTTTGCAACTCCAGCCTGGGCAACAAGAGCAAAACTCCAGCCTCAAACAATAATAAATAAAATAACCCACTACCGAGAAGAAAACAATAATGCTGGCCAGGTGCAATGGCTCCAGTCTGCAATCCCAGTACTTTGGGAGGCCTAGATGAGAAGACTGCTTGAGCCCAGGAGTTTGAGACCAACCTGGGCAACATATCCAGACTCCTGTCTCTACAAAAAAAAAAAAAAAAAAAAATTAAAATTAGCTGGGCATGATGGCGCATCAGTGTAGTACCAGCTACTTGCGAGGCTAAAGTGGGAGGATAGCTTGAACCTGGGAGGCTGAGGCTGCAGTGAGCTGTGGTCTCACCACTGCACTCAGCCTGGATGGCAGAACAAGACTCTGTCTCTAAAAGCAAACAAACAAACAAAACAAATAAGTAAGCAGGGCGTGGTGACTCATGCCTGTAATCCCAGCAATTTGGCGAGAGTGTCTGAGATGAAGGGACCCTTTAGCTCGTGAGACCCCCTGGGCAACATAGCGAGACCTGGTCTCTACCAAAAAGAAAATAAATAGCTGGGCATGGTGGCACATGCCTATGGTCCCAGCTACTCAGGAGGCTGAGTCAGGAGGATTGGTTGAGCCCAGGAGATCAAAGCTGCAATGAGCTATGATCACACCACTACAACGCACGCCTGGACAACTGCGCAAGACCGCCATCCCTCCAAACAAAAAAAAAAAAAAAAAGATGCTCAGTAGGTATTTGTTGAATGATGCCCATCATGTGCTGGGCACAGTTCACCCCATGTTGCTATTATTATCTGCATTTTCCAGGTGTGGAATCTGAGGCACCAAGAAGAGGTGACCCTCACATAGCCGCACCATCCTCCTTGGCGGTCTCTAAGTTGAAAGTGAGACTTGAAGGAAGATGAAGCGGCAATACACACCAACTGCCTGACTCCCCTCCCCCAATGTGGTCCTGACCCTCCTTCTCTCCTGATCTCTCTTCCTCTTCACTACGCCTGGACTCCCACCGGAAGAGATCCCGGGGAGTGGCGGAACACCCCTCCACCACTTGGTTAAGATACAGAATCCGACAACTATCAGATAGGATTGGGCAACACTAAAAGGAGCCCGTCTCTAAGGATTGAGTGTGAAGGGTCCACAATCGCACACGAAAAACTCACCACCCGTAACCCGAGATACCGCTGATCAATGTTGGCCGGCTAGTTACAGAAACCACCCCGATGAATTCATCAATAGAGGCTCGTCCCCTCTTTGCTCCCCCCTATTCTCGTTTACTTCCTACCCCACCCCCTCTGCCGCCTGTTTCCATTTGAACGTAAGCACTTTAATACCGGTGTTGGGTTGTCCCTTGCGCCTTGCGGTCATGCGCCCTTTTCCGGACTTTTCTCTTCTTCTTGCGACTTCCCCCTTCTTTCTCCTCTTCCGCTCTTGGTTCTTCTCTTTGCCTTTTGCCGCTACTCTTCGGGCCTTTCTTTCGGGCGCACTCTGAACCGATATCTATCGCCGCCCGCGACCCTGTAGGAGTGGTGAGCCAAAAGCTTTCAGGTTTCTGGGGGTCTACTTGTAATAACCCACGCCCACACGCCCTCATTCTCTCACCAGGGGCGTTGGCTCCCTCGGGGCCCCAGCCACCACAATAGCTGGCACCCTGCCCACCGGCTAATTCCTCCTACACTGCGGGGACTGTCCATCAGTGTACTGGCTACTTAGCATTGTCGGTATAGTGGGCCCGCTAGTAGTTGGCCCCCCGAAACAAGCCCGTCACACAGTTAGGTGTTGCCACTTCTGAAATTGCCCCCCCTATTGGAGCAAGATCCGTCAAACGTCACCGAATTTTCTTATTTTCCGGACAACGCCAGGGATTCACGTCGCAAATTTCTCCGATTATGTGCCGTCCCGATGGGCATTTCTGCATTCTCCTTGTTTAACCCAGATCCGTTACCCACCACACACACAACACACAATACAGAACCACCAACACACACACCACATACACACACCCGACCCCCTCTAGTCTTAGACCCTTTCCACCAACTCGCCCATCTAAGCCAGGTAAGGCCTTGGCCGGCCCCTCTCCTGAAACAGGAGGAAGTGGGTCTCTGATTCACATATGTTCCCTCTATGGCCCGCTGTGGTACACAGGGATGTAGTGGGGAAATTGTCACCTGAGTCCCCTAAAATCACTCTGGCCTCCAGGTGCCTATAGTGGCCACCCCACGCCTTGCCCAAGGTGAGCTGTGACCCTACCTTCCTCGTCCCCTTACGTCACACCGATCCGATTTGCTTCACCCGTGTCCCCTAGACACAGATAACCCTCTTACACTTGATTCCCACACCTCTAGCGTCCCACACCCTCTATCCCTCAGGCACTCACCAAACACCACCCTTCCACTCACCCCTGCCCCACCCCAAACTCTCAGGTCAATTTGATTAAGAGAAGCCCGAGTGTAGACACTCTGAGTGTAGACCTTTCTAACAGTCCTCCTCTACCAGCAGAATTTCTATTTGTCTTTTCTTGTCTTCTTCCTTTCTTTCTCTTTTTCTTTCTTCTCTCTTCTTTTCCCTTTTCTTTCTTCTTTTTC